>NC_067402.1:220634442-220951317 GCF_016432865.1 Antechinus flavipes
AAGAGTCAAAGATCGAGACATAAGGGTGAGTAGATAGATAGAGGATTCAAATTTACTCACCAAAATAAACTTCTTTCTGGCACTTAGGACACTTGGGCATGTTGGCAGGCGGGAATCAAAGGTTCGGTAAGGAAGGAGCTTTGGTGAAGCTGAGCCGAGCTCTGTCCAAGTCCCGGCTTCCGAGTCCTTATAGCCTCCTCGAACTTCCCCGCCTCTACCCTTCCCCCACCAGGCAACTTTCTGACCGCGCCCCACCCAACCCTGCAGCAGCATTTCCTTTTCTAGATCTCCCTTCCCCCAATCTGGCGATTTCATACCTAAAAATTCCCCGGTACAAATCTCCCTACGCCTTGCCCATTGTCATTCACGGAATCATAGGAGCATAGCTAAAAACGATCTTCAAGAGTCTTTAAATCCAGCCCCTCCATTTTACCAGTGTTGAAAGCGAAGCCTGGAGAGACTTGCTCTAGGTCATGCACATTGAAGTGGCAGGTGGGATTCAACCAGTCTATTTTGCTTCTAACTACCCCCTCCTTTAATCTGTGCTCCCGTTTGTCATCCTTGATTTTGTTTTATTTCTTTCTTTTTAATCTACCTTTCTCTTTGCCTATTAAGTGAAATAGGTTTCTATACACAACAGTGTGTGTGTGTGTGTGTATTGTTCACTCCTTTGAACCAATTCCAGCAATTGCCTGCCACCCACCTCACTCCTTTTTCCCTTCCCCAAGCTCTTCCTCGAGTGATTCTTCATGTAAAAAATGTGCTCCATTCTACTTTCCCCTGCCTTTTTTTCTCAGTTTTTGCCTCTTTCTCTCCTCATTTTTTAAAAGAGATCATTTCCACATAATCAACTCATATCCATGGTCTATCTCTGTAAATGCCTTTTAATTGCCCTAATAATAAAGTTTTAGGAGTTTTATGTATTATAACAACTTAATGAATCCCTTATTGATCTTTCATGTTTATTTTTTTATGTTTCTCTTGAGTCTTATATTTGAATGTCAGATTTTCTGGTTCAGCTCAGGTCTTTTCTCCAAGAATGATTGAAAGTCCTTTATTTTTTTAAATATGCATCCTCTTTCCCCCCAAGATTATATTCAGTTTTTTGGGGTGGGTTATACTTGGTTGTAATCCTAGATCCATTGCTCTCTGCAATATCATATTCCAAGTCCCCCAACCTTGCTCATTTAACATTTCTATGTTAAATTAGTTAGCCACTAAATCTGCTGTGATTCTAACTGTGGATTCATGATATTTGAATTATTTCTTTCTGCCTGCTTGAAGTATTTTTCTTTGACCTGAGAACTCTGGAATTTGGCTAAAATATTTCTGGGAGTTTTCATTTTGGGATCACTTTCAAGAAGTGATTGGTGCATTCTTTCATTTTCTCTTTTACTCTTTTTTTCTAAGATCAATTTTCTTAGATAATTTCTTAAAAGATGATATCTAGTTTTTTAATTTTTATTTTTATTGTGACTTTAAGGTATTCCAATAATTCTTAAATTCTCTCTCCTCAATATATTTCCCATGTCAGTTGTTTTTTTGGATAAGATAATTCACATTTTCTTCTATTTGTTCATTCTCTTGACTAATTTTCTTATTTCTTGATGGCTCAAAGTGTCATTAGTCTAATTTTTAAAGAATTATTATTTTTATTGAGCTTTTGCACTTCTTTTCCCATTTTGCCAATTTTGTTTTTTAAAGAGCTCTCTTCAGTGGATTTTCTTTTCCTGACAATTTGATGATTTCCTTGCTTCACTCTCATTACTTATCATAAATTTCTCTCTGCTACTCATCCCTTTCTTTAACTCTTTTAGGAATTCTTTTTGGATATAGGTCCAATTAGCATTTTTATTTGAGGCATTTTTTTTTTCTTTTTGGTAACTGTTTTCACTTTGTTGCCTTCTCTCTTGCCCTTTCCTGCCACCATAATAGCAAATTTGTATTTTTTGTTGTTTACTTATTTTTCCAGCCTATTTTTTTTAAAACTTTGAGCTTTATATTAAAATTAGGTTTTATTCACCTAGGTGTGAGGAGCCACTGTCACAAGCTTTAGGTTTGTTTTTTAATGTTTTCAGAGCTACTTCTGGGAAGTGTCCAAGTTTTGGTGCTTCCAATGTGGTATGATCCTGGGTGAGGTATGCCTCTGCTTTTCTTGTTTACACTCTGTTCTTTTCCAAGCCCTGCTCCCCTGCAGTTGCAAGCGCTAGCATTCTTCTTTGTTTTCTTTGTTTTGAAACCCTGATCAGGAACGCTTCCCCTTGTAACAGGTTACCAGCATTTTTCTCCATCTTGAAGGCAAGTCCCAGAACTGTGTATGGTCAATAGAATTACCAATCAGTACCAACAAAGAGTCCCAGCAATCTCTTTCTGACCAGGTATTGAACCCCTTCCTGTCTTTGGACTGAGAATTCCCAAAGTTGCTACTATTGCTGGAGCTGCTACAGCCACTGCTGTATGTGGTGGCTTAGGCTTTACAGATTACTTAGATTTACAGATTTCTGACAACCTTTTAAGTAATGTTTTACCCAAATATTTTCCTGGCTCTGCTGCTCCAAAATTTGAATTGTGGCCTTATTTTAAAATTGTATGGAGGGGACTTTCAGCTAGATGATTACCCCTAATTCACCTTCTTAACATGTCCCATCAGACATCACTCTTAGAACACTTTTTACCCCATGCCACCTCCCTTAAGAATGCTCAGAATCTGGTCACTATAGTTTTAATTTTTCAAGAATTTGGCATTCCCACAGAGTGGATTGATTATACCCTAATATGTCTCAATCTCTCTGTGCCTTAAGACAGTTTCATTAGTTGCTGCAACCACACTATGCTATATTCTAGTGGCTAACCCTCCAAGACACGGTCTTTTGCTGGAGTTCATTCACTCAATCATTTCCATTCCACCATCTTTTTTCCTTTCCCTATAGACAATGTGAAAAAATGCCAGATTTGGAGTTAGGAAACATTAGCTGTGTGACAGTTTTCAACATGTAGTTAAATAAGTATTATGTTAGAAGGAAATCATAGTGCCAGATCAAAATAAAATAAAATAGAAGTAATTAGACTAGATGATCTCAAAAGTCCCTTCTAACTATGCGATAAATAACTGAGTTAAACCTAGTCCAGGCTCCTACCCTCAATTTGGACTTGGACTTGGACTTTATTCTCCATCTATAGCAGGGTAAAAAAGGAGGAAGTGACTCTGCACAATCCAGAGCTGCTGCTACTCCTCCCTCATCAGTGTTTGCTAATGTTGTTTCTATAACCATAGTTACCAACTATCCAATTCCACAGACATATTGGTCCTGACCCTGACACAAAAAAGATATATTTCAGGGGAAAGTGCCATCATCTCTTGATTCCCAAGATCCAAAGGTGATAGACAAAGTAAAGAAAGCAAGTGGTAGGTTAAAAGGGAAAGTTTCCAAAAAAGAAAAAAAAAAGCCTTCAGACTTTTGGATCTGTGAATATATTCCAACTTTGTTGGTGTCACCATTGTAGGCACCTCATGCTCTCTAAATTGTATCCTCACCTTACCCTCAGTCTGTGACTATAATTGTTTCACCAATAAATATTTCACTAGATGAGGGATGCTTTTCCATCAAATTTTGTTAGTCTCCTCCAACCATGACTCTGGCTCAAAAAACAGAAGCTGCAGGAGGAAACCCCCATAGGATCCTGGAAGAGGATAACTACTTCTATGCATATGTAATATATATTTCCCTCAGTGTATCACTTCCAAGTCCTTACATATTAACCTATATATACTATGTATTTCTACTCTCTTCCTTCCTCTTTCCCCCCTTTGCCATAGCTATTCCTGAAGATCCTATACTGTATTGGAAAGGCTCATGGTGTAAGGGAAGGGAACTGCTCTGGAAAAGTTGGGAGCTCTCCTATTTGAGACTATCTGACATTAACAGAAAGGAAATTTTAAACCAGGGGTGGAACACATCTGGAAAGGGAAGTAGAAAACAATCTCCCTCCAAACAATGACCTCCAGTTCCAGCTTGATCTGTTTCTCTCCACTCCCTTATTCCTATAGACAATGGGGAAAAATGCCAGATTTGGAATTAGGAGACAGTGGCTGTTACATTTATTTATCTCTCAACAAGTAAATTTTTTGATCTACAGTGAACTCTGTAGAATATAAGTCCAATGAAATAGGCAACCTGGAATTAATATACCCAGGCTATGATGCAGGCTTTTCAAGATCTGAACATGGGAACACAGGGTCCCTTTGGGCAAGGGATTTCCAAAGAGACTTATCAATGCTTTCAATGTGGTAAAGTAGGGCATTTGAAAGCTCAACGTTGGCATAAAGATTAAGTAAAAAAAACAGTGTGGGAGCACAAGACCCCAGACCCCACATCCAAAATGCAACAAAGGCTTCCAATGGGTATCAGAGTGTAGACTGACTCAGGGAAACTGGAAGCGGGGCTCGGCTCCAGGGCCCCAAGCAAAAAACACTTGGGCCGTGATGGTAGCCAATGTTACACCCAGAGAGTCTTTAGAAATTCAGTATTCTAACATGATCAATCAGCCGAGAAGCAACCTACAAGTTGTCTTGTATCTTTAGAAGGAAATCACAGGATCAGTTCAAAATAAAATAAAATAGAAGTAGTTAGATTAGATTACCCTCTAAAATCCCCTTCAACTATGGAATATAGGAATATGGAACATAGGATCCTATGATTCTAGAACTGCTTGAAAGAATTGAGATTTTCAGTTTCCCCCTTCATGCTTTTCATTTTTCTCCTTTCCCCAAGGACATTTTTGAGTCATTATTAAATAAACTCTTAAATAGTTCCCAGGACTTATTTTCTGCTTCTTTATCCCCAGGGTCCTCTTCCTATGTTTCCTCACTCCCATCCTTGCCAATCTGGGTTACTTAACTTAACCACCCCCTAAGGAAAGCTTGGCCAACTCAAATGAGTGGTAATAGAAACCAGGAGTGTTTTTCCTATCGACATGATCACAGGACAGAAAATTTTCAGATCTAGGAAACTCAAAGGTCCATAGGTTTCCCTTCTTCCAACTCAGGAATCTCTTTCATAGACTTTCTGGCCCCTGCTTGCACATGTCCAATGAAAAGCAGATCATTATCTCATTCCATTATGGTACAGCTGTATCTTTGTACTTTTTAAAAGTTCAGCCAATTTGGTAAGGAAATCCAGACTATTAGCCCTAAGCCTTAGTAGACGCCAATAGCTATCTGTCTCTGAAGGGAAGATATGGCCCTGCTTTCAGAGTAGGGCCGAGCTGGGAAAGTGCCCTGCAAAGAACCCTGATCTACAGCTTAATGACTACCCTGGGGTAGTGAAAATTTCACTATCCCAAGCCAAATCCCGCCCTGGGGCTGTGGGTATTAGTGGTTGAGCAGTGAATAGCCCTGCAGGGATAGGAAGTGTCTCTGCTAGGGGAAGCACAGTCCTGCCGGGGAAGTTCTATTGCCCCAGGTTGAGCCTCCCTCTGTGCAGATTAGAGGCTGCCTGGGCTGTGCCCTCCTGCTGTGCAGATTTGCAGTCTGCCCCCCCTCAAAAGCCCCATACTGCCGGGTGTGGCTGCAGGGCTGTGTTTCGGGTCTGCTTGAGTCACTTCCGGGTTTGAGTGGTTACAGGCAGATCTTGTTAGGTTCTGATGTTTTTTAAAGAATACCCTCTGTTTAGGCTTTAATTTCTCTGCCGGTTTACTGCTTTGTAATCAAAGCAGAACAGTTAGCCTATAGCAGAGTTGTCTCTGTAACTTCTTTAGCCACAGAGATGTGTCCTCAGATAAATCATTTAACCTTGCTCAGTGGCACGTTTCTCTTCTCTAAAAATGAGTTATCTTTCCTAAAATAAATTCATGATCCTATAATCTTTTTGTGTTATGAGCTATTTATCTACAGATTGAACTACAGATGTGAGTTTGGGTTTCTTCAGATTTGACATTTCACAATCTGATCAAGTCACAGAATGTTTATCTTGCTGGATCATTAGTTTTTTCATGGAAGCCCCTGACTTGAACACAAATTCAGAGTTGCTTCCTTCTTTGTTGATTGGAATAAAAAATCTGACCTCTAAGTCCTTGGTGATTCTTTAATAATTGCTTTTGACTCCTGATTTTTTTTTTTTTTTTTTTGGATTCCCTTTGTCTTTGAGTTCAGAAAATGCCTTAATTTAGACTCTAAGAATTCCACCTTCAAGTGACCAGAGCATTCTATTCTTGGGGTCAATCTGGTCTATACTGTGTCCACAGATATACTAAAGGCAGCTCAAATCAGCTCCTAAGTGTTAATAGCTCAGTTTGAGCATTTGTTTCTTGGAGCAAATGCTCAAAACCCAGGTTTATTTTGTTGAGAGTCCCTAGACTTAAAGTGATAGAGAAAACTGTTAATAATGAAAATTAAGCAAAAAAGATGTCTTCCATACTTACATCTCCCACTAACTCACATGTCCTGGTTATTACCAAAACACCACTGCCTTTTTTATTTCTTTATCATGCTATGCTTTAGCCAGAATGTCTGAGTGTCCCTATGAATCTTTCCATGTTGCTATCACCCTTAAAACTAGTACTTTCCCTCTGAGATAATCTTCAATTTATCGCACATAAATATTTATATCTATTTACCTTGTCGGTACATTGTTCTTTGTATATTGTCTCCCCAATTAAATTGTGAGCCAAATCTCCTTAAACACCAAAGATACCTTGTCTGTGCCTAAAGCCATGGGAATAGACATCTGTTTATTTGATTCACTTATATTTCCTGGTGTTGTACCCAGAAACTCAGATTCAACTTTGTTTTTTGGACAGAGCCACGGACATCTATTCCTATTATTGTTTTATTCTAACTAAAGGGACTTAGGGTATAAACAAGGCTCTACTTTAACCCATTTAACACAATCTTTTCCCCTTACCTGAATTAACAATTTAATCTCTTTTCTTAACCCACAAATACTAAGGATTTACTGGAATCAATGGTCCAGGACTTGTCAATGAAGTTTGTCAAAGGTTTTAGTAGGATCATGGAATCTGTCCCTAACTCCTCTGAACCTGAAAAATAGCCCTAGCAATTTCATACTGCATTGAGGATTCCTATATACCTCTAGTGGGTGAAGATGCTTTACACCTTGACCAGAGAATATTCTTTCTATGGAATCAAATCTGACTCAATGTGAGCCCTTTAATGAGCAGTGTCTATGGGTTCACTCTTTTGCTTTATAGTTTATTAAAAAAAAAAATTCAGATTCCAAACCTATGATGAATCCCTAGGATTCCTTTTAAGGTGGGTGGACTACCTATAAACTTTGATGAAAGACCTGATAATTTCCTTCCCATTCTGTACTTTCCTCCATTAGAAAGAAGGCAGAGAGTGAGAGGAATAAGATCTGGTCATTAATTTGCCAAAGCAAGTTAAAGTTTCCCAGGTTGAAGGAAGAAAAGGAGCTGCATCAAAATGTAGTGCCAAAATCTCCTCATACAGGTGCTGTCCTCCTTTTTGTACTCCCCCCACCCCCCACCGCCACCATTTTACATCCTTATCAAGACAACTTTCCCCTCCATCCAACTTTGATCTACTCATTCAAAACCTTATTCCTGCTTAATATTCCAGTGGAGTCTTAATAGTCTTTTAATTGTACTGCCCCCTCAGCAGGAAGCACTATGTCTTTCCTCATAGCTTTATTTATAGCACTCATATCAACTTATCACATTCTAATTTTCATTACATTAATTTTTTTACCTGCATTTTCTTCAACTATGTTAAATAGCTATGTAGTTTTCATCTTTATATTCCCCAAAGACAAAGATGCAGTATAAATTACAACGTCATTGATGATAAAAATGGGAAAAAAGAAAAGGAATGATAGTGACACTACATTATTTTTTTCTGGAACGATTCTTAGAAGATATTAAAAATAATATTAAAAATCAAATCATATATCTCAATATAAAATTAACATCAAACAACAGTGCAGTGCACTTGGTGGAAAAAAAAAAAAAAAAACAACCACATGAATATCTCTCTGAGCAAAGCCAAAATTATAAGAAAGAAAATCACTGATTTGGAACTCAGAAATACACAGTGAAAAGTAATTTGATATAAGAGGAATAAATTGATATATGTAATTCCTAGGAATAATGTTATCATTAATTCAGTGTGTGTGTGAGTGTGTGTGTGTGTTTGTGTGTGTGTGTGTGTGTGTGTGTGTGTGTGTGTGTGTGTGTGTATAGGGGTGATGATACCAGGAAGGCAGGAAGAATTAGGGAACAATCAGCTTCCCAGGGCTGAGAATGTTACATTAACTGAAGGGATTCCCATACTTGCCCTCTAGCCTATTTCTGTAGAACCTAGGTGTTGGGCAGTATTTGTGGGTTTTTCTCTGGTCTAGGGCAATAACTTCTTTAACATGCCTCACTTTTCTTATCTGTAATAGTCACCTTGGCCCTTTTAAGAGGTGCTAATTGAAAAATGAAAGAATTAATTTCTGAGGGAAGGTGTGGAAGCTGCTCCCAGAGGGACATATAGTCAAACCTCCCCTCACATCCTTCTCAACTGCACTGCTTTTATGGAGAAACCTACTTTGGGGACATGTATATTTTTCCTTATCACCTCCAGCCACTATGGAGGAAGGGCTCTGAACAAGATATATTGCATTCAATATTGGCTACCCAGAAGTACTGGCTGGGCTAAGGGTGGGAGTGGTGGTTCAAAGGGTTTAGGTACTGGGTCACAGAAAGCTGAAACACTGAAAACCATTCTTCTCTACTTCCCTTCACCATCTTCCTAAGAAGGGTCCCCAAATTTGGCATTAGGGAAACTCAGCAACACTGGAACCAAAGGGTTGGGGGCCCCCCGACTAATGTCACATTTCTGGCACAGGCCAGTATCTAAAGAATGATGTGTGGCACTAAAGGACCCAGCCAGATGTGGAGGGAGATGGATAAAAGGATGAAGGCCAGATTCAGTCTTGCTATACCTTTGATCATTCTTATCCACTCCTCCAATTCTGGATTTAATGAGGTGGGCTGGGTTGGCTGATGGCAGTGATAAGAGAATAGGATCTTTCCCCTTAGCACCGAATTTAAAAATAAATTTGTTTCTTTAAAAGAATAGTCAAAAAAATAAAGACAAATTAAAACAACTCTGTGGTGTCATCTCACACTTCTCAGATTGGCTAAAATGACAGCTAGATACAATGTTAAATATTGGGTTGGATATGGAAAAACTGGGACACTAATTCATTGTTGCTGGAGTTGTGAAATGATCCAATCATTCTGGAGAGTCTTTGACCCAGCAGTGCTGCTACTGGGTCTGTAGCCCAAGGAAATAATAAGAAAGGAAGAAAGGACTCACATGTGCAAAAATGTTTATTTTATGAATGTTCTTTATGTGGTAGCAAAGAAATGGAAAAGGAGTGTGAGGAATGGCTGAACAAGTTGTGGTATATGAAAGTAATGGAATATTGTTGTTCTATAAAAATGATGATTATAGAAAGGCCTGGAAAGATTTACATGAACTGAAGCTGAGTGAAACAAGTAGAACCAGACTACATTGTACACAATAACAGCAAGATCAACTAACCAAGCAAGGTTTGATTCTTCTCTGTGGTCCAGTGATCCAAATCATTCCCAATAATCTTTGGACAGAAAAAGCCATCTGCATCCAGAAAAAGAACTAAGGAGATAGAATGTAAATCAACACATGTTATGTTCCCTTGTTTGTTTCTCTCTCTCTCTCTCTCTCTCTCTCTCTCTCTCTCTCTCTCTCTCTCTCTCTCTCATTCATCTCACATGGTTTTTTTCTCTTTTGCTCTGATTTTTCTCTCCCAACATGATTCATAAAGCGATGTGTTAAAAAAAAAAAAAAAAAGGAATTTTTTTTTTAAAAAAAGAAGAAAAATAAAAAAAATAAAAATAAAAAAAAGGTGACTGGAAATTTCAGTGTGAAGAGGGAAGATCAACTTCCCTGATGCAGAAGTGGGACCTTGGGAGTGGTTAGTGACGTGTCAGACCTTACTCTGTGAAACAAGCAGAGGACATAGGACCCTGAGCCAGGGGAGACATCAGTCCCACCCCCCACTAGCTCTCAGTCCTCTATTATTTGAGCACTGAGTAGACTTTATCAATGCTGCCAAGCAGTTCAAAGAAAGGAAGGATGTCCTAGATCTCTATGCTGTCCATGTCTTCAAAGCATGAGGCCACTGGTTCAGCATTATCAGGGGATAGACATAGGAAGCTGGAGAGTCATCCAAAATGAGCGTACTCCAAAGCACCGAGCCCAGGAGGCTCCGGTCTTGAAGTAGTATTGTAGGAACAGCCAGACGAAAATACCCCCACTTGCCCAATAGTTCAGCAACAAGCACTGCATACCTGGCCAGGCTGACTGCGAAGAATGACCTTCAAACAATAACCCCATTCCTTGCAGGAACTCATCTACACTCATCTATTTCAGCCCATAGATCAGTCTTAGTAGGGACGAATGCTCAGGGATCATTGGCTTAAATGAACTGTGCACCAAAGTCTTATCCATTTTGTCCAAGTTCTGGGCATTAGCATCTATGTATTTTTTTAACTAATATTATTTATTTATTTAATCCCCCCCAAAAAAACAAAACAAAACAAAACAAAACAAAACAAAACAAAAAAAAAGACAATATTTTTACATTGGCTTTTTTTTTTTTTTTAAAGCGTTTGAATTCCAAATTCTCTCCTTTTTTTCCACCTCCATTCTCCATTAAGAAATCATATGTGGGCACAGAGCCAAGATGGCAGAGAGGACACACACATCTTTCTGAGCTATCCTTTACCCTTAAACTATTTTTAGGAAACTCAGCCTTGGGATTAGTGCTTGACTGTCAAAACCCATGAATATTGGGATTATAACACATTAGCAATAGAAGATAAATTCGCCAGAAAAGGTCTATTTTTGCTCACATGAGAAGATGGAACAGTGTTAGGTCAGGTGCAGACTCAGGCAGATAGGCAGTGAGAGCACAGAAAACAGCTCACAGGGAGCAAACCAGAATGGGGCGGGGGGCTGGGGGCTGGGGTGGGGGGTAAGGTGTGGTCTTCACCAGCTAAAATTCTGCAGAGAGAACTCTACCACAGTATTGACTATTCTGCCCTGGCAGCAAGCCAGTAAATCAGCAGAGAAACTATGAATACAAGGAGTAAAGACTATAACCCCTAAATGCTAGAGTCTCTCAGGACCTGGCCACACCCACCCAGCACCTTGAATGACTCAGCATGATCTCAGCACACAATCCCTAATCCCCAGCACAGCCACTGCTGTCCCACTGCTGCTTCACTGCTACTCGCTGTTGTCTGTAGAGGCAGCCTGGAAATAAACTACTACCCCATAAGCAGACTGCAGCGTTTTATTTTGTTTTGTTAAAATGAGTAAAAACACAAAGCTGGCTCTAACTTTAGATAGCTTCTATACTGAAAGAGAGCAGATTTCAAACCCTGCAGAGACCAAAAACAATTTTTCTCTATATCCAAAGATGGATATGATCTGGTCCCCACTACATAAGGCTCTCGTAGAAAAAATTGAAAAGGCTTTAAAAAGAGAACTAGAAGAAAAATGGGGAAAGGAAATCCTATAATATGTTGTTTACAAGAAACACATGTGAAGCAGGGTGATACATATAAAGTAAAGGTAAAAGGATGCAGCAGAATCTACAATGCTTCAGATGAAGTCAAAAAAGCAGGGGTAGCCATCCTGATCTGAGATCAAGCAAAAGCAAAAATTAATCCAATTAAAAGAGATAAGGAAGGGCACTATATCTTGCTAAAGGGTAACATAGATAATGAAGCAATATCAATATTAAACTTATTTGCACCAAGTGGTGTAGCATCTAAATTCTTAAAAGGGAAATCGATAGAGCTAAATGAAGGTGGCCTTGCTGTACCTGATCTGAAACTGTATTATAAAGGAACAGTCACCAAAACCATTTGGTATTGGCTAAGAAATAGACTACTTGATAGATGGAATAGATTAATTTCAAAGGAGAAAATAGGCAATAACTATAGCAATCTAGTGTTTGACAAACCAAAAGACCCTGACTTTGGGATAAGAATTCATTATTTGACAAAAACTGCTGGGAAAATTGGAAATTAGTATGGCAGAAATGAGGCATTGACTCACACTTAACACCATACACCAAGATAAGATCAAAAATCATGATTCAGGCATAAATAATGAGATTATAAATAAATTAGAAGACCATAGAATAGTTTGCCTCTCAGACCTGTGGAGGAGGAAAGTATTTGTGACCTAAAAAGAACTAGGGATTGTTATTGATCACAAAATTGAAAATTTAATGCAGTCAATATTAGAAGAGAAGCAATAAACTGGGAAAACACCTTTACAGTTAAAGGTTCTGATAAAGGTCTCATGTCCAAAATATATAGAGAATTGACTCTAATTTATAAGAAATCAAGTCATTCTCCAGTTGATAAATGGTCAAAGGATATGAACAGACAATTCTCAGATGATGAAATAGTTTCAATTATTTACACCTAACTTTTTGTTGAATGTAGTTTTTATTGCATTGTGATCTGAAAAGAAAGCATTTACTATTTCTGCCTTCCTGCATTTAATTTTGAGGTCTTTATGTCCTAATATATGGTCAGTTTTTGTGTAGGTTCCATGAACTGCTGAGAAGAAAGTATACTCTTTTCTGTCACCATTCAATTTTCTCCAAAGATCTATTATATCTATTTTTTCTAATATTATATTTACCTCTTTAATTTCTTTCTATTTGTTTTGTGGTTTGATTTATCTAATTCTGAGAATGCAAGATTGAGATCTTCCAGTATTATGGTTTTGCTGTCTTTTTTTTTTGCAACTCTCTTAACTTCTCCTTTAGGAAGTTAGATGCTATACCACTTGGTCCATATATGTTTAATATTGATATTGCTTCATTGTCTATAGTATTCTTTAGCAAGATATAGTTTCCTTCCTTTTCTCTTTTAATTAGATCAATTTTTGCTTTTGCTTGATCTGAGATAAGTATGGCTACTCCTGCTTTTTTGACTTTACCTGAAGCATAATAGATTCTGCTTTAGCCTTTTACCTTTACTCTGTGTGTATCACCCTGCTTTAAATGTGTTTCCTATATACAACATATTGTAGGGTTCTGGCTTTTGATCCAGTCTGCTATCCACCTCTGCTTTATGGGAGAGTTCATTTCATTCACATTTATGGTTAAAATTACTAATTCTGTATTTCCTGCCATCCCCAGATTATGCTTTTCTTTTTCTTGCCCCCCATTACCCCCTTCCCTAGTATTAAACTTATGGGCCCCACTTGTGTCACATAGCTCTCCTTCTTTAGGACCCCTCCCTCTTCCCTTTGAATCCCTTCCCCTTTTTTGTACCCTTCCCTTATTACTCTTTTTTCTTTTCCCTTTTCCTCTCCTGCTTTTTAATAAGGTGAGAGAAGATTCTTTGTAAAACAAATATGTCAGTTATTTTCTCTTTGAGCCAACTCTGATGAGAGTAAGATTCACACAATGTTCCTCCCCCTCTCTGAGTTCCCTCAGATATGCTAGGTTTCCTTTGCCTCATTATGAGATGTAGTTTCCCTCTTTTTATTTTCCCTTTCCCCTTTTTCTGGCACTAACCCCTTTGCATTTCTACTTCCTTTTTTTTTTTTTTTTTGTTATATCAGCAAAATCAAATTATACATGTGTTCTTTATGTATATCCACATCAGAAATACAGTTCTCAAGAGTTTCTTTTACCTTTTTCTGCTTCTCTTGAGTCCTATGTTTGGAGATCAAATTTTTTGTTTAGATCTGGTTTTTTTCCTTAGAAACAAATGAAATTTTTCTGTTTCATTAAAAGTCCATCTTCTTCCATGGAAGAAAATGCTCAGCTTATCTGGATAGTTTATTCTTGGTTGCATTTCAAGTTCCTTTGCCTTTTGGAATATCAGATTCCAGGTCCTTCAATCCTTTAATGTTGAGGCAGCCAGATCTTGAATGACCCTTATTGTGGCACCTCGGTATTTGAATTGTTTTTTTCCTGGCTGCTTATAATATTTTTTCTTTAGTCTGATAATTCTGAAATTTGGCCACAATATTCCTTGGAGTTTTTATTTTAGGGTCTTTTTCAGAAGGTATTTGATGAATTCTTTCAACACCTATTTTACTTTCTGGTTCTATTACTTCTGAGTAGTTCTCTTTGATGACTTCCTGTAAAATAGTATCTAGGCTTTTTTTTTTTTTCATCATAATTTTCAGGAAGTCCCATGATTTTCAGGTATCTCTCCTATATCTATTTTCCAGGTCTGTTGTTTTTCCAAGTAAATATTTGACTTTTTTTTCTAATCTTTCTTTTTTTTTTTTTTTTTTGGTTTTGCTTGACTGAATCTTGATGTCTCAATGAATCAGTCATTTCTATTTGTTCAGTTCTGATTTTTAGTCAGTTATTTTCTTCAATAGCTTTAAAAAAAATATTTTTGTATATGTCCAATTGAGTTTTTAAATAAGTTGTTTTGCTGTATGCATTTTTTTCCCATTTCACTATTTGTTTTTTTTTTTTTTTTTTTTTTTGTTACTGAGTTATTTTCTTTTTCCAATTCACAAATCCTACTTTCTTGGGAATTCTTTACTTTTTCAAATTCATAAATTCTGTTTCTCTGCACTTCTTGGGATCTTTTTACCTTTTCAAATTCATATTTCAGGAAGTTTTTGCTCTCTGACATAGCTTCTCTTTTCTTTCCCCATTTTTTTCTAGTTCTCTTTTAAGGTTTTTAATAGTTTCTTTTAGGAGAGCCTTTTGTGTTGGTAACCAACAATTGTCTAGAGACTGTCTGCTATTAGTCTCCTTGTAGTTGAAAACCTGTTCTCTTTCTCTATAGAAGGTCTTGATCATCCTTTTGATTTTAGTGGAATCAAAACCTTCAGGGCCAGGAGGTTACCAGCTTCCTCTGCAGAACAGGGATAGGTATATGGATGGGTAGCTGTCCTGCCAACCAGCCACAAAGAGCAGAGAGGTTCGGGAGTGCTCTGGGAAATAACTCCAGCTCAAGTGCCCTGCAAAGAACCCTGTTGTGTGGGTTATGACTGCCCTGGGGCTAAAAGCTGAGTAGTGAAAGTGTCACTACCCCAGGCCAAAGCCCTCTGTGGGGCTGTGGGTATTAGCAGCTGATTAGTGAATAGTTCCACAGGGACAGTTCTATTGCTCCAGGCTGAGCCCACACTGTGCAGATTAGAGACTGCCCTAGCTGTGCCCTCCTGCCATGCAGATTTGTGACTGCCCCAGCAAAAGCCTCGTACTGCAAAATGTGGCTTCAGAGCTCTGTTCAATTATTCTAAAAAACCTTCCTTAATGAATATTTTGTAATTATATTTTGATATTTCGAGTGATATAATAACTAGATTGAAGTTAGTGATGAAGAAGATACTATGTATTTTGCTAGCATAGTTCTTAGTATCTAAGAGACTCCACAGAATGATCTGTTTTTACATATAAGGGACATGATGTAAGACAGAAAGTTAATTCTCTTATCTAATCAATTTGTTAATTTAGGAATTTGGTGAAAATCAAAATAAAGCAAAAGAACATAAAACAAAAAGGTCAAACCCTTGTCCTTATGAAAATGGGACCATAACAGGACATAAAAAGTCATGAGAGAAATAACTGCATGTAAAGAGAAGGAAACTTCAGCATCTCTAAGAAAGTAGGATAATTGGATTATTATTTTCTCTGCTCTCAATCAGACTAGGAATGCTCATAAATTCCTCCTGGACGTTCAAATACATAATCCCTTAGATAATGTAGAAACTGAATGTAAGATGCCAATGTTTTACTGCAGTATTGAACTCTAATTTCTGTATACTTATTCTGTGTCTGATGCTATTGTTTCTCCAACTCTCTGTAGGCACTGAATTCACAATTGTCTGGTGAAAATCATTTACTAAAGTTAATCATATGAAAGATTCATTAATTACTGTTGCATTTGTGCCTCCAGGGACCTTTTGTTTGGGCCCTGAGTTGCTCTCCCTGGCCACACAGCAAATTCAACAGATATGAGACATATCCCTTGTTGTTAGCTACAGATGAGAGAGAACCTTGCCTTCTCACTTAGGTATGTGAAGACAGGACCTCACAGACTGTTCTTTTCATAATGGTTCTATCTTAATTTTGTAAATATTTTCTATCCTGAGAAAGTTCTCTCATACATTGTTAGTTGAAAGATAGTAAAGGAAGAAATGGACAGGACATCTAGGTTATTCTGGAAAATATAAGTAGAGAATTATCCATCCCCAGCCCTGCCTGCCTGAGAGTATAACCTTGTCTGGAAGCCCACATATGCTTCTCCACTAACATTTTCCAGCACAGCATTGTCACACTTGGTCAAAAATAAGAATTATTTAAGTGCTGACTATATGCCAGGAAGAATATTAAACACTGAAGATTCTAAAAAAGTTAAAACATAGCTCCTGTCAATCAAGGACATTTAGGGTCAAAGTGCCCAGCAAGAAATGAAGCATTTCCAAAATTGTAAGTATTAAAAGAGTTCTTTTCCTCTCATGTAGCTGTAGGAATGGAATATATATGGCTTTTTCCATAACAAAGAACCAAAGAATGTAGCATAATCTCTTCCAAAAAGTCTAATCATTATTGTGGATCCTTCTGAATGGAAATCCATTCAGTATTGAGATCTTTCTTTCTTCTGAATTACATGACATTTTGAATTTTATCTTTTGATGAGAGTGGGACTATAAGACCATCTCCAAGGATTGTGGATTGCTTGTATGGTTGGAGGAATACCTGCTGAAAAAGATATCACTCACATGTACTCATATGTGAATTCACAAGTATATCCAACTTAAAGTAATTTTGGAAATATCTCCTTTCAATGTATAAGATTCTTATTTGAATATGTGAACATTCTATAGGAAGTTCACATTCTATTTTAAAAATCAAGTTGTAAAAGGGTTACTTAGTTTAGGGGTTTCTTTTTTAAGGGACTTTGAAAAAGTAGGCAAGTGATTATAGCTTTACAGTAAGAATGTAAGGGTAAATAAAATTGACCTTCAATGTTCTGGAAAGGGAGAGCTAGATAAGGAAATAAATAGATGTGCTGGGAAAGGGCTTTAGGTGGATAGGATGGGGCTTATTGAAAAGAGCAGGGGGATGGCTCAAGGACTTTAAATGGTCCTTCCTTGTGTCTTCTTTACTAGAACATAGAAGCAAATATCACTTCTTCTCTGATCAGTCTAGCCAATTCAATCAATATTCCTTGTTGTGGTTCAGGAATCGTAGTGAAGGTAGTCACATTTTGTTTACCAACATGCACAATAGGAAATTACATAAATCATGTTAGCTGTAAGACAGGAATCTCCATTCTCCAAACACAGGAAATGCCATTTAGATATTTGTTGTGGGAAATATTGTTGCACAATGAAGTAAAATTCATAGCTAAATGGGGTCTTCTTAGAAATCTTTTCCCTAATTTTTTAGAGTGATATGACATATGGTGACTTAGAAGAGAAAAACTATATGGAGGAAGATGCACCAAGGAAGAGTTCTATATAATAGTCAGCAAAGTTGAATGAGAATTGAGAGAGGATGCAGCAAAATCCTGTTTCTATTTTCCAAGAAAGAGTGAAAGAGGGAGATAGAGAGAATGAGAAAATGAGAAAGGATGTATGAGTGAATGAGAAAGAGAGAAAAAGAGAGATAGACAGACAGACAGATAGAGAGATAGAGATAGAGAGAGAGAAAGGAAAGGAGACTGACAGAGACAGTGATAGAGACAGAGAGACAGAGACAGACACACCCAGAGAGAACGAGTGAGAGCAAGTTCGAGTCCCAGAGTCAGAGACAGAGAGATACAGAAAGAGAAGACAGAGACACAGAGAAATAAATAGGAGAGAGAGGAGTGAAAGAAGGGAAAGGGCAAGAGAAAGAAAAAGGGAAAACATTTTGGAAGGGAGAATTTTTAAGAAAATAGTTTAAGTAAAGTAGTTTAACAATCAAAGAAGTTATTTTAACTTTCATTTAGATATTGCTCTAAGATATGAAGTTACCCCATTTTGTTCTATAACAACATCAAGATGCTATTATTTTATCCATTTAACTTAGGAGGGAACTGTGTCTTACAAATATAAAATGATTTACTGATGCATCTACAACAATCTGTTGTCTGAGGCAGAATTTGAACACACTTCCTCTTCACACCAGTCTAGAGCTCTATCCTTTACTACTAAGATTGCTTATGAATAACTTCATCAATTATACAACATGCTATTGTAACTTTTCAGATTTGTTAATTGTTAATGGAATTGTTAATCTTTTCCATCCAGGGATTGATGAAGAGAAAGATTACCTAGAATTTAGCAAAGCATTTGATAGAATAGCATACCATTATTGTAGAGTAAATAGAAGAACTATGTAGACTGTATGATAATAAAATTAGAAGTATCTAGAGCTTGTGGAATGAACAAAATCAAAAAGCAGTCAATATTAATTGAATTTCCTTTTCAGAAAGTACTTCTTCTGAGGCCACAGGTATACCCTTTATTTCTTAGTGAGTTACATGAAGGTATAGCTGGCATGCTTATCCAATTTTTTGATTACAACAAGTTGTGGAGAAACTTAGTACTCTGTCCTTTGTGGGAGGACAGAATGAGAATCATAAGAGAAAGATTCTAGAGCACTATATTAAAACTCATTACAATAAAATTTTCTTTCCTTTGTTGCAAAATAAGCTATAGCAGAATGACATGGTCGGAGTTAACTCCGACCATGTTAGACAGCAGATTGTAGGAAAAAAGATATATTGAGGAGAGTAATGGGACATTGCAAGGTCAATATCAATTACAGGATGATGTGGAAGCCAAAAGAGGGTTACTTACATACATTCTAGGAATAGTGAGATGAGAGTTGCATTGTTATGCTGCCTCATAGATTTCATTTGAAGTACTAAGTTCAGCCCTAAGTCACACCACTAAAGAAAGACATTAGTAATTTGAATTGAGTTGACCGTCAGGATGGAGATGAGGACTGAGTCCATATCCTACCAAATATTAAAGGAAATAAGAAGGTGAAAGAAAAGACTTGGGGAAAGAGATGTTGCATGCAGGAGAACAGAATTTGAAAACCTGTCATGTCAAAGACTTCTATTTGACCAAAAAAGAAAAAAATAGTAGAAAGATCTTGGAGTTTCAAAGAGACAATTCAGCTTTGATATCAGAAAGGAAAAGAAGCAAATAAAAGCTTCTCAACATTTAGCACTTTCCCAAAATAAAATAAACTGCCTTGAGAGTCAGTGGATTCTCTTTCATTGGAGGTTTTCAAAGAGTGGCTGAATGATTGATGCTTGTTGGGTGTGTTATAGTTAGGATTTTTTTATGTAAAAATTATTTGTTTTCTGTTAGTTTTTCAATACATCAGGAGTAGGTACTGTCTTCTGTCTTTCTATGTATAGCAAGATCTTAGTGTGATGCTGGTTCATGGTAGGCATTAAAAAGCTTACTGACTGACTGAATTAGATTACATATCAATTGAGGTCTCTTTCAACATGGACATTCTATGATTCTCTCAGGAGAAATGGTATTTGGAAGGACAAGCCTGTTAGGAATGCCTGTATGGGAAGAACTGAGAATCATAGGAGTTTTGAATCTGCTGTTTTTGAAGTTCCTTCTAGAAGCTTCTTATGACTCAAAGTTCCCTGAATAATAAGCCCTGAAAAGACTTTATCTCAGGCTTCTGTGCTCTGGGTCTTATAATGTTCTCAAAGACAAAAGATGATCACAGAGAATTTTGAGGAAATAGTGACAGAAAATTTGGTTTTGATATCCCTACACATGTTCCATCATAAGGATGAGACTATTTATGTAAAAATATATAGATGAATGAACTCACATGAATGTCCAGATTAGAGCATAGATTGTGAATCTGAAATATATTTATATAAAAATAGGATTCAGGCATTTGTAAACACAATAAATTATAACTTAGTGACAAAAATGTTTTTGAAAAATCCTTAATTTCTTACCTATTATTTAGCAAAATCAATGAAATTTACAAATGACTATTGAGTTCCTCTATCTACATTGGATTTTTAATTCATTTTGCTACCTTCAGTTTCAAATCCAAATTCTCTTTTTTTATATACAGATCTATCAAATATCAGAAACCAGAGATGCAGAAATCATTCAGGGATTACATTATTCATCCTGCAGGGACTGACAGATGATCCTCGATTCCAAGTTCTACTTTTTATTTTTCTTTTTCTTACCTATATGTTGAGTGTTACTGGGAATCTGACCATTATCACCCTCACCTTGGTCGATGCCCACCTGAAAACTCCCATGTATTTTTTCCTTCGAAATTTTTCCTTTTTAGAAGTTTCATTCACAAGTGCCTGCATTCCCAGATATCTATACAGCTTATTGACTGGTGACAATATTGTGACCTATAATGAATGTATTGCTCAAGTGGTTTTTATCACTTTCTTTGGTTCAACAGAATTTTTCCTTTTGTCTACCATGTCTTATGACCGCTATGTAGCTATCTGTAAACCCTTGCATTATACAACCATCATGAGCAGTAAAGTCTGTTATCAGCTCATTCTGAGTTCTTTGCTGGCTGCACTGATACTCATCCTCCCACCACTGAGCCTGGGCCTCCAGCTTGAATTTTCTCATTCCAATGTCATTGATCACTTTCTCTGTGATTCATATCCAGTTCTCAAGAATTCGTGCTCTGATACAACATTCTTAAGAAAAATAATTGCAATCTTTGCTGTGTTATTACTCATGACCACCTTAGTCTTGGTAATTCTATCTTATGCTTACATTGTCAAGACTATTTTAAAATTTCCCTCTGCCCAGCAAAGGAAAAAGGCTTTTTCCACTTGTTCTTCTCATATGATTGTAGTCTGTATGACTTATGGCACCTGCATCTTTGTCTACATAAAGCCACCTGGGAATGAAGAGCTAGCTTTGGACAAGGTGGTATCAGTGCTTATGACCTCAATTGCTCCTGTGATGAACCCGTTTATTTACACTCTGAGGAACAAACAAGTCATACAAGCCTTTAAAGACTTTATCAAAAGAATCACATTTATTACCAAGGTGTAGAGGAATCCTGAGTTCATGATAACATCACTACAACCAAACATTATTAATCCTTAAGTCCCCATCCAGGATTCCACCCTGTTTTACTTTTTCTTATTAATTATCCACTTCTCTGTAGTCTGGTCAGTTTTACTATTATATCCTCAACTTTTTGTTTTCATGGAAATACATATGGATCCAGGCTCTCTTTTCTCCCCCATAAGTTTTCTAAAGCTCTTCCCTACTTTCTGCCACTTGATTTACTATTCTACCCCATGCAAGTCCTTGTCTTTAAAAGTAAGTTCTGGATCACTGACATGCTGAGATCATTTCTTGCCTATAGAGAGCATATATAGAGAACAAATGGTTGAAAAAAACTTTTTGAATTGAGGGGATCCTTAGAGTTATTTAATCTTTTATATTTGTTCTTAAATTCTTTTATTTTTGCTGATTTCTAAAGCTATTATCCATATTGCATTTATCTGAACTTTTTTTCTCCAGGGAGAGGTTATACTTCAGGGATAGGGAATTGGTATGTCATCAAAACATCCCCTGTACAAATAGATACTGTAATTAAAAACATGTCAAAAGAGCCTAATCTGTCAGCAAGTATGACATTTCCTATTAACTGGGTAGCCTTCTGATCATTTGAATTAATTTCCCCCACATTGGATTTCTACCTTTTCCCTATGGTATTTGCTTATGAATTATCTTTCAAGTTGTTACTATCATTATTTATTGTTGTTCAACTAAAACTCTCTATGTAACTCACCCCCAATCCTGCACTGCCATGGAGTACTTTGATAGAAATAAATTGGATTCACAGTCAAAAGACCTAAGTTCAAAATGCTATTTTATGCCTGTGTGTCCTTAGATAACCTTGTTCAATATCAGTTTTTTCTTCTATAAAAAGTAGATATCCTGTATAATTGTAACTCACAATCATGTAATCCTGGGGGGATTTCTGCTGTTTATCTCCAAATTGGCCTACAGATGTGAGTCTGGGTTTCCTCAGGTCGGACATTTCAGAATTTGGTCAGGTAATACAAGGTTTACCTTTCAAGATCTCATCTGTCTCTTCATGGAAGCATAAATCTAAGGTTTACATGTGCTTCATTCTTGTTGGATAGAATAACAAAGTTCTGAACTTTAAGACCTGGATGATTCTACAAAGATTACTTTTGATTTCTGCTGTATAAATACTTGACTCTTTGAGACCAGAAAATGGCTTAATTTTGATTCAAAGAATTCTATATTCACTGTGACCATCATATTCTATGCCTGGGTTCAACTTGATGTAATATTGTGTTCTGAGGTAGATTGGGAAAGCAGCCCAATTAGATCAAGTATACATTGAAGAGATCCTTGCTACTGTTATCAACACAATTGTGAGAGAATTGAGAGACAATTTTGTTATCCTTTTTCTTTTGTATTCCATGTACCGCTTTAGGATCGATGTTTGGCTTCTTGAAAATCTTGACACACTTGAGCATCATACTGTTGCTTGTTTCAACCAGAATTTTCATGAAACAGCTTATAGCTAAATTGGTAGCTGAGATATTTGTCAAGATTACTTATACTTCATCATTACAAGAAATCAAATTCAATATCAATTGTAGAGGAGCTATAAAGCCACAGTATGTGATTGGAATATTTAATATGGGTTTCTTGGCAGTTATATTTCTAGACTTATTGAACCCTACCAAAAGAAACACATCCTTTTTTTTGCTCTGAATGACTTTTCATTTGCTCTGAATGACTTTTTGACAGATCTCCATAAATCTTGGCAAAAGAAGTCAGACCCAAATACTTCTTTCCTAATACCTCAGAATCCAAAGTAGCTGTTGAATCCCATATTGCATATATTTTTGAATGCAAGAAGAAATCATCTATTGATATTAGTATATTATTTATGTTTTTTCTAACTCCTTTCAGGAATAAACAAGTTCATATTAACTAAAGTTTCAAAGGCTTATTGATACTGATGATCTTTATCCATATAGAATTAGTTGATAACATTTTTATTTTAACATACTGAGTAAAGGTTCCATATTTCTTACAGATGTGATCTACCACTAGTGATTATTGGAATCTGTATTTTCATTACATGAACACATTATTAACAAGTAACTGAATTCCACAAAATTTTCTAATTCAAAAATGTCATTAAAAAGGAATTATATAGCAAATATAAAGTAGCTAAATGCTGGATCCATTAGATTAAAAATAAACATAAAGGAAATCTACCTATGTTAAAACCATCATTAAATAATATAAGCTAACTAATACTCAGAGCTCCCATTCAATGTTTTACAGGCTATTTGTTGGGTACAATGAATATACACATTTTTGATAGCTGGTGGTTCAGGGCATGTCTGTAGAGGACCTTGCCTCTTTTCTGAATGTCAGTGATTTAGTTTGAACCTATCTTACCCCTACCAAAAGCAGGAGACAATGATTTTTCCTAGACATAAGAAATAAAAGAAGAGTAGCTGGAAGGAAAATAACAGCATTGCGAAAGAAGCAAGAAGAATAAGATTTTCTACACCTTAGGAATAAGTTGGAAGATATCTGGATAGCATTAGTTCCCATTCCCTCCCGAATTTATGGTATCCATCCTGTTCCTCCACAATTCCCATCACACTAAGTTGCTGAGAAAAATAATGCTCATCCTTGGCTTTCTCTATAGCAGTGTAAAAGTGTAAAACAAAGCTTGGCCAAGAACAGGAAGATAAAAATTAAAAGGAGAGAAAGTTCTGCTAATTAATTTCCAGTGCTGGATAATGGAACCTAGGTCTTCTGGGGCTCACTGGTTTATAATTTTTTTTTTTGTAGTAAATGTACCAAACCACCTGCTTGCAACCAGGACAGAGTAGTCTAAAAGGCTCACAGATAATTCCCAGGTGCATGGAGGCTGCAATTCTGTGACTCCCTGCCCCAGCTCCTTGCCTTGGTCTCTCTGTACTGTGATCTGGGCTCAGCAGAATGACTTTCTGTCCCTTTGAAACAGACCTGTTCTTTAGTTCTTCCAATATACCTTCTTCTGCAAGTGTGTTGTACTCCAAATATTTGTAGATTCTTCGACTCCAAAACCAGTTTAGAAGCTTAATCTGCTCTTGGTTTGAGAGAAAGTCAGAGGAGGTCACAGAAAGCCATGTCTGCTCTTTGGCATCTTCCACCTTTTGTCATTATGAAGGAAGAATAACCCTATATAGTCAGAAGTCATGAATATGGGTCAATTATATGAAGATGAATTTTAAAAAAATAAAGGAGCAACAAAGAGGAATGTCTTGGTAGAAGTGGGCCATTTAGAAGAGGATTTCTTAATTTTTTCCACTTGTGTTTTCCCCAGAAATTTTTACATGATATTGTTATATAAATATATGATATAAGCAATCCATCATTTACTGAAAATAAATCCTAAGTTCATGACTCTGACATTCATTTATGATGTTTCATATGAGGCCTTAAATCACAGTTTAAGAAGTGGTATTTAGAAGAAACATTCACTGAAGAATTTTCATAGGAAAGTAGAAAATAGAAGGGTGGTGGGTAATGCTTGAACTTGATTCTCATTATTATTTGTTTAAAAAAAGAATATTTATACACATTCAGTTGGATAGAGAATAGTGAAATAGGAGAGGAAAGGAATAAAAAATGGGGTGGTGATAAAGAGGATTGTTGATTGAGGAATGCTGTAGTAACAAGTAAAACAAAATTTTAAGGAAAGGCAGGATGATAACAGAGAGAAAAAGACAAAAAGAAGAAAATAGAATGAAGGAAAATGCACAATTAGCAATCATAAGTGTGAATTGGAATGAGATGAAATCACACATTAATTAAAAGCAGGTTGAAGAATGCAGAAACCATAATCCAATAATTTGTTATCTACAAAAGACATGCATGAAACACAAAGACACCAAGAGAGTGAAAATAAAGATCATGACCAGAATTATTGTGCTTCATTCAGTTAAAATAAAAAAAAAAAAGCATCGGTAGTAATCATGATTTTGGATAAAGTAAAAGCAAAAATAGACCTAAATTTAAAAGATGAATTTGAAAGCTACATTTTGTTAAAAAGTACCATTAACCATGAAGTAATATAAAATTTATTGGAAATTTCTCTGATAAATATCTGGGGAAATGAGCCAATTTCATAAAAAATAGGAGCCATTCCCCCATAGTGAAATGGTTAAATCATAATAGTAGGCAGTTTTCAAATGAAGAAATGAAAATTATCTAAAATACTAATGTTCTAATTGAGTATTGATTGAAAAATGCAAATTAAAACAACTCTATGCTATCACTTCACATATATCAGAAATATCAAATGTTTTAGGGGATGAGGAAAAAGAAGTTCACAAACTTTTTGTGGTGTTGTAAACTTGTGCAATCATTCTAGAGAATGATTTAGACCTACTGTATACCCAAAGGGCAATAAAACTGTCCATACCCTGCATACCCTTTGATTCATTAATACCATGCTAGGCATGTACCCCAAGGAGGCTAAAGCAAAAAAGAACAAAATCTTTTCTATGATACTATTTATAGTAGCTCTTTTTCTGGTGACAAAGTTTGGGAAGTGAGGCAATTGATAATGACTGAATAAGTTGTGGTTTATAATTGCAAGTTGTACCATATATGAGTACTATTGTGGTCTAGGAAATGATGTTGGGGTGGTTTCAGAAAATTCATAGTAGGAAATATTTGAACTGATGCAAAGTGAAATGAGAAGAACCAGATGGTTGTACACAGTGATGAGAATATTGTAATGAACATCATCTAAGAATGACTTGGCTGCTCTGATCAATAAATGAGGTAAATAGTTTCAAACGACTTGAGATTAAAAAAAAATGCTACCCATCTCTACAGACTAAACTGATGACATCTGAAATTGAAGTAGCGTTTTTTTCATTTTCTTTTTTTGCGAGGGGTTTGCTTTTTTAATAATATGCCTAATGTGGCAGATTTTTTTATGATTTCATGTTTATAATTGTTATTTTTTTTCCTAATTTTTCAGTGGAAAACAGTATACTGGGAGGAACTGAGAGAATTTTAAACTCAGAATTTAAAATGAAAAGAATGCTAAAAATAAATATTAAATTAAAAAAAGAAAGTAGAAGGAAAAAAGTATCATTACAAATAAGGAATTGGAGAAAAGGTAGAAACATAAAATTTTGAAAGGCTTGCTTAATTGAAAATGAAAAAGGGTTAAAAACAAATAAATACTCAGAAATAAGTTAAAAAATAAATTAAATATTTCAATTCCAAGAGTTTTGGATAGAAAAGGCAAATAGGGAGTAGGAAAAAGTGAAGAGACTACACTTCATTAAACTAAGCTAATTACATAAACAAAGTACTGATTTAGAAGGAGAGAAACATTAATTTAAAAGAAATAACAGGAAAGCACATGTCTGACACTAATAAATTAACATATTAATTGATTAAACAATCTAAAAAATGAAAAAAAAATAGGGGAAGAGTGGGACAAAATGAAATGCAGTATATTTTATTAAAAAAAATCTTTTCCATGATTTTTTAAAATTTTGGGGCAGCTAGGTGTCACAGTGGATAGAACACCAGCCCTGAAGCCAGAAGGACTGAGTTCAAATCTGGCCTCAGACACTACATACTTTTTAGCAATGTGACCCTGGACAAGTCATTTAACCCCACTTGCCTCTGGGGAAAAAAAAAATCATCATTTCCCTCAAGTAGTTATTCTTTCAAAAACTATTTCATATAGCAAATATTTTTGAACGGTATAAAAGGCAAAAGCAAAACAATGGTAAACTATCAGCACTACTGACAAATACTTCTAAATGTCTGAAAATATATGCAATGTGTAGTACTTGTAGTATCTTGAAATTTTCTTGAAGCTATTGTCTCAGTATTTGCCTCTTTACTAATTTGGTTTTTGGCAATCTTTTTTTTTTTTCCCTCCTTGGTAATCTTTGCTAATTCCCTAGGATTTTCTATAAGACTAAATAAGGATAGTTTTATATCCCCTTTACTTATCTTTATGCCAGCTTTTTTTTTTTTTCTTCTGCTATTACTTTTATTCTCAGAGGTATATAAAATAATAGTCAGGATAGTTGCTATCTTTGCTTTATTCCAATATTTATTGAAAAATATTCTAATTATCACCATTTTCCAAGATGATTTCTTCTGGTTTTAAATAGATCCATTTTGTGATATTGAAAAGAAGGCCCCTAATAGATTTTTTTTTTTGTTTTTGGTGTAGCATGAATGCATGTTGTATATTGTCAAAGACTTTTTCTATATCTATTGAGATAATCATGTAATTTTCTTTTAATATTTAATTGGTTGTATATTATAAAATAATATAAATAATATATAATACAATAACATAATATATAATATAATATCTACATAATTATAAAATTATATAAAATTATAAAAATATTAAATTACATTTAATTGATTTAATATTGATTCTCCCCAAATGTTGAATTCTTTTTCCATCACTTGAATAAATCCTATGCTAAGTCTTGTGAATCTGTGTGCATGTAAGTGCAGTTAATGACGTTATTTCAGAAAGGGCAGAAACTAATGTTTTGGATGGGAAAAATGAGCCAGAGAAATGAAAATTCTGTCAAAGCGCATTAGGCCAGTTTTCTTAAGATATATTTCATTAATTAAGTGCCTCCTTTGTGCTAGGCATTGTTTCTTTTACAAAAATTGTTTCCTTGTATCCATACCACAACCTTGTGAAGTAAGTGACATTCTGAATTTAAAAAAAGAAAGGATAATTGAGATCAGAGTTAGTCAGAGAACATTTTAGGTAGAAATTGAAAAAAAAAGTTCACTGTGGGGGAAAAAAGTTTAAGATGCCTGGTAATGCAGGCGGCAATGGATAATAATTTCTTGAAGGGTTAGAGACACTAAGACTATATGTTAGTTAAAAGTGTTATGAAAAGCATAGTACTGGCACATGGCTTCTTGAAGCCAATAGTTTTTTTTTTTTTCTTAATTGTTGCTTCTATGGATATATCTTTGACACAGAAAATTGAAAGGCCTATGGGAAAATTAGCTCCTGAAAGTGATAAAGAAAGGATTATGAATAGAGTTAGTTTTGTGTTTAGAGTAATTGAATTAAAATAGTGAGGGTAGAGACTACATCATGATTGGGAATCTGCATAATACATGGGAGAGGAGAGAGGATGACTCTGTTTGAGTTAGGTTGGATTATTTTTCTGGAGACAATCTTACTTATTTATATGTGAAAAAGTGACTGAAGGAATATAAGAATTCCTCTGTTTTCTTGGCATTTTCTTATAGGGATTTCTTTACCTTTTTATTAAGATGGTGGAACTGAAAGTGAAAGAAAAGAAAGTCTGTTATGTCTGAGGAGAAGGCATAGATATAACAAGAAAGTTGTTTATTAAAAACAAAAGGAAGGTTCAAGAAGACACAATGTAAGAATATTGAAAGGGATAATGGAGATATGTGAAAGATAGAGTTGACCCAGATGGTTTTGAGTAAGAGGGGAGATGTCTGTGAATAGAACTTTTCCATATAGGGTTCCACATGCAGGTACATGACAATAGTCCGTGATGAGAGATTTGCTTAGAAATCTAGCCCGGATCTAAATGATAATAAATAGTTCAACTCTTCATGATACCATTTGGAGTTTACTTGACAAAGATACTGAAATGGTTTGCCATTTTCATCCAGTTCATTTTACAGATGAGGAAACTGAGATAAACAAGGTTAAGTGACTTGCCTATCAGGGTCAAGTAAGTTTCTGAAGATTGGATTTTAACTCAAGTTCTCCTAATTCCAGGACCAGTGTTCTAGTTATTGTGCAACCTAGCTCCCCTTACTCAAATTATACAGGACTTTATTTGCCAAATTGAGAAGCTTGTGTTTAATTTAAGCAATTAGTGAATCACTGAAGATTCTTTAGCAGGTTAATGGCATTGTCAGATAGAAGATTATTTTGGCTACTATGTGAATGATGGAAGGTAGAGGAAAAATACTGAAAATGTTGAAACCTAAATAAGTAGATATTATAGTTGTCTAGGTAAGCTGTCTGCAACTGAGTGTTCAATATGCAAAATGATTCCAAGAAAGAGATTTGGTAAGCAGATGATCAGCTCCATCAGGGAAATGTGCAAAAACAAAAATGTGCTAAGTTATAGCAATATCTACAATCATTAAAAACATAATAGAGAAAATATCCTTATTATTGCTCAGGACAAAAACCTCATAGACATTAGAATCATACTCATATATGCTAAGTATTGTGGGAACAAGAATCCATAAGATTATTTAAAGTCAGAGTACAGTGCAAGGTCAAGAATGCCAATATAGTAGTCATGAAATAGAGTAATCAAAAGACAATTTCAAGTGACCAGATTGGTATAAGAAGCAGACACAAGGATCTAGGGAAAAACAGGACATGAAATTAGAATCAAGTTTGTTTAGTTCAATACAGGAACAAATGAATTCATAGTCAGGAGCAGTAAGGAAAATCTTCCAATATATGTTCACAATTTGGAACAGGGAAAGGATGATCCAAATTTATAGGAAGACGATATCCCACATTCTTAAGAAGCATTCGTTCATTGAGGTCATTGGTCATTTTTCCAATTCATACTTCCCTTGCCAGGGTAGGTTCCAGAAAAAGGGACTACTACAATTTTCAGTAAAGTAAGAGGTAACTCCATTGGCAACTCTTTTTCTAACACTGGCTCTTACCAATATGCTTACTCTTAACAATCAGCCTATAGACTTATTTCTTTAGCAAGAACATTTAATTAAATGGCATGGCAACATCAGCAATGGTGAAGCATGAGCCCTTAAACAGGAGGCTCAGTCATCTTTACCTAATACACAAAGTCGAACTAATAGCACCTTGATAGTGTATCTTGTGTGATCAAGGCAATTGGAACTAGTAACTGCAACTGCAAGATTTCCATATCCTTTCTTCCTGCAAAGGGTCCTCATGAAATTAGCTGCAAGGCATGATGTCAGGGATGGATAAAGGATGGAAGAGTTGCTCATCTGGTTTGACACCTGGACAGGCACACCTGTTAATCTCACATTTATGAGGCATAGTAATTTGACAGGATGAATCAGTTCACTGTATGTTGATCATCTTCTAAAGTAGCTCCTAATGATCTGCCTCTATTGAACTATACTCAACAGGCCCATTGGAAAGTTGTAAACAGACAGAATTCAGCAAGCTATTCTGACCTTGGTCTATTACTGCTGATAGGCTAGCAAATCACTTTTCTATATGATTTTTCTTGGGACAAAGCATCACTTTTGGATGAATGCTCTAACTGTACTTCTTGGACTTATATTTTAATTTTTCTTGCTTTTATTCAGTTGTTCAGTTGTGTGAGACTCATCATCATGATTACAAAATCATAGCATGCTAGCCTTCTCTATTTCACTAACTTATGTAGTCTATCCAATTCATGTTCATTATTTTCAGGATATTATCTATACATTTCATCATCTGCCAACCCCTTTCCCTTTTGTTTTCCATTTTAATAAACATTAAGATCTTTTTCCTATGAGTTCTTTTTGGTGGCCAAAATATTAGAGCTTTTGTTTCAGTATTTGACCTTACAATGAATAGCCTGAATGAATTTCTTTTAAGTATCAACTTATTACAGCTCCTTACTGTCCAAGGGACTCTTTAAAAGTCTTCTCCAACCCACAATTCAAAAGTGTAGATCCAGTGGTACTCAGCTTCAGGCAAAGTGCTTCTATGCTCTTTAATTTGAGGCAATGACACTTAGGCTAGGGCTCTCAGAAGCTTATTTTCTTTGACTCCAGAACCTACGTTTTGAGGTTTTTCAACATTAGGCAGGAGGTAAGAGAGGCTTAGGCTAGAATCCCTCTATATTTAAGAACCCTTAGTAAGGCTTTTCCCTCTTACCTGAATGACGATTTTTTACTAATTACAATTTGTAGCTTTCTTTTAAGTTCAGCATACAAAAATACATATGCATTTTTTTCCCTCAACTTTAGTGAATTCTAACGACTTTTTTGTGTGCAGAGCAATTTCCTTTACATCTAGGGTGAGGAAAGAAATACACATAAACACACTCATATATGCACATAAACATCTGTGTGTGTGTGTGTGTGTGTGTGTGTGTGTGTAAATATCAGTCTTTTGTTATACATTGCTGTACCTCCTTTTTAATTTCTTCTTCATTTTTTACTTGTTGAAGTATCTCCAAGTCATTCCTTCCCATACCAAAAATTTAAAGTAATGTCACAAACCATCAGATCCAAAATCCTCCTTTTATCTATGTGGAAACTAAGGCAACATATCTAATTAGTGAATGATGTATACATAAGATCAAGTTTCCTGATTGTCTATCCAATAGTCATTCTACTCTTTTAGAGAGGTGATAACTAAATAAATGCTCAGAATAGACTTGCCAATCCAAACACAACAGGTATGATCTAAATGTCATTTTTACTTTTTCTTACAGGAAAATAGGTACTGGATGGAAAGAGTCCAAAGAGTTAATTTCATAGGTATAAGTTTAAAGAAACCCTGCAAAGAATATTCCATTTTATGCATACTTGTTGACCTGTAAACCTCAGGCATAATTTTATGAATATTGCTAATTTTCTCTTTTCATCATGGGAGTATGCAAATTAGGGTGGAAAAGACAACCATAAATATCCTGAAAGTTCATTTTCATACTACTTAAAAATGAAAACTTTAATTGAGGAGGGAAAGGTAATCTCTTGTTCTATGATATGTCTTGAGCATGCTGGAGGAGAGTAACACTGATGGCTTTGCACAGCTTTGTCTCACTGAAATCCAATTTACTTGTAAATTAAGACATCATCCTCCTGATTTTATTGATCCTCTTTGAGAATATTAGAGGAACAACAACAGGCCATGAGAATTATAGATAAAGAGCTGTGAAGACTTAACAGAACTTAGGAAAACACAAAATAGTGTAGGTTGTCCAGAATACATACAACAAAGTTAGTAATGATTCACTTTATGTCTTATGACTTCATATCTCAATCATGGTAGCCTCTTACTTTTTTGTGAGAAATGCAATCCTTTTTACTGAATCCCTAAAGGCTTGTTTGACTTGCTTATTTCTGAGGGTATAAATGAAGGGGTTCATCACTGGAGCCACTGAGGTCGTGAGCACTGATACTACCTTATTCAAAGCTACCCCTTCCTTTGCAGAAGGTTTGATGTAGATGAAGATGCAGCTGCCATAGCTGATGGACACAACAATCATGTGAGAGGAACAAGTGGAAAATGCCTTTTTCCTTTGTTGGGCAGAGGGAAATCTGAGAATTGTCCTAATGATATATGTATAGGACAGAACCACACACACCAAAGTGATAATTAATGTCAATATAGCAAAGATTAAAATCATCTTTTCTATGAACTGTGTATCAGAGCAAGTGATCTGTAGGATGGGAGATGCATCACAGCCAAAATGGTCAATAATATTTGAGTCACAGAATTCTAGCTGGAGTCCCAGACTAAGTGGTGGAAGGATAATCATGAACCCAGCTAGCCAACAACAAAGGACAAAAGTTATACAGACCCTATTATTCATGATAGTTGTATAATGAAGAGGCTTACATATAGCCACATAGCGGTCATAGGACATAGCAGCCAAAAGAAAAAACTCTGTTGCACCCAAGAGTATGACAAAAAATAACTGGGTGGCACAAGCATTATAGGTCACAGTATTGTCCCCACTTGACATGCTATATAGGAATCTGGGAATACAGACAGTTGTGAAGGAGACTTCTAGGAAAGAGAAATTGCGGAGGAAAAAATACATGGGGGTTTTAAGGTGAGGATCTGATAAGGTGAGGAAGATGATTGTCAAGTTTCCAATTACACTCAAAATATAGGTGAGAAGAAGAAAGACAAAAAGGAGGACCTGTAGTTGTGGGTCATCTGTAAGCCCTTTCAGGATGAATAATGTGATTCCTGTGTGGTTTCTCATTCTTGACTTCCAACATTGAAAAGACCTATATGTAAAGGTAAGAAAGAGATTGAATTGGAGTTGGAGTACAGTAAATTATGTTTAGAAATGGGATTTAGATAGAAAACCTATCTAAATTTCTCATATGATTTTTCTTTCATAATTGAAAAGATGTTATGTAAATATGCTGTTGGCCTTGGATGCATATCAGTGGAAGGATGGGGAATTTTAATTTAAATTAATTCAGCTCTTCAGCCTCCTGGTAATGGCAGAAATTCTGATCACTTCTATTTGAACCTTGACCTTAGACCCCTGAATTCCTTTTCTATGTTATTTCCATTTCTGAGAATAAATAACTGAATATTGATTCCAAGATGGCTGTGTACAGGCTTGGAGTTGATCTTATAAGTCTGAGAAGTAGAGAGATGTTTGCTCTTAAGTCAATGTCAGTTTCCCTTCAGTAAGATGTCCTTATCAACTATCCCAGTGATTCTTGAATAGAATGAGTGGAAGCCCGTAAAGCACAAATATTCATTTTGACTTGCCAGAAAACATGAATTTAAAGAGATTCAGAAGATGAAATATATTACTGTCTTTTTACCGCTTTAAGTTCTGGTGTTTATGTCAACTTTTTGGAAGAGTATAAAGTTAATATTACTGTTGCTTAAGGTTCAGTCATTGTGAATCTATGAGAGCCTTTTTTGTGTTCAACAGTTCTTTCTTTCTGGAAAAAATAAAAATCTGTTCCACACCTGATTTACATTTTGATACATAACTCTTTATTTCTTTGTGGGACACTCCATATAATAGGCAAAACTAAGCTTTAAATTAAACTTCTTTGATAAGCTGTAAGAGAGGTCTAATAATCAAAAGAGTTAGAGAAAAGGAGGCTGGTCAATATTCTAAGAGGACACTTCCCCAGGACAGAACTTAATACACTCTACATGTCTATCTCTAGAGCAGAGAGCCTCTGTAGCATATGTAGCATCTCAGGTCTCATGATCCCAGAAGTGTTTGTTTCTGGTTGGTGGAGTTGTGATGAACAGACTCACCTATTCTAGAGAATATAGGTATCACAATATTTAACACCCCCTCCTTCCCCCCCCCCCCCCCCCCCCCCCCCGCCACAAAATCGCAGACTCAAGTTAAGAATCCATCTTCTACGGACTGTTTAAAGGTAGCAAAACAAACTGATTTGTGTAGTTATGATTTTTAAGGTATTTAGGATTTAGTATTATTAATTTTTAGTTGTCATTATTAAACCATATAGATAGAGGGAATGAGTGCAAGTTGAATGTGTTGGGATGATCTGAAAAAAATAAAATACAATAAAAATTGAAGCCAGCTAGATGGTTCAGTGACTAGGACATTGAAGTCAGGAAGACCTGACTTTAAATCTGGCCTCAGATACTTGACATTTACTAGCTGTGTGACTTTGGACAAGTCACTTAATCCTGATACCCTCATCAAAAATATGAAGTGATCAGGAAGAGAGATGAACTTGGAGAAGGAGGAAGGGAGATCTAGAATAGAGAACAATTTTCAAATAAAATAGGCATGTAAGGAAAAGTCTTTATTGTGAAAGGGAAAATGAAGATGAAGTTATATACACAGATATATATATATATTATATATTATATATATGTTAATATATACTATATATATACATATGTGAGTAACATGTATGCACTGCATCTCTGTGTGTTCACACACAAATATGCATACATACACATACTCAGTAAAGCATAGAAATCTTTTTTACCCAATATTATTGTTGTTGTTATCCAGTAAAGAAAGAGAAGGGGAAAAGGACAGATAATGTGAAGGGAGGAATGGTTAAAAGGAAAGCAGATTAAAAGAGTACAGAAGCAAAAGAGAGAAAGAAGGTTAAAGAGGAAAAATAAATAGAATGGAGGGAAATACATAATAAACATAATTGTATACATGAATAGGATGGGCTCACACATAAAAAGGAAGAAGATCACAGAATGCATTAGAAACCAATTATATATCGTTTACAAAGACACACTTAAAAGAACAAGTCATACATAGCACTAAAAAAAGGGCTGGAGCAGAATCTATTATTCTTCAATCAGTTAAAGTAAAGAAGGCAAGAGTAGCAATCATGATTTCAGACAAAGCAAAAGCAAAAACAGATCTAATTTAAAAAGATAATTAAAAAAATTATTTTGTTAAACAATACCATAGATTATAAAGTAATATAAAATTTTATATAGTAAGGTTCTCTGATAAAGGCTTTGTTTCTCAAATATTTGGGGAACAAGCAAAATTATAAACTGAAACAAAGGATATAAACAGGCAGTATTCAGAAGAAATCCCCATAGTCATATGAAACAATGCTCTAAATCACTATCAGCTAGAAAAATAAAATAAAATAATTAAAAAAGAGACATGCAAATTAAAACAATGTCACTTCACATCTATCAGAAAAGACAAATACTTGTGGGGATGATGGAAAATAGGTATAACGATAAATTATTAAGAGAATTGTGAATTGGTCCATCCATTGATTGTTTAATAACATCGAACATATACAACTCTTCAGGATCCTTTTCAGGATCTTTTTTGGAGTTTTCTTGGCAAAAATACTGTACTGATTTGGCATTTCCTTTTCTACCTCATTTTACAAATGAAGAAACTGAGTTTTAGGTTAAGTGACTTGCCTGGGCTTAAACAGATGGTAAACATTTAAGGCCAAATTCGAGCTCACAAAAGATTGAATCTTCCTTCTTTCAGGCTTAGGACTCTCTCTACTTTGCCACCGATCTGCTCAGTCCAATCATATTAGTGAACAATAGTCCCAGGGCTATTAAACTGTGCAAATCCTTTGACTCAGTGATACCACTATTAGGCCTGCACTGCAAAGAAATAACCTTACTTAAAATCAGGGAAGCAGGACTCTGCAATTCTATATTTTTAAGCAGGACTCTGCAATTCTATATTTTTGATAGCTGTTTTACAGTAATTAATTATAACATAGTTACTCAAATTCTCCAAATTCACATTGTTTGGTCTATTGAATTTCCTTCATAAATGAATAAAAAGAATTGTTCTCAGAAAACACAAATTAATTAATAGAATTTTCATAAAATTGTTTCAGTTTAACAAAATTAATTCAAACAAGATTAGAGGGGAAGCAATAAACTGGGAAAACATTGTTATAGTCAAAGGTTCTGATAAAGGCCTCATTTCCAAATATATATATATATAGAATTGACCCTAATTTACAAGAAATCAAGCCATTCTCTATTTGATAAATAGTCAAAGGATATGAAAAGACAGTTTTCAGATGAAGAAATGGAAACTATTTCTAGCCATATGAAAAGATGCTCCAAATAATTATTGATCAGAGAAATGCAAATTAAGACAACTCTGAGACACCACTACATACCTGCCAGATTGACTAAGATGACAGAAAAAGATAATGATGAATTTTGGAGGGTATGTAGGAAAACTGGGACACTGATACAATGCTGGTAGAATTGTGAATGCATCCGACTATTCTGGAGAGCAATTTGAAACTATGCTCAAAAAGTTATCAAACTGTGCATAGCCTTTGAATCCAGCAGTGTTACTACTGGATTTATATTTCAAAGAAATTTTAAAGAAGGGAAAGGGACCCATATGTGCAAAAATATTTGTGGCAGCCCTTTTTGTAGTGCCTAGAAACTGGAAATTGAATGGATGCCCATCAATTGGAGAATGGCTGAATAAATTGTGGTACATGAATGTTATGGATTATTATTGTTCTGTAAGAAATGACCAGCAGGATGAATACAGAGAGGCCTGGAGAGACTTACATGAACTGATGCTAAGTGAAATGCGCAGAACTGGAAGGTCATTATACAATACTATATGATGATCAATTCTGGTGGATGTTGCTCTCTTCAATAATGAGATGAACCAAATCTGTTCCAATTGTTCAATAATGAAGAGAATCAGCTACACTCAACGAAACAACTCTGGGAAATGAGTGTGGACCACAACATAGCATTTCCACTCCTGTTTTAGTCCACTTGCATTTTTGTTTTCCTTCTCAGGCTATTTTTACCTTATTTCTAAATTCATTTTTTTCTTGTGCAGCAAAATAACTGTATAAATATGTATACATATATTACATTTAACATATACTTTAACGTATTTAACATGTATTGGTCTACCTGCCATCTAAGGGAGAGGATGGGGGGAAGGAGGGGTAAAGTTGGAACAGAAGGTTTTGCAAGGGTCAATGTTGAAAATTACCCATGCATATATCTTGAAATAAAAAGCTATAATAAAAAATGTTTCAGTTTTAACACTCATTTTAACAATATTTAAAAGAAATTGCTTTAAATTATTTCCCACTAAGATGCTGAAAGATTATGTCTCTGGGTTTACAGAAATGCTTTTCAGTACCATGGTTGATGTCAGTTCCCTCTCTATGTCCAAATAGACATTAGATAGATCCAAGGCACTGGATCAAATTTTTGCATTGAGTAGCTAAAGGTGGCCAAGGAATGATATAACTTGGGAGAAGATGATATCCTTCGTTCAATGCCCATATTCAGTAACTAAATGTTCATATATTGCCTACTCTATCCAAGTTGGCTTTTTCTGGATAGTGTTCCATGCAAAAATTACTCTTTCATTCTTTCCCCACTACTTTCAATGCATTCTATTGCACTCAATGCTTTTATAGATTAGTTTTAAGCTATAAAAGATTAGTCAGATGAAATAACATTTTTAGTATTTTAAAAGTTGAAAAGCATATTACAAATATTTCATTTTACATCTATAATTACTGTATGTGTGTGGGTATTTATTGTTACTATTTTATTGATAAGTAAACCAAGGGAGAAAATAATTAAATGGCTTTCTCAGAGTCATGTGGCTACAAAGTGCCTGAGACTTACTGCAAGTCCATTGTGCTACAGAGATGTTAGCCATCAAGATTATGTAAAAATTACTTATAATCATATAGAACAAAACCATGATAACTTAATGTTTTAATCTTCTATGAAGGACCTATAATTTCTAAATGTGAAATTTCAGACAATGTTGGATGCCATTGGAGAATTTTTTTGGGGCAAAGTGCACCTTGATTCAAAAGGGAGAACAAAACATTTGTGCAGTCTAATCAAGGTCTAAAAATTTTGCCACTTCTCTATCACTTATACATGATTTGCAGTAGAGGTTTTGAAGCTTCACTGTGACTCATCTAATTGGGCACATCATGAAAGAAATAACTATTTTCTATGGGAAGCTTCAGAAAATTTCAGGAAGGGAATTAACAATGATTTCTCAGCTATTCCCAAATTGTTAGTGCTTGCTTCTTTTTCAAGTAACACATTATTTATCTTTGTATATAAATGCTAAATCTTTCAGTAGAATGTAAACTTGAGAAAAAAGGTTATTTACGTTTCTGACTTTGTATTTCCAGACATTAGCATGGTCCTTTTGTGCAAAACAGAGATTTAAAAACAGCTTTATTTTTAATTGTCTTTAAAGTGCTTAAAGATGATGTATTCTCTTCCCTTTATTTTACATATAGATAAGGGTGAAGCGATTTGTCTTATATCATAGAGTATTAAGCAGCAGATATGGGATTTGAATATAAATCCATTACAAAAACTCCAACGCTCCAGAAAAAGAGAATTCTCTGGTGTAAAATAGGTGTGATAATTAAAATAGATATTACAAAGATATATTCATGATCACTCCTGCAAGTTCCTTCTCCCCTTGGCTGATGACACTTTCTAAATCTCACTAGTAAATTGCCTCCCACTGCAATGCATATATTAAATATATATTGTCCATGATTCCAATTTCATCAAAGACTAAAAATTAAGAGGCATGTTATCTAGAAAAAAGAGTTTTTATAATAATTGTTATGTCTCTTTCTGAAACTTCCATACAAAAATATTTTAATTACACTTTTGATTTTATTGTACCTTTCTTCTGATACAGATGGCCATCTGCTCTGAATTAGTCTTAGATAGCTTAAATAATTTGGCCAAAATGAACTCAAGCCAACAATTTGCTTCTTCTCCATAGTAATTAAGTTCTAGATTTTGAGTCTTCCATCATAAAATATATGGACCTACCATTTCATCTTTGCAGCTCCTTAAAAAAAGAATAAATTTTTTTCATACTTACATTTCTGGCTGTTTTTCATAGACACCATGAGAAATTTAACCTCAGACATGCCTGATTGTGACTCAAAAAAGATCATTGATGCACTTCTAAAGATTTGCATGTGACCTTCTGACCACACAATTTAAAAACACCAACAACAATGAGTGACACTCTCCTAGGCAGAGACTGGATTGGAAAGAATTTCCCTAAAATTTTCTCTTTCAAAATACTAAAGGCTCATAAGTTCCTTACTTAGATCTAAAATGAAATTAATTAGAGATCTTGTCCCACTTCAAGTGTAAATAGTATGTTCATGTTTTCCAAGTAGCTTAAGGGAAGATAAGGCCACTGGAAAGGGACAGGAATGTTAAGACCTGCCTCTCTTGGTGACGGAGAAAAATGCCCAAACTATCTGGGCAGGGAGACAGGTTCCCTCCAAATTATATGATAACAAATGAGGATATTTGTTTGATCTGTGTAATATGCTGTGGGTTCTTGGGGATCAACTAAGTGCAAAAATAAGTCTTTAGGGACCTAAGTTCAAAAGTCACTAATGAATCTTCAATGTAATTACTCTTGACAAAAGACTTTCAACAGGCAGTTGTGTGAGTCCAGTATCCTCAGAGACAGGAAGATGCAAGAAAAGCACAGATTTAGTGTGCAACCAAATACTATGTGATAAATCAAGCATCTGTGCTTTTTTTACCTTTCAGAAAGGTGCCCCAGTCAACTATCCAAATGATTCTTGGATAGGATGAGCTGTGGAGCACCAAGATTTGTTCTGGCTTGCAAGAAGACATGGAATTAGGGAGAATTTTAAGGATGCATTTTTAGCAATACATCAAGCTCCTTTATGATCTGATATTTGTCTCCATCTTTTAGGACCCTATAATAGTCCTTACTATTATTGCATAAATTTCTGTCAATGTGAACCTGTGAGAACTTTTTTTGTTTAGCATTACTTTTGTCTAGAGGAAACCAGTATCTGTACCACAAGTGATTTATGTTTTCATTAATTATCTTTCTACTTCTTTGGGGGAAATACTTTAGTAATTAGCCAAATATACCTTTTAAGTTAAACTTTCCTGGTATGGTATGGGTGGAGATCAAAGAAGTCTTTTTAAGATAAAGGGACTAAGTTCTTGTTCCCTAGAACATGAACATAATATACTATACATAATTACTTCCAGAGCAGAGAGGCTCTTTATTGTATTTTATGTCCTAAACCTCATGGTCTTATGAGTGGTTGTTTCTGTTAGATGGAGTTGCAAATTGGTGCACCCATAATTTGGAACTATAAAACTGCATATCCTTTCATCCAGTTGTAGTAATAATACTAGTGATTAATTACTATTAGGCCTATACTCAGAAGAGATCAAAGACAAAGATCCCCAAATGGACAAAAATATTTATAGTAGAGCTGAATGTGGCAGCAACATTTTGGAAAGTGAGGGGATACCCTTCAATTGCAGTATGGATGAACAAGTAGTGGCATATGATTGTGATGGAGTATTATTATGCTGCTATTATTCTTCTATATATATATATAATATACTATGGCAGGAATTCTTGATGATTTTTGCATGTGTCATGACTTCCTTTGGCAGTCTGGTAGGATCTGTGAATCCTTCTTAGACTGATGTTTTTAAGTGCATAAAATAAAATGTCTAGGATTACAGAGGAAACCAATTCTATTACATTATAGTTATCAAAATATGAAAAATCCCAACAACTTCACAGACACCTGAAGTTAAGAATCCATGCTCTATTGACTATTGTGAAAAGGATGATTAAGAGGAACCAATTTGATGCTATTGCAATACCTAATGAACAATATGATGAGGATATGAACAAGACTGGTGCCCATTTTCATGGAAATGGCAAGAGAAATGCGAGGAATGCTAAGCTTCTCATGGGAAATCTCTCAGCAATTGTTCTAGTGATAAGTTTCATTCATTATAGAATAATAATGTAATAACATAATAAAACATAAAGATAAAATTTGCAACATTAAGTTAGCATGGTTGCTTAGAATTTTTAGTGATATTATTAAGAAAAATATTAAAGATCAACTTTACCTGAATTTTGTCTATATTCTATTGCATACATTAACTATACTCTCCCCCTTTCTAAAATTCTATGAAATTGCATAGGGAATGGTCAAATGTTAATGGGAATATGAAAAAAAATTAATTCAAAGATTAAGGTGAGATCATTCAATTCAGGAACAGGAAATAGTTTCCCTAGGAGTTATCTATCCCTTGCCCTTCTTTCTAGGACCTTTAATTCTGAGACAGTAGATCTGTCAGTCACCCAGAAATATATCGAGGAGAAATATTGAGAAAGAAACTTTTAACCTTAACAGGAGAGAGGGAGACAAAGAATAACTAAGAAGAGACATAGAGAATATACAGACTTTTCTGATTCAGCTATAAGTTCGAACTCAGTGATAATGCATATTTACTTAAACTGGGAGGAAATGTTTGGGTTCAACCAGGGGTGAGGTTCAGGTACCTCTTTTTATTTGCTTATCTCTCACCCAAATGCACATACACACAATTATACAAAGTTTAGAATCTAAAAAACTTGCCTGGTTGAACCTACTCCAAACAATTACATGAGCACTTTTCAACCCTTTTGCTCAATTCTACATCAAATACTGGACATTAGACATTGGGAATCTGATCTATGTAACCATGAAACCATTTTCCTGAACTCTGAAAAAGTAAATAAAATATTGTCAAAATGCAAGATAATTATTAACACTTCTACTACATCATTCACATGACAGTCTTTACAGAGTCATAGCTTTTCTTTAGTAGGACTTGAAACTATTCGTATGTTTTTCTCTATCTCATCTCAGAGGGAGTTATTAAAATAAAGAAAAATCCTTAGGGACAGATAAGAAGATGATGCTGATAATTCTACATCATAATCAACTTTCAAAACAAACTTTAGTTGGGTGTTTATGGGAACTGTATGTTTGGAGGTTCCTTATGAAAGATAAAACAAGAGTAAGAGACACTCTTTATTATCAGCCAAAAGCACCATTAATAAATCAAAGACAATTGGATTCTATTATGTTGCTCATGTTTGTTAAACTTGAGAAAAGGGTCATCTGGGTCATCTTCTTAAGGTCTAAGTACCAAGGTACTTCATCTACCCATCCATCTATTAATTTATTTATCTAAAAACTATTTATTGATCATTTACAATATGGATACTGATATGGCAGATGTCAAATAAAATTAAGTCTATGATAATGTAATGTAATTGAATAAATACTTGTTAACCAACTATTATATGAAAGTTACCATGCTAGGAACTAGAGACACAAATGCAAAAATGAAACAATCTCTGATTTCAGTGGGTATAGATTTTATGGAAATAGGGGAGGTCATAACTTGTATAACTAGAGGAAATGTAAAATTATTTTAGGAGTAACAGATATTCTGTCAGAGAACTAGAGTTTCTGCAAATGCCTTCACTAGGCTATAACATCTCCAGGAGGGCAACAACTCTTTTTTTTTTCTTTCAAATCTTTTTCATCAACTGATTCAATCATTCTGTAAAGCTATTTGGATCAATGCCAAAAGGGTATAAAACCATGCATCCCCTTTGACCTAACAATACCACTACTAGCCATAAATCACAAAAAAAATTAAGAAAAAAAAAGGAAAAGTACCCATATATATGAGCACTTTTAAAGCATTTCTTTTTTTGGTGGCAAAGAATTGGAAATTAAGGGAAGGCCCATCAATTGGGAATAGTTGAATAAACTGTAATGTGTGATTATGATTGAATAATATTGTTCTATAAGAAATTATGAGCAGAATTCTTTCAGAAAAACTTCAAAAATCTTCCATGAGCTTATGCAAAGTGAAATGTACTATGCACAAAACACTAGCAATATTGTGCATCAGGTGTGAATAATTTTGCTGTTCTCAAAAGTACAATGATCCTAGACTACTCTAGGGGACTTATGATGAAAAAAACTATTAATACCCAGAGAAAGAACTGATTGCATCTGAATATACATTGAAGCATGCTTTTTTATTTACTTAATTTTTAAGTTTTTTTTTCTTTTTATAAAGATGGGATCTATGTCCATTTTGCAACATGACTTTTAGGGAAATGTTTAGTTTAATCTCACATGTGCCTTCTAAATGGGACTGTGTGGGGGGGAGAAAGGGAGAGAATCTGGAATTCACTTTTAAAAACAAATGCCATTGATAGTTTTACATGTAACTGAAAAAATAAAATATTAAGTAAATGGAACACTAATGATGAATTCTTTTTAAAAACTGTATCTTCAGTACCTGGGAAAGTAACAGGTATATTAGTAGGTACGTATTAATTTTAAAAGTGGGAAGATGCCTTAAAAACTATTATTTCTCAATTGATAAATGGCCAAAGGAGATCAGCAGGGAGTTTTCAGATAAATTAATCAAAACTATCCATATAATCACATGAAAAAAAAACTTTATTGCATTGCTTGCCATCTAGGAGAGGGGGTAGGGGAAAGGAGGGGAAAATCTGAAACACAAAAGTATGCAAGGGTCAATGTTGAAAAATTATCCATGAATGTGTTTTGAAAATAAAAAAGTTTTAAAAAAAATTTGAAGGAGCTCTATATACAAAAAATATTTATATCAGCTTTTTGTGATGGCAAATAATTAGAAATTGAAGGGATGCACAACAATTGGGGAACAACTGACCAAAACTTAGTGTTTTTGTGATGTAAGAAATGATGAGCAGCTATCAGGACTAGATAAATCAAACCACAAAATAAATAATAATAATGTTAAGGAGATAAATAGAATTTTAGAAAAAGTGAGTAATGATATACTTTTAGAGAAAACTGAACGGGAACAGAAAGGAATACAGTCAATGGTACATAGAACACACAAAAAAATTGACTATATATTAGGGCATAAAAGCTTCAAAATCAAATGCAGAAATAGTAAATGCATTTTGTTCAGATCATTAGGAAATAAAAATTATATGAAATAAAGAGCCAATAAAAAATAGAACAAAAATTAATTAAAAACCAAATAATCTAATCCTAAAGAATGAGTGTGTGAAACAACTCATAAATACAATTGATAATTTCATCCAAGAGAATGACAGTAATGAGACCACATAGCAAAATTATGGGATGCAGCCTAAGGAGTTCTTTGGGGAAATTTTATATTTCTAGATGCTTACCTGAATAAAAAAGAGAAAGAGAAGTTCAATGAATCAGGCATACAACTAAAAAACTTAGGGGAAAAAACCAAACAAATAAACCCTAATTAAATACCAAATGTGAAATTCTGAAAAAAGGGGGAGATTAATAAAATTGAAAGTAAGAAAACCATTAAACTACTAAACAAAACTAAGAGTTGGTTTTATGAAAAAAAAATATAAAACTTTAGTTAATTTGATTAGAAAAAATATAGAAGAAAATCAAATTGCTAGCATCAAAAATGAAAAGGGTAAACTTTCCAAATCATGAAAAGAAAATTAGAGCAATAATTAGGAACTATTTTGTCCTTTCTGTATGCCAATAAATCTGATAATATTAGTAAAATGGATGAATACATGCAAAAATATAGATTGCCCTGATTAACAGAGGAGCAAATAAATTATTTAAATAATCCCATTTTAGAAAAGGAAATTGAATTATCTCAATAGATGCCAAAAAGCATTCTACAAAATCCAATACCCATTCTTAGAAGAGAGAGTGCTGGAATAAATGGAGTTTTCCTTAAAATGAATAATAGCATCAAAACCATCAGCAAGCATCATATGTAATGGAGATAAGCTAGAACTCTTTCCAATAAGATCAGGGATGAAACAAGGTTGCCTCACCATTACCACTTATTATTGTATTAGAGAAATATTAGATTTAGTAATAAGAGAAAAAAAGAAAAAGACCCTAGCCTCTGGCACAATAACTCTCTTCTTGACAAAAATTGCTGGGAAAATTGGATAATAGTATGGCAGAAATTAAGTATTGACTATCACCTACCACTGTGTACCAAGATAAGGTCAAAATGGGTTCATGATTTAACCATAAAGAGTGATATACTATAAGCAAATTAGGAAAAAGGAATAGTTTACATTCTCAAATCTGTGGAATTTATGGCCAAATGACTAGAGAGCATTATGAAATGTAAAATGTATAATTTTGATTATGTTAAATTAAGAAGGTTTTGTACAAACAGAAGCAATGCAGACAAGATTGGAAGGGAAGCAGAACATTGGGAAAAAATTTTATATCCAGTCAGCCCCATTTACAAAATATATAGATAATTGATTAAATTTTTTTTTGCTATGAACTTTGCAATTTATTGAAATCAAAATGTCAGAAAATCTCTTCCTAGTCCTTTCTTTTATACTAAGAATGTTTTTCTTTTTTTATTAAAACTTTTTAGTTTTAAAATGATATGTTATGTTATGTAATGTTTAAAAATTATCCAAACATTAACTTCTGCAAAATCAGTTCCAATAGAGCAGTAATGAATTGAACCAGCTACATCCAGTGAAAGAACTCTGGCAGATGACTATGAACCATTACATAAAATTCCCAATCCCTATATTTTTGTCCGCTTGCATTTTTGATTTCCTTCACATGCTAATAGTACACTATTTCAAAGTCCGATTCTTTTTGTACAGCAAATTAACTATTAGGACATGTATACTTATATTGTATTTAATTTATACTTTAACATATTTAACATGTATTAGTCAACCTGCCATTGTGGGGAGAGGATGGGGGAAGGAGGGGAAAAATTGGAACAAAAGGTTTGGCAATTATCAATGCTGTAAAATTACCCATGTATATAACTTATAAATAAAAAGCTATAATAATAATAAAAAAAGTAATGAAAAAAAGAATAGATTTTTCTTTGCTTTTAGTTAGGTGTTTCATTAAAATTACCATTTATTTGAGAAAAAGATCCTTCTGATCATGTTCTCAAAGGCTTGCTATACTTGGTGGTTCCTTAGAGTATAAATGAGGATGTTCAGCAGGGACAACAAAAGTATTTAACACTGCTATGCCTTAGTTCAAAGTCCTTCCTTTGCTGAGGATTTGACATATTGTCATAGCATCCATAAGAGATGGATACAAGTCATATGGGAGGAACAAGTGGAAAAAGCATTAGGCAGAGGGGATTCTCAGAATGTTTATTAGAATGCATGAATAGGAGAGAATCACTAATGCCCAAAATAACATGAATGTGAATACAGCTAAGCAAAAATTCATGACCCTTAAGACTTTGATAACTGCCAAAGAGACATCCATATGGGAGAAGAATCACAGGTGAAATGATCAATGACATTGGAATCATGGAACTCCAACTACATACCCACGATGACCAGTGGAAAAATAATAAGGAAACCTGCCAACCAAGACTATTATAACCTGACTGCAGACTCTGCAGTCTGTAATCTATGATTATAACCTGAAATTCTGCAGATTCTGTTATTAATTCTGATCATGTAGTATAAGTGTTTTTAGATAGCCACATAGCAATCATAGGATGTGGCAGTCAAAAGAAAACAATTTGTTGAATACAGAATGATTAAAAAAAATTGGGCCATGAAAGAATTATAACAAATTGTCTTGTTCTCAGTTATTATATTGAGTATAAATACAGGAATGCAAACAAATATAAATATGGTTTCTAAGAAGGAGAAATTCCTGGGGAGGAAATGCATGGACTCTTAATGTGAGAGTTAAGCAAAGAGAGGATGATGATGGTGGGTTTCCAGTCACACTTAAAATGTAAGTAAGAAACAGGAAAAGGAAAACCATGGCTAGTAGCTCTGGGTCATTTTTTAGTCCTGGGAAGATGACCTCTGTCACTGATAATTAATTTTTCATGCCTGACTCGATTTCTCTCTCTCTCTCTCTCTCTCTCTCTCTCTCTCTCTCTCTCTCTCTTTCTCTCTCTCTTTCTCTCTCTTTCTCTCTCTGTTTTTCTTTCTCTTTTTAACTGACATGGATAATGTGGGAAGTTTTCATCTGCAAATCATATATGCAGTGGGTTTAGTTTTCCTTGTCTTCTTAATATATACAGTAGAGGAAGAGAAGAATATAATTTAGAATTGAAAACAAAATTATATTTAATTATTAATAAATAAATGCTGGCTAACAAAAGATATACACAATCCTTCTGTGGCTTCTGTGTATTTTAGTTTCCTCATCTGAAAAAATGGAAAAAGATTTCATTTTTCCCTTAGCTTTCTTCAGACCATTATGACTTACATTTCTTTAAATGAAAATTTGCTCAATTTGAGTTCCATGAAAGTTTCCTTTGGTTCTTTTTCTTCCTTTTCATATCATATAGTGTCCCACTTTTAAAATCTTGCTGATGAAATTCATTTCACTCTGCATTAGATCATTAAGATCTTATCAATTTCCTCTATAACTATCCAGTTAATCATTTCCTATGGCTTAATAGTATTACCTTACTATGATTAGTTTAACCCTCTTCCCCAGTTTCCAATTTGAGATAATATAAAGAGACCTGCTACAAATATTTTTATCCTTTAAAAAAATTCTCTCAAGTTGATTCAAAGGGTACACATAAGTTACTAATTGTTAGGGCATATTCTTAAATTGAGTGGTCAAGTTTATAGCTCTTTATTGTTTTTTAGTGTACCTTAAATATTTCATAGATGTGAGGTAGAAATTTGAGATCTAACTTAAAGACTTGTAAGAGGGGGCAGCTAGTGACACAGTGAATAAGGTACCAGCCCTGAAGTCAGGAAATCCTGAATTCAAGTACAAACCTAGCTGTGTGACCCTGAGCAAGTCATTTAACCCCAATTGTCTCAGAAAAAGACCTGTATTGATGAAAAACACTATCTCCTAAAGTTCATTTTATTTTGAAAACTTGAAATCTTTAGTAATATTTCTATATATTCTATATATGCTATATCTTTAATAATATTTCTATATGTTCTATAACATTCCCTATTATTTCTTCATTTATTTCTTCATTATTTGTATTTCTTTTGAAACAAAGAACTATTATAAGCACATTCATTTCAGAATTTGAAGAAAAATACTTTGTTATTTTTTCTGATTAAAGGGGACAACATTGGCTTCAACTAAGTATGCAGCAAAAATAATATAGTATACATTATTTTCAGATGTAATCATAAGACAAGAGAATTCCAAGCACACTTCATCTCACATTGTTCCTGTGATCTATGAATATGAGTAGCATTAGGTGAAGCAAAATCACAGGTGAATTATTTCCATAACTCAAAAAGGGCAAAATCTTGGAAAGTAGGAATGATGTTAGGTACCTGGTTGAGTGGATGGCATAGGTGTTCACCTGAGGGGGAACATCTCAAACAGAGTAGAACCAGAAATCTTCATGATAGTTCACATGAGATGATTTTAGTAATGCTTCTTGGGAAACTCTTTTGATCAATGAGAGAAGATATGGGGAAACTGATAAGGTGCCAAGCTAAAGTTGAATATCAGCATTACAATAGTACGGGGTCTAACCTGAACAAATCATCAATAGAAGGAATTTCTAATAATAGAATCATCACAATTCAGGGCAGAATGGAATTTCAGAAGTTTCTTCATCAAACATATGAAAAATAAACCATTCTACAAAATACATGACAAGGAATCATCTCATTTTATTTAAAGTCCTCAAGGAAGGTCTTCCCACATCTCTTAGGTCTAACTTAGGGCATTAAGCAAAACAAGTTTTATTTCTTCTTCTATAAAAGAATCCTTCCAATATCTAAAATCATTATATTCCCTCCTAAATTTTCTTATCTTCAAAACTAAACATACCTTCGACTTATCTTCAACTCATATAAACTTGTGCTCTACCAACCTACCATCCTGGCTATGTGCTGCCAAAATGTGATGCCTAGAACTAATGGCAATAATTTGGAAATGAGTTGTCCTAGAGAGTATATTTGGAATATATACATGTCAATTGTTAGTGTGACTAAATCAACAAATCAACAAAATATTTAATAAAATGCTACTACTTGCCAGGCAGCCACTGTAAAGGATACCAGGGATACAAAGACAAAACTGAAATATTCTCTTTCACCCCTTAAGAACCCTCCATCATATCAGAAGAAACAACATGAATGTATGTGTATATGAAATACCTACAAAGCAAAAACAAAGTAATTTTAGAGGTAAAATAATCAGGAAAGAACTCAAAGAGGAGGTGGTGCTTGTGCTAAGTTTTGAAGGAAGATTGTGGCTCAAGAACACAGAGATGAGTTGTCATGAGAGACAACTTGGTTAAATGCACCAAGAATGAGGAAAGAATGAGGAACAATAAGACCAATTTGGCTGGATCATAGCATACATAATGAAGAGTAAGGTAAAATTGGACTGGAATATTCTGAAAGTATAGAATCACAGAATTTAAGAACTTGAGTGGATTTGACCATTCTAACACACACACACACACACACACACACATACACACACACACACACACACACACACACACACGGTAATTTAGAGCTATGTTGGAATTAAGTATAATGCCAATAAAATGTTTATAATATATTCTAGAAATATATTGCTCTTTGTGCATAAGTATGTTTACTGAGGCAGTAAACTTTCCAATTAAATTGACATTACTGATAAGTTTGACAGAACATGCACTGAGGAAGCTTTTTTTGTTTGTTTTTAATCAGGAAAGTGGCAAGGTGAGATGACTTTAAAAATAATATTTAAGCTTCTGTGTTGAAGATAAGCCTTGGAAGGGAGTGAAATTTCAGGCAAAAATATCAATTAGGAGGCTACTTCAAAAGTTCAAAAGAGAGGTAATGTGCTTTTAGAGTAGTAGTTATGTGAGTGAAGAGAAGGTGATAGATGCAAGAGATGTTCTTCTCATGTGTAACTTCTTTAAGGAAAAAAAAAACTTTATGGCTGTCCTTGTGTCATATGTGATACATATGTGATAAAGAGATTATAACATAAACAGGAGTGCCTCATTGTAATATTTAATGATATTATCGCAAAATATCTGAGAGCAATTTGGTATAATTTATTACTGTATAGAACATCAATACTTTCAGTTGTTCTCTCTAATATTATGAAATCATATAAGGTATGGATATCCATGATTACATTCATATTTAAGAATAAAGCTGACATTATCAACAAACATGTTGTTTTAGGAGTTATTCCGGGTGATGTTCATGATCTTTCTGGGCCCATTCAAATAGAAGAGATTCCATTTCCTGGCATGGTACACATACATTGTCCAATTTTCACAGGCATACAAAAATGAGGTCAGCACAATGGCATTGTAGAACTTCATTTTGGTATTCAATCTAATAGCACTCTTATACTTTTCTCTGGAGATTCTAGAACTAGTTTTAGCGGTGCATGTTCTGTTGAACTTATCAGTAATATCAATTTAATTGGAAAGTATATTGCCTCAGTAAACATACTTATGCACAGATAGCAAAAGTTTTCCATTTGCTCCATGAAAACTTCCACATATGGATTGTGTGATGATAGCTGCTGGAGAGCCTGTGATTTTGGGGGGCTTAATTGTCAGACCAAAATCCACACAAAATATAGAGAATCAGTGCACACATTGTTATATCACAGCATCAGAGGCTAAGTTGAGTGCATAACCATCAGTAAAAAATGTTACATATCAACTCTTCCTCACCTTTTTTCTTGGCATAGTCTTTTCAAGTTAAATAATTTATCATCAGTGTGGTAGCTGACCCTGACACTGTGTTCATCCTTATGGAAGGGATCCAACAATATAGCTAATAACATGGCAGTCAGCACATAGTCTGCTTCACTGCATAGGTAATTGTAAAAACTCAAGAGAAACATTCATTATCCAGAACTGACATTCTGCTGTAGTTATCAGATGGCAAAACAAACAACAATGAAAACTGATTATTCCTTGGCCCTTCCTGAAACCTTACTGCTTCACACTACCCAAAGCGGAGTACCATTTTTAAGATGAATGATCATTTCATTAAAAAGCACTTTGGCAAAAGTCTTGCTGTCAATAGTTAAAAGAGTTAAAATTATTTCCATAATTGTCACAGAACATTTTTCCTTATAAGGATAGACATTAGAAACATTCTTGGACTCCGATAAGATAACCTTCTCTTGCCATATAAAATGAAGATTTCAGTAAGCTTTTGCATGAACAGTGGACCCTCTTTCTTGGAAATGTCTGCTTGAATGTTATTGGGACCAGGTGCTTTTCACAAAAAGGCACATAATGGCATCTAAAATGTCTTCTACAGTTGGAAGTTAAATAGAGAGGACTTTAACCTATGGTCGGTGGCTTCATCACTGATTAACAATGCTGGGTTGTAAATATAAGGGATGTATTTTCTCCAGGATCATGCTGTTATCACTCATCAATGTGGATCCATAATCACTGAGTAGTTTAACATACACCATAGGTTTTTGAGCTACAAATTGTCTTAATGACATCATAAACATAATATAGATTGTTATTATAAGTGAAAAGCTAAATTTCATTTTCCTTTTTACTGAGCCCTAAACCTGAAATTTCTCTAAGGTTCACTTGAACTTTACTTTTGATGAATTTAAGATCTTCCTTCTTAGAGACTAATGAACTATTCTGCTGGTAACATTTTTTGCTCATTTCTCACCCAGTAACTTCTAATTTACCCATAATTTTTATCAAGCTAATCCTAATGTTTGTGCATGTTCTGACTTAAATGAGCAAATGCAGTGTTTTACACCAATGGTGTACTCCTTCTCACTCCTTTTTGGCTTCACTATTGTCAACTATGCATTAGCTTAGCTTTCCTTCTGCTTTAGCAATAAGTTATTCACACATAGAAAAAGCATTCTAATCTATTGACATTAAGGTTCCTGATTGTCATTTTGACATTAGATTGCTGCTTTTGTTGCATGGAAATTTTAGTTTGTACAAGATAAGTCAATTATGGCCCAGTACTATGTACCACAAATCTCTCTTGGACCCTATCTGTCTCTTCTGTTTACAATGGCACAGTCAATTAAATACCAATGTTTCCTGTGAGGGTGCATCCATGAATTTTTTTTTTTTTTTGCATTTAGATAGATGGAAGATTACATTGGTGATAAGAAGGCCATGAAAATCACGATCTTCAGTAGTTAATTGAATGTTGTTCTTTCTTTTTCTGAATTCATTTTCCCCAAGGACTCCCTGCCATATTTGACAGTTTGTCTCTACACTGGCATTAAAGTCCCCAAGCTTGTCCTCTTTTCGCATACTGATGATGAATGTTACCAGGTGTTCATAAATTTTTATTTCTTTTTCTGGAAGAAACAAAAACACTAGTGATGACAGTATGGCACTTTCTTGCAAATCCCAATTAAATTATTATAAGACTATTATTCACTCCTCTTGGTAGATGTCCAACACTGTTGATTATATTAGATCTGATTGCAAAAGCTACACTAGTTCCATGGTGCTTCCCATCATGGTAATCACTACAGAAAAAAAAAAAAAAAAGCAAACATCCAGCTCTTACTTTGGTAAACTTACCAGTTTTATTTCTCTCAGGGCTGCTAGCTAAATGTGATAATTTGGGCAAAATTCTCACAGCAAGAGCCATTTGTCTTTTAGGTCTCTTGGATGTTATGTTGTCAATAAGTGTGCATACATTCCCTATACAAAGGGTAAGTGAAATAATCTTTGCAAAAGTTTTTTTTTTTTTTAATCATTTGTGTGTGTGTATGTTTTGACTACAGGGTAGTATTTCTGCCTTCCATGGTTTGCAAGTCAGTATTTGGTTAGGTGAAGCAGAGAATTTTTTATGATTCCTTTTCTAACCCTTTCCTCAAAGGAAAGAGTGGACAGTACAGTCCTTTAAAAAAGCTCTTGTACCCAGGGGCTGCCTAATCCCACTTCTGCTTCAGTCTAGTGAAAAGAAGATGACCCCATCCCCTAAGTGATTGTATACAGACTTGTAACTATAGCCCCTAGTGTATCCACACCTGCTTCTCATCACTTGTCCTTTGTCACAGGGCTTCGATAGGTAAAAATTGGTAAAATATTATGGTGATTTTTTGATTTGTGCATAAATTAGATTTAAGTGAAGCAGAATTGTATGAAGGAATTGGCCTCAATCTCTCTTCCAGAATCATCAAAGTCCAGTGGCAAGACAAAAATCAATCTGACTCCAGATGGTTCAGGATGAAATGGATGACCTTGAACTCTTCAATGTCTCACCAGATTCTAAGAGCTCCATGGTACATGCTTATACTACCTTCATGGAATAAAGGGTTCCCATACACCTATTCCATCAGGGGAGTCTTTATATACCTGGAGCAAACTTCCCCCAAATTCACCAAGGCGATTGAAGTTCATTGCTTACCCTTACCCTGGTTTGGCTTGTCTGCTGTTTTACTGGGGTGTGGACGCTGGGTTTATTACAATTTCTTGGAGCCACATGTGAAAGTTGCAAGAATCAGGTAGACACCCAAAGTAGAAAAAATACTTGAAAAGGGCATGTAGCCCTCACAATAAAAGTCCTAATATTCTTGTACACACTCATAATCAATCTATTGAAACCTATAAATTTCTTTTCATAATAATTTTGAAAATGCATGAAAAATGCATATAGAATTAAAAAGAAAATAAATTGACTGAAATATAGTTATTAAAATTTGTTTTGAAAATCCATGGATTGGGGTAGAACCAAGATGGCAGAAAGGACACACACTTTATTCTAAGCTTCCTTCTACCCTCATTTACCAATTATCTAATTCAACTTCAGAAATAGTGCTTGACTGGTAAAATACATGAATATTGGGAGTACAACAAATTACCAGCTGAAGAAAACTCAGAAGATCACCAGAAAACATCTGTGTTGATTGGTTAGGATGAGGCCAATGCCAGCAGGGAGGCAGAACATGGAGGCTAGCTCAAGCTGAGTTTACTGGGGCAGGGGTGGTCTTTGTGGGTGGAGAATTTGCAGGGAGGACTCTACCACAGATTGGCTGCTCTGCTTTGACTGCAAAGCAGTAGATTAGCAAAGAAGTTTACACAACTACCAAAAGTAAAGTGTACCCCAAAACGCCAGAGTTTAACAGGACCTGGCCACAACCACCCATCACCAAGAGTGACTCAGAACAACCACAGTGTGGCTGTGCAGCTGCAGCCACAGTCCTCACAGTAGGGTTCTGCCCAGGGCAGTAACACTTCCACAGCAGCATGGCAGCTCTTTGCAGCCAGTTCATAGGACAGCTACTTTCCATATATCCCTGTTCTGTAGAGGAAGCTGAGAACCTCCTTGCCCTGAAGTCAGACTCTAAGGGCTTTTAAAAATTGACTAAAAAACCCAAGTGAACTCTAACTATAAATAGCTTCCATACAGAAAGAGAGCAGATTTTCACCCCTGAGGAGATTAATAGCTGTCAATCTCCAGACAAAACCCAAAGGGGGATATAACCTGATGCCCATCATACAAGGCTCTCCTAGAAAAAATTATAAAAGATCTTAAAAGAGAGATAGAAGAAAAATGGAGACAGGAAAGAGAAACTCTGTAAGAAAGTACAGAAAAGACATATAACTCATTAAAAGAAAAATTTGATAAAGGCGAAAAAGAAAACAACTTTCTGAAATGTGAGATGGAAAAGGTAAAAACTCCCAGGAAAACAGAATTAGTGAATTGGAAAAAAAAATACTCTCAAGAAAGTAGGATTTTTGAATTGGAAAAGAAAAAGAACTGCCAGGAAAGTAAGATTTGTGAATTGGAAAAATAAAATAACTCATTAAAAAAATAAGTGAAATGGAAAAAATCCCATAGAGCAAAACAACTCATTTAAAATCTCAATTGGACATATAGAAAAAGAAGTAAAAAAAGTTAATGAAAATAACACATTAAAAATCAGAACTGAATAAATAGAAATGAATGATTCATTGAGACATCAAAAATCAGTCAAGCAAAACAAAAAAAAATGTTAAATATCTACTTTAAAAAAAAACAGATCTGGAAAATAGATCTAGGAGAGATAATCTGAGGATTGTTGGACTTCCTGAAAATTATGATAAAAAAAGAGCCTAGAAACTATTTTACAGAAAATCATCAAAGAGAACTGCCCAGATGTAATAGAATCAGAAGGTAAAATAGGCATTGAAAGAATTCATCAAACACCTTCTGAAAGAGATCCCAAAATAAAAACTGCAAGGAATATTGTGGCTAAATTTCAGAACTATCAGACCAAGGAAAAAATATTACAAGCAGCCAGAAAAAAATAATTCAAATACTGAGGAGCCACAATAAATATTACTCAGGATATAGCAGCTTCCACATTAAAGAAATGAAGGGCCTGGAATCTGATATTCCATAAAGCAAAATAACTTGGAATGCAGCTAAGAATAAACTACCCAGTGAAGTTGAGCATTTTCTTCCAGGGAAGAAGATGGGCATTTAATGAAATGGGTGAATTTCATTTATTTCTAATGAAAAAACCAGAGCAAAACAAAAAAATTGACTTCTAAATATAAGACTCAAGAGACCCATAAAAGATAAAAAAGAACTCTTGAGAACTGTATACATAAAGAGCATATATATAATTTGATTTTATTGTTATAATATATAAAAAAGGAAAGTAGAAATGGAAAGGAGATTGTATCAGAAAAAGGGAAAAGGAGAGAAAAAAAGAGGGAAATTACATCCCACAAAGAGGCAAGGGAAACCTATAATATCTGAGGGAATTAAGGGACGAGAAGAAACATTGTGTGAATCTTACTCTCATCAGATTTGGCTCAAGGAGAAAATATTAGACATATTTGGTTTACAGAGAAACTTCTCTCACCTCATTAAAAAGTCAGAGAGGAAAAGGGAAAAGGAAAAGAGTAGGCTAAATAGAAGGGAATACAGAAAAAAATAAGGGAAAGGTATAAGAAAGGGGAAGGGACTCAAAGGGGTAGGAAGGATTCTAAAGAGGGAAAACTGCATGAGGCAAGGGGTGCCCATAAGTTTAATACTGGGGAGGGAGGTAAGGGGGGAAAGGAAAAGTATATGCTAGGGATAATAAAATGGCAGCAAATACAAAATTAGTAGTTTTAACCATAAATGTGAATGGGGTGAACTCTCCCATAAAGCTGAGGTAGATAGCAGACTGGATCAAAAGCCAGAATTCTACAATATGTTGTTTGCAGTAAACACATTTAAAGCAGGGTGACACATAAAGAATCAAGCTAAAAGGCTAGAGGAGAAGCTATTATGCTTCAGGTGAAGTCAAAAAAGCAGGGGTAGACATCCTGATCTCAGATGAAGCAAAAGCAAAAATTGATCTAATTAAAAGTGATAAGGAAGGAAACTATATCTTGGTAAAGGGTAGATAGACAATGAAACAATATCAATAGTAAACATATATACACCAAGTGGTATAGCATCTAAATTCCTAAAGGAGAAGTTTAGAGAGTTGCAAGAAGAAATAGACAGTGAAACTATAATAGTGGTAAATCTCAACCTTGCACTCTCAGAATTTGATTTATCTAAAGTAAATCAAACCACAAAACAAATAAGAAAGAAGCTAAAGAAATTAGCTAAAGAAGCTAATGGAATATTAGAGAAAATAGGTATGATATATCTCTGGAGAAAACTGGAGACAGAAAGGAGTATACTTTCTTCTCAGCAGTTCATGGAACCTATACAAAAATTAACCATATTTAAGGACATAAAGACCTCAAATGCAAAAAGGCAGAAAAAGTAAATGCATTACTTTCAGATCATGATACAATAAAAATTACATTTAACAAAAAGCTAAGGGTAAATAGGCCAAACAATAATTTGAACCTAAATAATCTCATCCTAAAGAATGAACAGGTTAAACAGCAAATCAAATTCACAATTAATAATTCCTCCCGAGAGAATGACAATAATGAGACAACATACCAAAATTTGTGGAATGCAACCAAAGTGGTAATAAGAGGAAATTTTATAACTCTAAAGGATTACTTGAATAAAATGGAGAAAGAGAAGATCAATGAATTAGGCTTGCAACTTAAAAAGCTAGAAAAAAAGGAAATTAAAAACCTCCAATCAAATGCTAAATTTGAAATTCTAAAATTAAAAGAAGAAATAAATAAAATTGAAAGTAAAAAAAAAACTATTGAATTGATAACTAAAACTAAGAGTAGGTTTTATGAAAAAAAAAAACCCAACAAAATAGATAAATCTTTGGTAAACTTAATTAGAAATAGGAAAGAGGAAAATCAAATTGTTAGTCTTAAAAATGAAAAGGCAGAATTTACCACCAATGAAGAGGAAATTAGAGCAATAATTAGGAGTTACTTTGCCCAACTTTATGCCAATAAATTTGATAACCTTAGTGAAATGAATGACTACCTTCAAAAATATAGGCTGCCCAGATTAGCAGAGGAGAAAGTAAATTGCTTAAATAGTCCCATTTCAGAAAAAGAAATAGAACAAGCTATTAATCAACTCCCTAAGAAAAAATCGGACTCCCAAAAAATCTATTTTAATGACCTAGAAAAAATAACAACAAAATTCATATGGAAAAACAAATGATCAAGGATTTCAAGGGAACTAACAACAACAACAACAACAACAAAATCAAATGAAGGTGGCTTAGCTGTACCAGATCTAAAATTATATTATAAAGCAGCAGTTACCAAAACCATTTGATATTGGCTAAGAAATAGACTAATTGATCAGAGGAATAGGTTCAAAGGACAAAATAGTTAATAACTTTAATAATCTAGTGTTGGACAAAGCCCAAGACCCCAGCTTTTGGGATAAGAATTCATTGTTTGACAAAAACTGCTGGGAAAATTGGAAATTAGCATAGCAGAAACTAGGCATTAACCCACACTTAATACCATATACCAAGATAAGGTCAAAATGGGTTCATGATCTAAGCATAAAGAATGAGATTATAAATAAATTAGAAGAACATAGGATAGTTTACTTCTCAGACCTCTGGAGGAGGAAGCAATTTGTGACCAAAGAAGAACTAAAGATCATTATTGATCACAAAATAGAAAATTTTGATTATATTTAAGAAAAAAACCTTTTGTATAAATGAAACTAATGCAGACAAGATTAAAAGGGAAGCAATAAATTGGGAAAACATTTTTACAGTCAAAGGTTCTGATAAAGGCTTCATTTCCAAAATATATACAGAATTGACTCTAATTTATAAGAAATCAAGCCATTCTCCAACTGATAAATGGTCAAAAGGCACGGACAGACAATTTTCAGATGAAGAAATAGAAACTATTTCTAGCCATATGAAAAGATGCTCCAAGTTATTATTAAGCAGAGAAATGCAAATTAAGACAACTCTGAGATACCCCTTCACACCTCTCAGATTGGCTAGGATGACAAGAAAAGGTAATGCTGAATATTGGAGGGGATGTGGCAAAAGTGGGACACTGATGCATTATTGGTGGTACTGTGAATGAATCCAACCATTCTTGGGAGCAATTTGGAACTGTGATCAAAAAATTATCAAACTGTACATACCCTTTGATCCACCAGTTTTACTACTGGGCTTACATCCCAAAAAGATCTTAAAGAAGGGAAAGGGACTGTTGTCTGAAAATATTTGTGGCAGCTTTTTTTGTAGTGGCTAGAAACTTGAAATCGAATGGATGCCCATCAATTGGAGAATGGCTAAATACGTTGTGGTATATGAATGTTGTGGAATATTATTATTCTGTAAGAAATGACCAGCAGGATGATTTCAGAAAGTCCTGGAGAGACTTACATAAACTAATGCTGAGAAATGAGCAGGATCAAGAGATCATTGTATACTTCAACAACAATACTATATGGTGATCAGTTCTGATTGATGTGGGTCTCTTCAACAATGAGATGAACCAAATCAGTCCATTTGTTCAATAATAAAGAGAACGAGCTACACCCAGTGAAAGAACTATGGGAAATAGGTATGAACCACAACATAACATTTCCACTCCCTCTGTTTTTGTCCGCTTGCATTTTTGATTTCCTTCTCAGATTATTTTTTTACCTTATTTCTAACACTAAAATAATTGTATGTGTGTATGTATGTGTGTGTATATACATATATATATATATATATATATAATATTTAACATATACTTAAACATATTTAACATGTAGATTTAACATCTACCTGCCAGCTAGGGGAGGGAGTTGGGGGAAGGAATTGAAAAGTTGGAACAGAAGGTTTTGCAAGAGTCAATGCTGAAAAATTGCCCATGCATATATCTTGTAAGTAAAAAAGCTACGAAAAAGAAAAGAAAATCCATGGATCCCAGATAATGAAGTTGTGCTATAAAGACACTAATGATCAAGGTGTAGACTAATTGGGAAATCATTTTCTTTTTAGTCATATGGAGATGAGAAAACTCTCTTTCCATAAACTTAATTCATATCAATTTACTGAAAGAAAGGAAACCCTCCATTAACTTGTAGGTAATTTGAATTCCCTTAATTATGAAAGTGAATCTTTATTCTTTCCCTTTGGAAGAAAAAAGTAGGCCATCACGACTGCTATATCCAGCACAGGATGTATATGCAGGACAAAATCCCTAATATCATAGTGATTATGAGCGTAAAAAAATGAGTGTAAAATGAGTGTATTTACACTCATATATAAGCAAGGGGGGGAAACAAAAACAAAAACAAACCAAAAAAAACTTAAATTTCTAAGATATTGGTAGAAACATTTGTTACTCTCTACTTGAAGGTGTTCATAAGAAAGAGGAAGTTTTGATTGATTGGTTGGGCAACAATGTGTCTCATTTTCAGGTTTGAATCAGGGACAACATGCATATAGAAGCGTATTATCCCTGACAAATTTTGCTAGAGATGTAATCTCTACAGTAATATGACATCTGAATTTTGTGTTGATCAGGGTACTCAATTCCTTTTGAGACTTTATCCAATTCACTGTAGTTAGCTAAATGAAATGACATCTAAATTCAAAGCTAAACTTACCAATATGCAAAAAGAGATGACAGCACATTAAGAATTGTATATTTCATTAATTCTCTCTCCTAGAAGGAATAATGCCACAGGCATAATTTTAATAGATGGCATTTATGTAATGTTTTAAATGTTGAAAAGCACATTGCAGATCTCATTTCACTTATTCAAAAGAAGAGAATTCATTAAAAAGGAATCCATAGTACTGAATAGGCTTTGAAAAATAAAATTTAAAAGACTCATTGCATCTTTTGAATAAAAGCATTAAATGCTGGTTGATCTGTTTTTTGGTGAACCAGAATAATTTTTAAAAAACTTATTTGTAGGGCAGCTAGGTGGCGCAGTGGATAGAGCACATGCCTTGAAGTCAGAAGGATATGAGTTCAAATCTGGCTCAGACACAACACTTCCTAGCTGTGTCAATGTGGGCAAGTCACTTAACTCCAATTGCCTCAGGGGAAAAAAAACTCAATTGTATTTCAGAATAAAAGAAAATATACACATGTAAAATAAAGAAAATTTTAAATTGACATTTTATATATAGTATACATATAAATGAAACATTAAAAATATTTGTTCCAAGTAATTTACACACTGCTGTGAAGGGAAAAAAAGGGATGCACAAAAGGAACCTCTAGAGTATCTCAAGAGTTTACTTAGGCATTTCTTTAATTTTCAAGTACAGATTTTATTAAAAAAATATTTATTTTGTAAGAAAAAACATTTTTCTGACAGTGTCTTTAAAAGCTTGTTTCACTTGTTGGTTCCTTAGGGTATAAATGAAGGGGTTCAGCATGGGAGCAATAGAAGTGTTCAGGACTGCTACACCTTTAGTCATAGCCACCCCTTCTTTTGCTGAAGGCTTGACATACATGAAGATACAGCTTCCATAAGAGATGGAGACAACAATCATATGGGAAGAACAGGTGGAAAAGGCCTTTTTCCTTTGTTGGGCAGAGGGAATTCTCAGAATAGTTCTGAGGATGAATGCATAAGAGAGAATCACTAATGCCAATGTGACCATAAGTGTTAACACAGCCAAGAAAAAACTCATGATTTCTAAGATCTTGGTGTCTGTGCAAGATATCATCAGCATAGGAGAAGAATCACAGGTGAAATGATCAATGATATTTGAATCACAGAAATCCAACTGGAGTCCCATGATGACTGGTGGAAAGATTATGAGAAATCCTGCTAACCAAGAACTAATTACAAGCTGGCTGCAGACTCTGTTACTCATGATGGTCATGTAGTGTAGAGGTTTGCAGATGGCCACATAGCGATCATAGGACATAGCAGCAAGGAGAAAAAATTCTGTTGCACCAAGGAGGATAAAAAAGAATACTTGGGCCATGCAAGAATTGTAAGAAATCATTTTTTCTTTAGTTATTATACTGACTAGAAATCTTGGAATGGAAACCGATGTAAATGATATTTCTAAGAAGGAGAAATTCCTGAGGAAGAAATACATGGGAGTCTTAAGGTGAGAATCCAGCAGGGTGAGGGTGATGATGGTCAAGTTGCCAGTCACACTCAATATATAGGTGAGAAACAGAAAGAGGAAAATCAAGATCTCTAGCTGTGGGTCATCTGTCAGTCCCAGGAGGATGAATTCCTTCACTGATGTGTGATTTCTCATGACTTATGCTTGATTTCTGGAAGATATGTGGTGAAAACAAGAGAAAAAAAACTCAGAGTTAAGTTAAGACACATCTATTCGAAAACTCTATTGTGTAGAGAACCACACAAGCCAAAGTGAAAGATGGTCCATGAGAGATCACAAGTGTAGGCTTTGTAATCCAGAAAAGGATTAGCATGTGCTTTTTGTCTATTCAGCTTCCTTAAATTACAAATAAAAATTCTTTTCTACCCAGAAAGCCTCCTAAATCCATAGCTTTCTCTCTTCTAATTATTTCCATTTTATGTACATGTTTATTTTCATGTTATTTCCCTTATTAAATAGTAAACTCCTTGAAGGCAAGGGTTTTTCTTTGCTTTTTTGTATTCTCACCTCTTAACTCCATGCTTGAACACATAGTGCTTAATAATAACAACATAGTGTTGATTAACTGATTGCACTACAAGTTGATTCTACACTCAAATATATTCCAAAACAGCCTTATTGAATCTTCCATAAGTAAAAATGAGTAATTGTATTCTGTGATTATTCCAATTTTTCCTGTATACAAAGTTTCTCTGAAAAATTTCATATTTCCCAATTGATAAATGGCCAAAAAAAACAAAAACAAACCAGGCTGTTTTCAGAGAAGAAATTAAAACTCAATAAATGAGAAAATGGTCTGAGTCACTATCAATTACAAAAAATGCAGATGAAACAACTTTGAGGTGCTACCTCATACCTATGAGATTGTTTTATATGATGGAAAAGAAAACAATAAAAATTGAAGAGGATGTGAAAATTGGAACATTAATGGATTTTTGTTAGAGAGAAATTGTGACCTTATTAAAACATTCTGCAGATCAATTTGTAACTATACATAAAGAGCTATGAAACAGTATATATCTTTTCATGTGGTAAGACCTTTGTCTCTAAGATACCATAAAAAAGTGCAAAAGGATCCACAGGTATAAAAATATGTATAACAGCTTTCTTTGTATTGGCAAAGTATTGGAATTATAAGGGATGCCCATCAATTGGGAAATGGCTAAATAAATTGTGGTATAATGTGGTATAATGAACTCTTTCATTAGAAATAATGAGAGTATAGACTTCAAAATAGCCTAGAAAGATTTACATGAACTGATGCTGAATGAAGTAAGCACAATCAAGAAATCATGTACAAACTAACAGAAACATTTTGTGATGATCAACTTTGATAGAATTAGTACTTCTTAGCAATTTAATGATCTAATACAATTCCAAAGATTCATTATGGAAAAAGCTATCCACATCCAGAGAAGGAATTATGCAAGCTGAATGCAAATCAAAAGATTTATGCTTTTGATGATTTTTTTGTTTGTTTGTTTGCTTTCTTATGATTTTTCTCTTTTGCTCTGATTCTTCTTTTACAAAATAACCAATTTGAAAATAAGCTTAATGTGATTGTACATGTATAATCTATATCAGATTGCTTATTGTTTTAGAGATATTAGAGGAAAGGGAGAGAAAGAAAAAATACAAATCAAAATTTATAAAAGTAAATGTTGAAAATCATCTTAATTTGATTTTTTAAAAACATTTACATTTTTTTTTTCATTTTCTTTACTGCTGCCACTATTCCCCCTTATACTGTGAGCTCCTTAAAAGCAAGGGCTGTATTTTGCCTTTCTGTTTATCTCCAGATGTTAGCACAATGCCTGTAATTTAATAGGCTCATACTAAGTATTCATTTATTGACTGACTGATTTCTAAGGGGATTTTTAACATTCTTCTTTTTAATGTAATCAATTATCAGATTGCATAGATTGCTATATTACTCCATTAAAATATTGCTTCCCCTCAACCTTCAATTTTGTTTGTTTTTCCATATTCATTTCTTTTAGCTAAGTCACTCCATCTGGTATTTTTCTGCATGTAGCAATTTATTATTATTATTATTTTTTGGCTTTGACCAGAAACATTGAAGGTCTTCACCTCCCAGATTTATTTATTTAGCCTTTTTTTTTGACAAGATGAAAGAAGATATTCTTTGCCTCAAATGTTCTTATCCTTAATCACTGAATGGATGCAAATTCAGTCAAACTGAGATGTTGAAGACCTTAGCTTAAAAAGGCCACAGTCTCCCATAGTTGTCCTGATCTGTACCTTGCCACTGGACCTAGGTGGTTCTGAAGGAGAAAGAGAAAAAGGTGACTTTGCACAGCCTTCTCTCACTTGAATCCAATTCATTTGCATGCCATGGCATCATCACTCTGATATCAAAATCCTCTTTGACAATGAAGAACAAACTTAAAAACAAGCATGTCTTCTCTCTCTTTCTTTCTCTCTTTCTCTCTCCATGTGTTTTTTAATCTAAGTACAGATATAACTTCTCTTACTACTCCACTTCATCTAATAGTGTTAGGTAAATTCATGAAATTTTGTTTATTTTTACTAGTTTAAATTTTTTGGATGACTAGACAGGCAATTGAGATTTTTGCTGAATTTGGAATCTGTCTTGCTAACCTAGCCATATTTATGTCATTTTTAAAAGTTATTTCTACCCTTATTTACTAAGTCATAGAAACATGTTGCATTAAAATGATAAAGGACATAATCTTATATCATATCATAAAAACCACTTTTTAAAGTCCTATCAATCTGTTGTTCATCCACATTCTTTGAGCGAAGTTGATCAATTTACTCGGTATCCATTAAGATCTACCTATGTCATTTCACAAATGTGGAATGTGGAATGTCCTATGTCAAACCACAGTTTCATGCCTATTGTACTAGAAATATCAACCCTAAAATATTTTGAAAACTGATGGCATAGAATGCAAGCATCTTTGAGAAATCAACATAATATTTAAGTATTAGTAGAGCTTAATATCTCCTCAAAGTCTATGCCTCAATTAGAAACATCAGCTTGATTTCATGTGGCTGGCCTCACCCTAATCAATATTTTCTGCCTGTTCCAATTTCAAATCCTCGGTAGTGAAATAATTTGTATTTATCCCAAGGATATTGTGCATGAATACTTTGAATATCTTGCTAAAAAAAATGTACAATATGGACCTCACATTCCCTTATGGTACCAGTCCATTGACCTGTCAGACCTGAGGTGAAGTTAATCTGATATAAATAATTCTATAGTGAAATAATATAATAAAGTAATCACCACTTCCTTTTCTAATTGCTAGTAAGATCACTTGTTTTTTTGTTTTAAGAATTTTTAGACACCTACTCTGTTGCTATTATTGTACTAGATGCATAAATTCTCTGCACTCAAGAAGTTTACATTCTCTTCTAGTATTTTCCTCTATTTGATGTTAAGTTCAACAATTTTTTTGAAGGGTGCCCTTTTTCAAAATTGACACAATATATGATTTAGCATTCCTCTCTCCTTTTTCAAGCATTATAGAAAGAACTAATATCTTTAAAGAATAGTGTCTCAAAAATCATATCGACAAGTTTCATCAATGAAATAAAATGTATGTTGAATTAACACTGTAAAAAATACTGTATGTTAGTTTACATTTGATCTAAAAATAAAATAGACAGTGGGATTTGTTTATGAGGGAATGGCAGGTTCAAATCTGTACATACAGAAAATGACTTTGGAAGCTGGGGAAATGATGGTTTGAGGAAAGGGAGTAAATCTGATGAAGGAAACTGATTTGATGCTGTTACATTGAAAGATATGATGGGAACTTGAAAAAAGATTGGTGGCCATCTTAGTGTAGACAGTAAGAGAAATGAGAGATGTTATGTTTCTCACAGAAGCCTTTCAGTAATTATTTTGATGATAGGCTTGACTTCATAAGGATAATATAAATATAAAGAAAAATGTTGAAATATTAAGTTGGGGTGTTTGGTTATAGTACTTAGTTATTACCTTAGCAAAATATTAAAGGCCAAGTTCATCTTGGTTATGTCTATACTCTATTGAATATATCAAGCATACTTTTACTTCATTCCCAATGCTATGAAATAACAAAGGGAATAGCAAAATATTAAAGGGAATATGAAAGGATTTTTAACTGAAAGATTAAATTGAAATCATACACAATTCAGTGGGACAAATTGCCCTATAATTTGGTCTTTGTCTTTCACTCTAGGACTTTTGATTTTGAGTCATTAGTTCCATTAGCAATGCTGACATATATTTAATAGGCAATGTACAGAAAGGAACCTTCCAAATTACAAGGAAACAGAAAGACAAAGTTTAACTAAGAAGAGAAAGAGTACACACACTTACTTTTCTCATTTGCTTTGATGGATTTTGTTGTAAAATAAAATGCAAAGATAAGAATATTTACTTAAATTGAAAGGAACAATGTGAATTCAACTAGCGAACACTTTCATTTTCAGGCACCTCTTTTTATTGTTTATTTTCTCACCCGTGTGTGTGTGTGTGTGTGTGTGTGTGTGTGTGTGTGTGTAATTTTAAGTGTAAAGGAATTCCCCTGCTTGTGCTCTAAACAATTAAGTAAGCATTTTTAAATCTTTCTTCTCAACTCTGCATCAAACAGAATAAAGGAAAACTCACTAGTAGTTCTGGGTCATCTGTTAGTCCCAGGAGGTTGACCTCTGTCACTGATATTTAATTTTTCATGGCTGACTCAATTTCTCACAAAACTCTGTCTGTCTCTCTCACTCTCTGCCTCTCTCTCTCTCTCTCTCTCTCTCTCTCTCTCTCTCTCTCTCTCTCTTTCTCTCTCTCTCTCTCTCTCTTTTTCTCACTGACATGGATAATATGGGAAATTTGTATCTGCAAATCATATTTGCAGTGGATTTAGTTTTTCTTCTCTTCTCATTATGGACAGAAGGAGGAGAGAAGGATATAATTTGGAATTGAAAATAAAATTATATTGAATTATTGATCAATAAATTATTGTAAACAAAATGTGTACAAAATCCTGTCTATGTCATCTGGGTGTACTTTAGTTTCCTGATCTGAAAAATTAGGAGCAAAGTTTGGTATTTTTATAAGGTCTTTTCAAGGCCTTCATGACCTAAGTCTATGTAGTTCTGTTACATCTTCTTCATATGAAAATGTAATAGATTTGAGTTCCCTATAAGTTGGTAATCTTTTCTCTCTATATATTATGCAATTGTCTTTTCAAATTTTTTTTATCTATAATATAGTGGGAAAATTAAATTTTCCTTTGGTTCTTTTTCTTCCTTTTCATCATATAATAAAATGACTCACTGACAAAATCTTGCTGATGAAGTTCACTTCATTCTGCATTGGACCACAAAGATTTTATTAGTTTCCTCTTTAGGTGTCCATTTTTTCATTCCTATTTCCCCATAATATTACCTTACAATCATATGCTAAAATTAGTTTAACCATTCTCCACTAAATATGTAGCCCTCTTCCCCAGTTTCCAATTTGAAGATAGTATGAAGACTTGCTACAGATAGCTCCATACAAGAAGATCCTTTAAAAAATCATAAACCTCTATTTCTAGTTGATTCAAAGGTTACACATGGATTACTAATTGTTAGGGTATATTACTAAATTCAGTGGTCTAATGTATAGCTGCATAATGTTCTTTAGTGTACCTAATGTCCTGAAGTCCCTTCAACATTTCATAAGTGTGAGGTAGAAATTTGAGACTTAACTTGTATTTACTTGTAAGAATGAGAAAGAGTACCTTCCAAAATTCATTCAATTTTGAAATTTCTAATCTTTAGCAATATTTTAGTAATCTATTATTATATTAATATTACATTAAATGTATATAATATATTAGTATAATTTATTAATATTTCAATATTTTGAAATGAACTGTACTTATCTATGATTTCATTATTATTTTATTTCTTCTGAAGCTAAGTACTATTATAAGCACATTCATTTCAAAATTTGAAAAATATACTTTGCAACTTTGCTGACTGAGATGGACAACACTGGCTTCAATAAGTATGCAGCTCAAATAATATAGTATAATTTATTTTCAGATGTAGTCATAAGACAAGAGAATTCCATGCACACTTCATCTCACATTGTTCCTGTGGTACATGAATATGAGTAGCATTAGATAAAGCAAAATCACAAATAAATGATTGTCATAACTCAAAAAGGGCAAATGTTTGGAATAGTTTGGAATAGTTTTGATATTGGGAATGTGGTAGAGTGGAAAGTACAGGTCTTTACCTAAGAATGAACATATCAAACAGAATAGAACTAAAAAACTTCATGATAGTTTGGATGACATCATTTGAGTAGTGTTTCTAAGATCAGTCTGTCATTGTAAAACTTTAACAATGATAATCTTCCTTTTCTTTCAAAGATCATAGGTTTAACAATCAAGATTAAATATTTTGAAAAAGAATTGCACAAAGAGCAGTTTTCTGAATTATAGCACTTAGAAAAGCAAAGTGTAACTAAGGAGAAAAACAATAAACATACTCACTTTTCTGTTTAATCTTGATGATTTAACTGGACTTTTAAATTCCAAAGTTCAGCTGATTTACTTATATTAAGAGATGGTATTTGAAGGACTACATTGGGGAAAAAAGAAGTTTATCTGTTGTCTGTTACAAAAATGCACAAAAGAATGTGACATTTGAAATTCCAAGGGTTTTCTAGATGTTCCTAAGTTGTGAATGATATGGTTATTTCCCAACCAATTTTCCCTACTCTATATAAACTATTGGTGTGAAATGTTGGCAAACTTGTCAAATATAATTGAGCAAATAAATTCTTGGTGTCTAAGCAGTTAAAAGGAGAAAATATTGTCATGAAGGAAAGATGCTTCCATCTGCTTTATCTTCTATTGGCTATCAATTTCAATACCTGTTTGCTAGAGACATGATCATAATTATCATTTATCTTATAGTCTCAGAAGAGTTAATTAAATAAAGGGGAAAATCTCAGGAGATAGATTCTAAAAAGATACTAATAATCCTCTATTACAGTTATTTTGAGGAATAAGCAGGAATTGAGTAGCTATGTGAGTTGTTTTGTTTCTTACTTTTTCCTTTCTTTATCCACTAATTTTTAAAAGTACTTATCTCTTTCTCATTCCTTTCCTTATCAATTGAGGAAAAAATAAAAGCTAAAGCAGACTTTCGAAACAAATATGTTGAATCCAATAAAAATATTTCCAAATTATCTGTGTACAAAAATATGGTGCATCCTTCTATTTAAACAAATCATTTATCTGACATACTATGGGATTTTACGCTTAATGTGTTTTTATTTCTGTTATTTGGAGTCTTAGAGCTCTCATAATTAATTTTCTTTATAGTGTTATGTGATTTTCTAAATTGTTTTCCTAGTTCTCCTGATTTAATTTCATATTAGTTCACATAGATCTTAGATCCTTCTGAACCTATTCTTTAGGCCATTTCTTATGACACAAAATATGCCATTTTATTCATACCATTAAAAATATTCCCCCAATTGACTGCTATTCCTTTACATTGCATTTATGGTTATTATGAAAAAAGGTGAAGAGCTACTATAAATATTTTATGCCTATAGGTATTTTTATTGTTTTTTTTAAACAAATTATCTCTCCAAAGAGTATTTTATAATAAATGGGAAGTGTTCTTAGCTCTTTTTTAGACATACTCTCAAATATTTTGTATCTTCTATAGTTATTTTGAATAGATTTGCTCGTTATTGTTTTTTCTGCTAGATTTTTTTTGGTAATGCAGAGAATGTTATGATTTATGTTAAAGGAAAGTATATTCTGAAATCTTCAATTCAGATAAATTGTCAAGCCATCTCTTTATTTGAAAAGATTTTGTGTTAATCAGATCCCTATATGTGTTCATTGAGTGTTTGTTGTCCATTGTAATTAAAGAGAACTAAAATAATATCACTATGTCAGTCCAAAGGACATGATGTGTTCGACAATGACTGATCAAACCAACAGGAGCTTATAGTTCTTTACCACAGGTGGGCAAAACATATGAACATTTGAAATGGAGATGCCTCTAAATTTGTATATCTCCTGTTTCTTTTGAGCTACTGATACTCTTCTTTGCTCCTAGAGCACAATAACTTCCTTGATTTATGCATATCATGTTGGTACATCCCTCTGCCAGTGCTTTTCATGTATTGCAATAGATTCCAAATTCTACAGAGAGACATTGAAACTGTCTTTATATTGCTTCTTCTGACCTACTTGTGAGCACTTGCCTTGTTAAGTCCTCTGTAAATTGTTTTTCAGGCAAGCATAGCATTTATCATTCCAACAGTTTGACTAGACCATCTGAAGAGTGTTTTTAGCAGGATTGTTTGAATGTGGGCAGGGTACTTCAAGAAAGGATTTCATTGTCTGTTATCTTATCTTTCTTGATGATGTTCAGAATCTTTCTCTGCTTATTCAAATAGAAAGGATTCAGTTTCCTGACATCGTGCTGGTATACTGTCCAAGGTTCACAGGCATACACAAATGAGGTCAGCTCATTGGCATTGTAGAACTTCATTTTGGTAATCAATGTAACAGCACTTCTCTCCCATTTTTCTCTGGAGATTCTAGAACAAGCTTTTGCAGTGCATGCTATGTTGACCTTATCAGTAATATCAACATAATTGGAAAGTATACTGCTTAAGTAAATGTATTTATCCACAGCTAGCAATATTTCTCCATTTGCTCAAATAGTTCCATATATGGATAGTATGATGCTGGCTGCTGGAGAGCCTGTGATTTCTTGGAGTGAATTGTCAGACCAAAATCTGCCAAAAAAAAAAATAGAGAATGAGTCCAAAAATAGTTACATTACAGCATCAGAGCTTGTACTGTGTGCACAATGATCAATAAAAATTATTACATACCAACTGTTTCTCCACTTTTGTTTTGGCCTATAGTCTTTTCAGGTTAAATAATGTATCATAAGTGTGGTAGCTGACCCTTACACCATGTTCATTCTAATGGAAGTAATCCAACAACATTGTTAAAAACATGGGAACCAGCACATAGTTTGATTCACTACTTAGGTAACTGAGGAAACTCAAGAGCAACAGTCATTATCCAGAACCCAAGAAAGTATACCATCATAAACATGGCATACAACATTGATGAACTTCTCTGGGGAACCAAATAGTGTCATGATTGTCCACAAGTCCTCATGACTGATAGAATAAAAGTACATGGTCCATTTCTTAGCCAAAACCAGATGGTTTTAGTAACCGCTGCTTTATAATATAATTTTAGATCTGATACAGCTAGGCCACCTTCATTTGATTTTTTTTCATTAATTCCCTTGAAATTCTGGACCTTTTGTTTTTCCATATGAACTTTGTTGTTATCTTTTCTAGGTCATCAAAATAGTTTTTTGGGAGTCTGATTGATATAGCACTAAATAAATAGATTGGTTTAGATAGTATTGTCATTTTTATTATATTTGTTCACCCAATCCAAGAGCATTTAATATTTTTCCAGTTGGTTAGATCAGACTTAATTTGTGTGGAAAGTGTTTTATAGTTTTTCTCATAAAGTTTTTGATTTTCCCTTGACAGAGAGATTCCTAAATATTTTATACAATCGGTAATTACTCTAAATGGAATTTCTCTTTGTAAGTCTAACTGTTGGGTTTTGTTAGTGATATATAAGAATGCTGATGACTTATGTGGGTTTATTTTGTATCCTGCAACTTTGCTAAAGGTGTGGAATGTTTCTAATAACTTTTTAGTAGAGTCTCTGGGGTTCTCTAAGTATACCATCACATCATCAGCAAAGAGTAATAATTTGGTTTCCTCATTGCCTATTCTTATTCCTTTAATCTCTTTCTCAACTCTTATTGCCAAAGCTAGCATTTCTAATACAATATTAAATTGTAACTGTGATTCTGAGCAACCTTTAAACTGAAGATTTCAATCAGCTTTTGTTTAAGCAGTGGACTCTGTTTTGGAAATGTCTGCTTGAATACAATTGGGACCAGGTCCTTTCCACAGAAAGGCACATAATGGCATTCAAAATCTCTCCTTCAGTTGGAAGTTAAAGTAGAGAGGAATTGATTTTAATCTGGGGTCAGTGGCTTTATTATTGGTTAATGATGCTGTGATGTAAACATAATGGAAGTATTTTGTTCAATATTATGCTCTTATCACTCATCAATATGGGTTCAAAAGCACTGGGTAGTTAAAATATATAATAGGTCTTTGAGTTATAAATTGTCTTAATGACATCAAAAACATAATTTGGATTGTTATTATAAGAGGAAAGGTAAATTTCATTTTCCTTTTTGCTGAGCCCCAAATCTAAATCTCTGAAAGCTTCACTTGAACTTTACTTTTGTGGCACTTAAGTACTTTCTTCTTAGAACTTGATGAACTTTTCTGCTGATAACATTTTTTTTGCTCATTTTTCAATCAATAACTTTTAATTTTCCTGTAATTTTCATCAAAATCGTACTGAAGACAAACTGGGAAAATATTTTTACATTCAAAGGTTTTGATAAAGGCCTCATTTATAAAATATATAGCCAATTGACTCAAATTTATAATAGCTTATGTGATTCTCCAATTGATAAATGATAAAAGGAAACGAAGAGACAATTTTCAGATGAAGAAATTGAAACTGTTTGTAGTCAAATGAAAAGGTGCTCCAAATCACTATTGATAAGAAAAATGCAAATTAAGACAACTCTGAGATACTATTACACATCTGTTAGATTAACTAAGATGATGGAAAACAATAATGCCCAGTGTTGGAGGGGATGTGGGAAAACTGGGACACTAATACATTACTGGTGGAACTGTGAACAAATCCAATCATTCTGGAGAGCAATTTGGAACTATGCTCAAAAAAGTTATCAAACGGTGCATACCCTTTGATTGAGCAATGTTTCTACCTCTATTATATCCCAAAGACATTTTAAAGAAGGAAAAGGTACCCACATGTGTAAAAATATTTGTGGCAGCCCTTTTTGTAGTTGCTAGAAACTGGAAACTTAGTGGATGCCCATCAATTGGAGAATGGCTGAATAAATTATGGTATATGAATGCTAGGGAATATTATTTTTCTGTAAAAAACAATCACCAGGATGATTTCAGAGTGACCTGGAGAGACTGACATGAACTGATGCTAAGTGAAATAAACAGAACCATTATACATGACAACTACAAGACTATATACAATGATCAATTCTAACAGATGTAGCTCTCTTCAACAATGAGATGATTCTAACTAGTGCCACTTTTTCAGTGATGAAGAGAGCCATCACCCTTCCCACCTCTGCCAGAGAGAGGACCATGGGAACTGAGTGTGGACCACAACATAGCATTCTCACTCTTTCTGTTATTTGCTTGCATTTTGTTTTCTTTTTCAGGTTTTTTCTCTTCCTTCTTGATCTGATTTTTCTTGTGCAATAAGATAACTGTGTAAATATGTATACATATATTGATTTTAACATATTTTAACATATTTAACATGTATTAGACTACCTGCCAACTAGAGGAGGGAGTGGGAGGAAGGAGGGGGAACTTGGGAACAAAAGGTTTTGCAAAGTCAATGTTGGAAAATTACCCATGCATATGTTTTGCAAATAAAAAGCTTTAATAAAAAAGAAAGCAAAAATAAAATAAAAGAAAAAGAAAAAAAAGAAAACAAAATAGTGCTGATGTTTCTTCATATTTAGATGAGTTAATAAAGTGCAATACCCAAAAGATCTTAAAGCTTCTCCCTATTTTTTGGCTCCACTATTGCCAACCATGCAATCGCTCAGCTTTCCCACTTATTTATACATATGGAATATATATACATATATACATATGACTATATGAACAATATCCACAATAGAAAAAGCAATTTAATCTTTAAACATTTTTTTTTTGATAATTATTTTTCCTTTAGACTACTGCTTTTGCTGCATGGTAATTTTAGTTTGGACAACATAAGTCTATCATTGGCCCAGTCCTATGTACCACACATCACTCTTGTACCCTGTCTGTCTCTTCTTTTTACATGGAATAGTCAATTAAATGCCAAAGTTTGTTGTGAGCGTGCATCCATGAAATTTTGTTGCATTTAGTTAGATGGCAGATAACAGGTAATGAGGTCAATGAGAATCATAATCTCCAATTAAATGTTCTTTCTTTTACTGATTTCATTGCTCCCAAGGAATTCCCTGCCATATTTGATAATCTGTGTCTAAACTGGTGTTAAAGTCCCTAAAAATTGTGACCTTGTCCTATTTGGCTAAATCTAAATTTATGATGAATATTTCCAGGTCTTCATAATTTTTACTTTGGCTTCATCAGGATTTGCCTGGCAGAAATACACTAGAGATGATGGTGTGGTAACTTTCTTGCAAATCACAATCATGTTATTATGTCTATTATTCACTCCCTTTGGTAAGCATACAACTTTGTTGATTATATTAGATCTGACTGCAAAATCTACATACACTATAGTGCTTCCTGTCACTATAATTACTCCAGAACAGAAAAAAATAGCATCCATTCAGTTCTTAATTTGGTCAACTTATCCGTTTTATTTCACTCAGGGCTGCTATCTAGATGTGATAACTTGCTTAGAATTCTCACACCAAGAGCCCTTTGTCTTTTAGATCTCTTGGATGTTATGTTGTCAATAAGTGTGCACACATTCTATATACAAATGGAGAGTGGAATAATCTTTGCAAAAGTTTGTGTGTGTGTGTGTGTGTGTGTGTGTGTGTGTGTGTGTGTGTGTGTATGTTGAACACAGGGTAGGATTCCTGCTTTCCATGGTTTGCAGGTCAGTATTTGGTTAGGTGAAGCAGAGAATTTTTTATGGGTCCTTTTCTAACCCTTTCCTCACAGGAAAGAGTGGGCAGTACAATCCTTTAAAAAGGCTCCTCTTGTACCCAGGGGCTGCCAAATCCACTTCTGCTTCAGTCCAGAGAGAAGAAGATGACCCCATCCCCTAAGTGATTGTATACAGACTTGTAACTATAGCCCCTAGTGTATCCACACCTGCTTTTCATCACTTGTTCTTTGTTACAGGACTTTGATAGGTAAAAATCGGTAAAATATTATGGTGATTTTTTGATTTGTGCATAAATTAGATTTAAGTGAAGCAGAATTGTATGAAGGAATTGGCTTCAATCTCTCTTCCAGAATCATCAAAGTCCAGTGGCAAGACAAAAATCAATCTGACTCCAGATGGTTCAGGATGGAATGGATGACGTTGGACTTTTCAATGTCTCACCAGATTCTAAGAGTTCCATGGCACATGCTTATACTACCTTCATGGAACAAATGGTTCCTATACATCTATTCCATCAGGGGAGTCTTTAGCAACTTCCTGGAGCAAACTTCCCCCTAACTCATCAAGGCGATTGAAGTTCATTGCTTACCCTTACCCTGGTTTGGCTTGTCTGCTGTTTTACTGGGGTGTGGACACTGGTTTTTACTATAGCATCTTGGAGCCACATGTGAAAGGTGCATGAATCAGGTGGGCACCAAAGAAGAAAAAAGCCTTGAAAGGAGCATGTAGCCCTCACAATAAATGTCCTAGTCTTCTCTTAACACATTGTACACTCCCATGAGCAGTCTGCTGAAGCCTACAAAATTTTTTTTATAGTAATGTTGAAAATGAATGAAGCAATAAGCATAAGATTAAAACTGAAATAAATTGACAGAAATATAGTTATGAAAATTTGTTTTGAAAATCCATTAATCTAAGGTAATGAAGTTCTACTATAAAAACACTAATAGATCAAGGTGTAGAATAATTGGGAAATAATTTTCTTCTTAGTAATATGGGGATGAGAAAATTCTTTTTCCATAAACTTAATTCATATGAATTTACTGAAAGAAAGGGAACCCTCCATTAACTTGTAGATAATTTGAAATCCCTGAATAATTATGAAGGTGAATCTTCATTCTTTCCCTTTGGAAAAAAGAGGCAGGTCATCAGGACTGCTACATCTAGTACAGGATATATATGTAAGTCAAAATTCCTAATGCCATAGAATATGAATGTAAATACAACCAAGGGGGGAAAACAAAAACAAACCAAAAAAACTTAGTTTTCTAAGATATTGGTAGAAACATTTGGTACTCTCCACTTGAAGGTGTTCACAAGAAAGATGAAGTCTTGATTGACTGGTTGGGCAACAATGAGTCTCATTTTCAGGTTTAAACCAGGGACAGCATGCATGCAAAAGCATATTATCCCTGACAAATTTTGCTAGAGATGAACTTACAGTAGTATGACAACTGAATTTGGTGTTGATCAGGGTACTCAATTGTTTTTAGGCTGTATTCAATTCACTGTATTTGTTAGCTAAATGAAATGACATCTCAATTCAAAGCTAAACCTACCAATATGTAAAAAAGATATGACAGAACATTAACAACTGCAAATTTCATCAATTCTCTGTCCTAGAATGAAAAGTGCCATAGATTTAATTTTAATAGATTATATTTATGTAGTATTTTAAATGTGCAAAAGCACATTGAAGAACTCATATTCACTTATTCAATAGAAGAAAATCCATAAAAAAAGAATACATAGTACTGAGGAACCTCAAAAATAAGACTTAAAAGACATTGCATCATATGAATAGAAGTATCAAATGCTTGTCTTTTTATTTCTTTTTGGCAAACCCGAATACTTTTTTAAAAATTCAATGGAATTTTGGGATAAAAGAAAAATATGTAAGTATAATAAAGAAAATATCAAAATGTCACTTTATATATATATATGAAACAACATTAAAAATAGTTGTCCCCTAAAATTCACACTGTTGCAAAGGAAAAAAGGGATGCACAAAAGGAAACTCTAGAGTATCTCAGTGGTTTATGTAGGTATGTAGGTTTTTCTTTCATTTTCAAGTGTGGATTTTGTAAAAAAAAAAAAAAAAAATTATTTTGTAAGAAAATCTTTTTGACCATGTCTTTAAAAGCTTGCTTCACTTGTTGGTTCCTTAGGGTATAAATGAAGGGGTTTAGAATGGGGGCAATAGAAGTGTTCAGTACTGCTATACCTTTAGTCATAGATACCCCTGCCTTTGCTGAGGGCTTGACATACATGAAAGTGCAGCTTCCATAAGAGATGGAGACAACAATCATGTGGGAAGAACAAGTGGAAAAGGCCTTTTTCCTTTGTTGGGCAGAGGGAATTCTCAGAATAGTTCTGAGGATGAATGCATAAGAGAGAATCACTAATGCCAATGTGACCATAAGTGTTAACACAGCTAAGAAAAAACTCATGATTTCTAAGATCTTGGTGTCCATGCAAGATATCATCAGCATAGGAGAAGAATCACAGGTGAAGTGATCAATGATATTGGAATCACAGAAATCCAACTGGAGTCCCATGATGACTGGTGGAAAGATTATGAGAAATCCTGCTAACCAAGAACTAATTACAAGCTGGCTGCAGACTCTGTTACTGATAATGGTCATAGAGTGTAGGGGTTTGCAGATGGCCACATAGCGATCATAGGACATGGCAGCAAGGAGAAAAAATTCTGTTGCACCAAGTAGGAGAAAAAAGAATTCTTGGGCCATGCAAGAACTGTAGGAAATTGTTTTTTCTTTGGTTAATAAACTGACCAGGAATCTTGGAATGGAAACTGATGTAAATGATATTTATAAGAAGGAGAAATTCCTGAGGAAGAAATACATGGGAGTCTTGAGGTGAGCGTCCAGCAGGGTGAGGGTGATGATGGTGAGATTGCCAGTTATACTCAATATATAGGTGAGAAAAAGAAAGAGGAAAACCAAGATCTGTAGCTGTGGGTCATCTGTCAGTTCTAGGAGGATGAATTCCTTCACTGATGTCTGATTTCTCATGACTTATACTTGACTTCTGGCAAATACGTGGTGAAAATAAGAGAAAAAAAACTCAGAGATAAATTAAGACACATCTATTGGAAAACTCTATTGTATAGAGAACCATGCAAGCCAAAGTGAAAAATGGTCCATGAGAGATCACAAGTATAGGCTGTGTAATCCTGAAATGAATTAGCATGTGTCTTTCTGCCAATTCAGCTTCCTTAAATTCTAACTAAAATTTTAGCTTTTACTCAGAAAAAAATTTTAAGTCCATGGCTTTTTCCCTCCTAATCATTATCATTTTATTCCATATATAGTGCAAACAAGTGTGCCTACATGTTTATTTTCATGTTGTTTCCTTTATTAAATAGTAAGCTCCTTGAGGACATGGGTTTTTCTTTGCCTCTTTTGTATCCTCACCTTTTAACACTCTGCCTGACACATAGTACTTAATAAATATTGATTGACTGATTGCCCTATAAGTTAATTATACACTCAGATATATTCCAAAATAGCCTTATTGAATCCTCCATGAATAAAAAAGTATAATTCTATTCTGTGATTATTCCAATTTATCCTGTATACAAAGTTTTACTGTAAAATTGCACATTCCCCAATTGATAAGTGGCCAAAGAAAACAAAATAGGCAGTTTTCATATGAAGAATTTAAAACTCACTAAATGAGTCCTTGAAGTCACTCTCAATTGGAAAAAAATGGAAATGAAAACAACTTTGAGATGCTTTCTCACTCCTATCATATTATTTAATATGACTAAAAAGAAAACAATAAATATTGGAGAGGATGTGGGAAAATTGGAACATTAATGCATTTTTGTTAGCGTTGTGACCTTGTTCAAACATTCTGCAGATCAGTTTGGAATTAAACCTAAAGAGCTATGAAACAGTACATATCTTTGTATGTAAGATACATACAAACAAAGGTAAGCTTTGTTTGGTTTGTCTCTAAAAGCATAAAAAAATGCAAAAGGACCCACATGTACACAAATTTTTATAGCTGCTTTCTTTGCATTGGAATTCTAGGAGATATTCCTCAATTGGGGAATGCCTGAATAAATTGTGGTATAATGAACTGTTTCATTAGAAATAATGAGCATGTAGACTTCAGAATAACCTCGAAAGATTTGCAGGAACAAATGCTGAATGAAATGAGCACAACCAGGAGATCATAGTACAAAATAAAAGAAACATTTTGTGATGATCAACTTTGATGGAATTAACACTTAGCAATTCAATGACCTAACACAATTCCAAAGATTCATTATGGAAAATGCTATCCACATCCAGAGAAGAAACTATGGAGTCTGAGTGCAGATCAAAGCATACTGTTTATACTTTTGATGATTTTATTTTTATTTTTGTTTGCTTTCTTATGATTTTTCTCTTTTGTTCTGATTCTACTTTTTAAAATGACTAATTTGGAAATATGCTAGATGTGAAAGTACACGTATAAACCATATCAGATTGCTTATTTTCTTAGGAAGATTAGAGGAAAGGGAGAGATGGAGAAAAAATAGAAATCAAAATTTATAAAATAGTGAAAATTAACTTTATATGATTTTTTACACATTTGCAATTTTTTTTGCATATTCTTTACCCCTGCCACTGTTCTCCTTTGTACTGTGAGCTCCTTAATAGAAAGGGCTGTGATTTGCCTTTCTGTCTATTTCCGGATTTTAACTCAATGCCTGTAACATCATAGGCTACTACTGAGTATTCATTGACTGACTGATTTCTAAGGGGAATTTGGACATTCTTCTTTATAATATAATCAATTATCAGGTTGTGATTTAGGTTACTATATGGCTCCATTAGTATATTGCTTCTCCTACAATCCTCAGGGTTTTTTTAATATTCATTTCTTTTAGCTAAGTCACTCCATCTGCTATTTCTCTTCATGTAGCAACCATTTTTGCTTTGACCAGAAACGCTCAAAGTCTTCACTTCCCAAATTTATTTATTTAGCTTTTTTTGATAAAGTAAAAGAAGATATTCTTTGCCTCAAATTCTTTCTAAGTCTTAATGGATACAAACTCAGGCAAATTGAGATCTGTTGAAGACCTTAGCTTAAAACGGCCAACGTCTCCCATTGTATCCAGGGCCATCTCCAGTTGTCCTGATCTATATCTTGTAACTGGGCCTAAATGGCTCTGAAGGAGAAAGAGAAAAAGGTTATTTTCTCTTCCTGGATCCAATTCATTTTCATGTCATTGCATCACCTCCTTGATGTCATGATCCTCTTTGTCAATGAAATAAAAACAACAAAATAAAACATGTCTTCTCTCTCTCCGTCTCTCTGTCTCTCTCTCTTTCTCTGTCTCTGTCTCTCTCTTCCTCTGTCTTTTTCTTCCTCTGTCTCTCTCTGTCTCTGTCTCTTTCTCTCCTACTACTCCACTTCATCTAATAATGTCAGGTAACTTCGTGAAATTTTGTTTAGTTCTATTTGTTTTATCTTTTTTGAATGGCAAGGCAGACAATTGAAATTTTTGCTGAATCTGGAATGTGTCTTGCTAACCAACTTATATTAGGTCATTTTTAAAAGGTATAAGTATTTTTATCCTTATTTATCTAAGTCATTGATACAACTGTTGCATTAAAGTTCATGATTAAGGACATAATCTTATATCACATTGTACTAACTACTCTTTTAAAGTCCGATCAATCTTCTGTTAATGCACATTCTTTGAGTCAAGTTGATTATTTTACTCTGTATCCATCTGACTGAGCCCATTAAGGTCTATTTATCTTATTCCCAAGGATATTGTGCATGGATATGTTGAATATCTTGCTAAAATACATGTACACTATGGACCTCACATTCCCTTATGGTACCAGTCCATTAACCCTGTCAGATCTAAGATGAAGTTAGTCTGATATAAATTATTCTAGAGCGAAATGATATAATAAAGTAATCACCACTTCCTTTTCTAATTGCTAGTAACATCACTTGTTTCTTTGTTTTAAGAATTTTTTGACATCTGCCATGTTGCTATTATTGTATTAGATGCTGGAAACACACACACATACACATGCATAAATTCTCTGCACTCAAGAAGTTTATATTCTCTTCTAGCATTTTCCTCTATTAGATGTCAAGTTCAACAATTTTTTTGAAGGGTGCCCTTTTTCAAAATTGACACTATATATGATTTAGCATTACTCTTTCCCTTTTCAGGCATTATGGAAAGAACTAATATCTTTAAAGAATAGTGTCTCAACATATCGACAGGTTTCATCAATGAGATAAAATGTATGTTGATTTAATACTGTAAAAAGTACTGTATGTTAGTTTACATTTGATCCTAAAAATAAAATAGACAGTGGGATTTGCTTATGAGGGGAATGGCAGGTTCAAATCTGTACATAAGGAAAATGACTTTGGAAGCTGGGAAAAAGATGGTTTGAGGAAAGGGAGTAGATCTGATGAAGGGAACTGATTTGATGCTGTTGCATTGAAAAGATATGATGGGGAACAAGGCTGGTGGCTATCTTAGTGTAGACAGTAAGAGAAATGAGAGATTTTGTTTCTCACAGAAGCCTTTGAGTAATTATTTTGATGATAGGCTTGACTCCATAGGGACAATATAAATATAAAGAAACATGCTGAACTATTAAGATGGGATATTTGGTTATAGTAGTTATAATCTTAGCAAAATATTAAAGGCCAACTTCATCTTAGTTATGTCTATATTCTATTGAATATATCAAGCATACTTTTACTCAATTCCCAATGCTATGAAATAACAAAGGGAATAGCAAAAAGGGAACATGAAAGGATTTTTAATTGAAAGATTAAATTGAAATCATACACAATTCAGTGGGACAAATTGCCCTATAATTTGTTCTTTGTCTTTCATTCTAGGGCTTTTGATTTTGAGTTATTAGTTCCATTAGCAATGCTGACATATATTTAATAGGCAATGTACAGAAAGGAAGCTTCCAAATTAAAAGAAGACAGAAAGAAAAGTGTAACTAAGAAGAGAAAAAGTGAATTCAGTTGTTAAAATGTAAAAATAATGAATATTTACTTAAATTGAAAGGAACTATGTGGGTTCAACTAGTGGTCATTTTCATGTTCAGGCACCTCTTTTTATTGCCTAATTTCCATAGGCATGTGGAACTCCCATGTATATATACACATACATAAAATTTAGAATGTAAAGGACTTCCCGTACCTGTGTCCTGAACAATTAAGTGAGCATTTTTCAATCTTCTCAACTTTACATCAAATAAAAACAGGGAAACCATCACTAGTAGTTCTGGGTCATCTGCTAATCCTAGAAGGCTGACCTCTGTCTCTGATTTTTAATTTTTTATGGCTGACTCAATTTCTTACAGAACTCTGTCGGTCTCTTTCACTTTCTGGCTCACTCTTTCTCTCTCTGTCTCTCTGTTTCTCTCTCTTTTTATCACTGACATGGATATGTGGGAAATTTGCATTTGCAAATCATATCTGCAGTAATTTTGTTTTCCTTCTCTTATCCATTTGTACAAAAGGGGGAAAGAAGGATATAATTTATAATTGAAAATAAAATTAAATTGAATAATTAATAATTAATTCTAATTAACAAAAGGTTTTCGAAATCCTGTCTATATCATACTTTTGTTTCCTTATCTGAAAAATTAGGAGCAAAATTCAGCAAGAGACTTGCTACAAATATTTTTATACATAAAGATCCTTTAAAAATCACAAACCTCTATTTCTAGTTGATTCAAAGGATACACATAGGTTACTAACTGTTATGGTATATTCTTAAATTGAGTGGTCTAATGTATAACTCCATAATATTCTGTAGTGTACCTAATGTCCTGCAATCCCTTCAACATTTCATAAGTGTGAGGCAGGAATTTAAGACTTGTGCTTACTATAAGAATGAGAAAAAATAACTCCTAAAATTAATTCAATTTTGGAAACTTCTAATCTTTAGCAATATTTTAGTAATTTGTTATTATTATTTATTATGTTAATATTACTTTATATAATATATAGATAGAACTTAGTAATATTTCTATATTTTGATTCCCTATGATTTAATCATTATTTCATTTCTTCTGAAGCCAAGAACTATTAAAAAAGCATGTTCATTTCAAATTTTTAATAAAAATATACTTTGCTCTTTTTTTTTCTGACTAACATGCACAACACTGGCTTCAACTAAGTATGCAGCTCAAATAATATAGTATACATTATTTTCAGATGTAATCATAAGACAAGAGAATTCCAAGCACACTTCATCTCACATTGTTCCTGTGGTCTATGAATATGAGTAGTATTAAATGAAGCAAAATCACAAGTGAATTATTGCCATAACTCAAAAAAGTCAAATTCTGGGAAAGCAGGAATGATGTTAGGAACCTGGTAGAGTAGAAGGTATAGGTCTTTACTTAAGGGGGTTTATAGCAAACAGAGTAGAACTATACAACTTCATGATAGTTTGGATGATATGATTTGAGTAGTATTTCTTGGAAAAGCCCAAAGATCAATCTTTGTCCTTATGAGACTTCAACAATGATAACTTTCCTTTGACTTCAAAGATAATTGGTTTACCAATCAAGATGAAATATACCGAGAAGGAATTGTCCAAAGAGCAGTTCTCTGTATTACAGCTTTTAGAAAAGCAAAGCATAACTAAGAAGAGAAACAATAAACATACTCACTTTTCTGTTTAATCTTGATGATTTAACTGGAATTTTAAATCCCAAAATTCTGATGATTTATTTAAATTAAGAGATAGTATTTGAGAAATTACAGTGGGGAAAAATTTCATAACTAGACATTGTTTTTATTCTTTATCTGTTACAAAAATGCATAAAATAATATGACATTTGAAATTCAAAGGGCTTTTCTAGATGTTCTTGACTTGTGAATTATATAGATATTTCCCAACCAATTTTCCCTACTCTATTCAAAGTATTGATGTGAAATGTTGGGAAACTTGTCAAATATGATTAAGCAAATAAATTCTTAGACTCTAAGTAGTTAAAAGGAGAAAATATTGTCATGAAGGAAAGATAATTCCATCTGTTTTATCTTCTATTGGCTATCAATTTCAATACCTATTTGCTAGAGACATGTTCACAAATTATCATTCATCTTATAGTCTCAGAGGAGTAAATTAAACAAAGGGGAAAATCCCAGGAGATAGATTCTAAAAAGATACTAATAATCCTCTATTACAATTATTTTGAGGAATAATCTGTAATTGAGTGATTACATGAGTTGTTTTGTTTCTTTTTCCTTTCTTTATCCACTTATTTTAAATGTATTTGTCTCTTTCTCATTACTTCCTTAATTAACTGAGAAAAATTAAAAGCTAAAGCAGACTCTTAAGCTGAATCCAATAAAAATATTCCCAAATTATCTGTTACAAAAATATAATCCATCCTGCTATTTAAACAAATTATTTATTTGACATGAGTTTGGATTTTATGCTTCATGTGTTTTTTTCTGTATGTTATTTGGAGTTCTCAGATCTTTAATTACTGTTCTTTATAGTGGTATTTAAATTTTCTAAATTGTTCTACTTCTGCAGATGTCATTTCATATTATTTCACATAGATCTTTCTGGGGTCTTCTGAACTTATTCATTAGGCCACTTCTTATGGCACAAAAATCTACCATTTTATTCATACTATTTTAAAAATTATTCCCTCAATAGATGATCATTCCTTTACCTTTAATTTATACTTACTATGAAAAAAGGTGAAGAGCTACTATAAATATTTTATGTCTCTAGGTATTTTATTGTTTTTTGAAAACAAAATATTTCTCCAAAGAGTATTTTATAATGAATTTGAAGGATTCTTAGGTCTTTCTTAGTAGGCACACTGTCAAATATTTTGTACCTTCTATGGTTATTTTAAATAGATATGGTCTTCATTGTTTTCCTTGCTAGATTTTTTTTTTTTTTTGGCAATATAGAAGAAATGTTGATGATTTATTTGAAAAGAAATTATATTCCAAATTATTCAATTCAGATAAGTTAAGTCAAACCATCTCTTGACTTGAAAAGATTTTGTGTCAATCAGATACCTGTATGTATTTATTGCATATTTGTTCTGCATCACAATTAAATAGAACCAAAATGACATCACCTAAGTCATACCAAAGACACAGTGTGTCCAGTAATGACTGATCAAAGCAACAAGAGCTTATAATTCTCCACCAGGTTTTGCAAAATGTGAACATTTGGAATAGAGATGCCTCTAAAATTGTATATCTCCTATTTCTTTTGAGCGACTAAGACTCGGCTTTGCTCATACAGCACAATAACTTTTCTTGATGTAGGCATATAATGTTGGAACATCCTGTGCTAGTGCTTCCACTGTCTTGCATTAGATTCTAAAGTTCTTCAAAGAGACATTGAAAGTGTCTTTATATTGCTTCTTCTGACCCCTTTGTGAGCACTTGTCTTGTATGAGTCCTCTGTAAATTGTTTTTCAGGTAAACATAGAGTTTATCATTCCAACAGCGTGGCTAGCCCATCAGGGTTTTGTTTTTTGCAGGAGATTTTGAATATTGGCAGTGAAACTCAAGAAAGCACTTCATGTCTGGAATCTTATCTTTCTTGATGATGTTCAGAATCTTTCTGTGCCCATTCAAATATAGAGGATTCATTTTCCTGGCATGGTACTTGTATACTCTCCAAGGTTCATATGCATACAAAAATGAGGTAAGCTCAATGGCATTATAGAACTTCATTTTTTTATTAAAACTTTTTATTTACAAAGCATATGCATGGGTAATTTTTCCAACACTGACTCTTGCATAACCTTTTGTTGCAAATTTTCCTCTCCTTCCCAACACTCTGTCCCCTAACTGGCAGGTAGTCCGATACATGTTAAATATGTCGAAATACACATTAGATCCAATGTATACATATTTATGCAATTATCTTGTTGCACAAGAAGAATCAGATCAAAAATGAAGAAAAAGAAAAACAAAGAAAACACCATGCAAGTAAATGACAGAGAGAGCGAGAATGCTATGTTGTGTTCCACACTCTGTTCCCAGTTCTCTCTCTGGGTGTAGATGTCTCTCTTCATTACTGCACAAGTGGAACTGGTTTAAAGCATCTCAATGTTGAAGAGAGCCACATCCATCAGAATTGATCATCGCACTGTCCTGTTGTTGCTGTGTGCAATGATCTCCTGGTTCTGCTCATCTTATCATAAGTTCATATAAGTCTCTCCAGATCTCTCTGAATTCAGCCTGCTGGTCGTTTCTTACAGAACAATAATATTCCATAGCATTCATTTACCACAACTTATTCAGCCATTGGCCAATTCATGGGCATCCATTCAATTTCCAGTTTCTTGCCACTACAAAAAGGGCTGCCACAAACAATTTTGCACATGTGGGTCTCTTTCCCTCTTTTAAGATCTATTTGGGATATAATGCCAGTAAAAACCACTACTAAATCAAAGGGTATGAACAGTTTGATAATTTTTTGAGCATAGTTCCCAACTGTTCTCCAGAATGGCTGGATCTATTCACAATTCCACCAACAATGTATCAGTGTCTCAATTATCCAGCACCCCTTCCAACATTCATCATTATCTTTGTAGAGCTGCATTTTGGTAATCAATTTAACAGAATTTTCCTACCACTTTTCTCTGAAGCCTATAAAACTGGCTTTTGCAGTGCATGCTATATTGATTTTATCATAATAGGAACATAACTGGAAAGTATACTGCTTAAATAAATGTACTTATCCACAGTTAGCAAAATTTCTCCATTTGCTCAAACAAATCATCCACATATGGATGGTGTGATGCTGGCTTCCAGGATGCCTGTGATTTCTTGGAGTAAATTGTCAGACCAAAATTTGTGAAAAAAAAATTAAAGAATCAGTCCACAAATTATTATATCACCACATCAGAGGCTATATTGTGTGCATAATCATCAGCAAAAACTATTACATGCCAACTCTTCCTCCACTTTTGTCTTGGCTTATATTCTTTTCAGGTTAAATAATTTATCATAAGTGTGGTACCTGACTCTGACATCATATTCATTCTTATGAAAGAAATTCAATAACACTGCTATGACTTAACGTCATTCCCTGCATAGATATCTGAGAAAAATCAAGAGCAAATTCATTATCCAGAGCTTATGCAAACATACCATCATGAACCTGGTACACAATACTGATGAAATTCTCTGGGGAACCAAATATTGTCATGATTGTCCACAAGCTCTCATGATTGTCAGAATGAAAGTCCATGATCAGATCAATGAATGTATACATTTTGGCTGTTGGCATTCCAAACTGCTCTCCAGAATGGTTGGATCTATTCACAGTTCCACCAATAATATATCAGTTTCCAAGTTTTCCCATATCTCAGAGTTGTCTTAATTTGCATTTCTTTGATCAACAGGGATTTGGAGCACCTTTTCATATAACTGCAAATAGTTTCAATTTCTTCATCTGAAAATTATTTGTTCATATCCTTTCACCATTTGTTCAATTGGAGAATTGCTTGAATTCTTATAATTTAGTTAATTCTCTATATATTTTAGAAATGGGGCCTTTATCAGAACTATTGAATGTAAAAATATTTTCCACTTTATTGCTTCCCTTCTAATTTTGTCTACATTAGTTTTGTTTATTCAAAAACTTGTTAACTTAATATAATCGAAATTATCTATTGTGTGATCAATCATGATATCTATTTCTTCTTTGGTCACAAATTCCTTCCTTCTCACAGATCTGAGAAATAAACTATCCTTTATTTTTCTTATTTGTTTATAATAGCATTCTTTAAGTCTAGATCATAAAACTATTTCAACCTTATTTTGGTATATAGTGTTATGTGTGGGTCAATGCCTAATTTCTGCCATACTAGTTTCCAATTTCCCCAGCAATTTTTGTCCAACAGTGAATACTTATCCCAAAAGTTGGCATCTTTGGGTTTGTCAAACACTAGATTACTATAGTCATTGATTATTTTGTACTGTGAACCTAATGTATTCCACTTATCAACTATTCTGTTTCATAGCCAGTATCAAATGGTTTTGATGAGTGCTGCTTTATACTATAGTTTTAGAACTGATACAGCTAAACAACTTTCATTTGCTTCCCCCCCCCATTAATTCAATTGAAAATTTTCATCTTTTGTTCTTTCAGATGAATTTTGTTGTTCTTTTTCCTAGGTTAGTAAAATAGTTTCTTGGGAGTTTGATTGGCACAGCACTAAATAAACAGATTAGTTTAGGTAGTATTGTCATCTTTATTATATTCACTCAAGCTATCCAAAAACACTTGATATTTTTCCAATTGTTTAAATATTATTTTATTTGTGTGAAAAGTGTTTTATTGCTTATATATTTCCTGACTTTCCCTTGCCAGATGGATTCCCAAATATTTATATTATCGATAAGTTATTTTAAATAGAATTTCTCTTTATATCTTGTATTTTGTTGGTGATATATAAAATGATGGTTATTTATGTGGATTTATTTTGTATTCTGCAACTTTGCTAAAGTTGTGGATTATTTCTAATAGGTTTTTAGTTGATTCTCTAAGTATACCATCATATCGTCTGCAAAGAGTGATAATTTGGCTTCCTCATTATCTACTCTAATTCCTTTCATCTTTTTTCTCTTTTCTTATTGTCAAAGCTAACATTTCTAATGCAATATTGAACAGTAATGATGATAGTGGGCAACCTTGTTTCATCCCTAATCTTTTTGGGAATTGTTCAGTTTATCTGCATTACATATGATGCTTGTTGATGGTTTTAAATAGATGCAACTGACTCTTTTAAGGAAAAGTCCATTTATTCCTATACTCTTTAGTGTTTTTAATAGGCATGGATGTTGGACTTTTTCTAATGCTTTTTCTGTATCTATTGAGATAATCATATCTTTTTTGTTAATTTGGTTATTAATATAGTCAATTATGCTAATAGTTTTCCTAATATTGATTTTCTGCAATCTCTTTCCGAATATTTTATTTGAGATTTTTGCATCAATATTCATTAGGGAGATTAGTCTATAATTTGCTTTCACTGTTTCTGTCCTACTTGGTTTAGGTATCAGTACCATGTCTGTGTCATTAAAAGAATTTGGTAGGAGTCCTTCATTCCTTATCTTTTCAAATAGTTTATTTAGTATTGGAGTTAATTGTTTTTTAAATGTTTGGTAGAATTTACATGTAAATCCATCTGGTCCTGGAGATTTTTTCTTAGGGTGTTAATAGCTTGTTCTATTTCTTTTTCTGAAATGGAACTTTTAAAGTAATTTATTTCCTCTTCTGTTAATCTGGGTAATCTATATTTTTGTAGGTATTCTTTCATTTTACTTAAGTAAATGTCAAATTTATTGGCATAAAGTTGGGCAAAGTAACTCCTAATTAGTGCTCTAATTTCCTCTTCATTGGTGGAAAGTTTTCCCTTTTCATTTTTCAGACTAACCATTTGATTTTCTTCTTTCCTTTTTCTTAAACAATTAACTAAAGGTTTATCTATTTTCTTTTTTTTTCATAAAAGCAACTTTTAATTTTAATTTTAAGTTTTAATTTTAACTTTAATTTTATTAGCTCAATATTTATTTTACTTTCAATTTTATTAATCTCTTTTTCAGAATTTCAAGTTTGCTCTTTGATTGGGGTTTTTTAATTTGTTCTTTTTCTAGTTTTTTTTTTTAATTTTTTTTTTTTTAGCTGTGAGCCCAATTCATTGATTTTTCTCTTTCTCTATTTTGTGCAAGCAAGCATCTAGAAATATAGCATTTCCCTTTATTAGTGTTTTGGCTGCATCCCACAAATCTTGGTATCTTGTCTCATTATTGCAATTCTCTTGGACAAAATTATTGATTGTGTCTATGATTTGATAATGTTTCACCCATGCATACTTTAGAATGAAATTATTTAGTTTCAATTACTTTTTGGTCTATTTTCTCCTTGACTAATATTGCATATAATTTTTATTGTATCATGATCTGAAGAAATACATTTGCTATTTCTGTCTTTCTGAATTTGATTTTCAGGCTTTTATGTCCTAACACATAGTCAATTTTTGTAGAAGTTCTATGAATTGCTGAGATAAAAGTAAACACCTTTCTGTCTCCATTTAATTTTCTCCAAATATATATCACACCTAACTTTTCTAACATTTTGTTTACCTCCTTAATTTTTTTCTTATTTATTTTGTGCTTCAATTTATCTAGTTCTGAGAGAGCATGTTTGAGATTCCCCCACTAGTATAGTTTTGCTGTCTATTTCTTCTTGCATCTCTTTTAACTCCTTCTCTAGGAATTTGGATGCTATAACACTTGGTGTATATATGTTTAGTATTGATATTGCTTCGTTATCTATGGTACTCTTTAGTAGGATATACTTTTCTTCCTTATCTCTTTTTATTAGATCTACCTTTGCTTTTACTTGCTCTGAGATTAGGATTGCTACCCCTGCTTTTTTATCTTCACCTGAAGTATAATATATTATGCTCCATCCATTTACCTTCACTCTATACTTTACTTTACTTTACTTTACTATACTTTAAATGTGTTTCTTGTAAATAGCATATTGTAGTATTCTAGCTTTTAATCCAGTCTGCGATCTGTTTCTGTTTTATGGGGGAGTTCATCCTCTTCACATTCACATTTAAAATAACTAATTCTGTATTTCCTGCCATCTTATTTGTCCTAGTTTATGTTTTTTTTTCTTTCCTATTTCCCTTCCCTCCTTCCCAGTATTTTACTTTTAATGATTACCTCCCTCAAACTGTCCTCCCCCTTAAACCCCCTCTCCTTTTTTTATGCCTTTCCCCTAATTCTTCTGTTTTCCCTTCTATTAGTCTTTATGTTTCTTTTTCCCCTTTCCCTTCTACTTCCCTATGAGATGAGACAAGGATCTTTGTGATACCAAATATGTCTGATATTCTGTCTTAGAGTCAAATATGATGAGAGTAGGATTCACACAATGCTCATATCCTTTCATTCTTCCCCTCAATTTTAATAGGTTTTCTTTGCTCCTTCATGAGATGTAATTTCCCTTATTTTACCTCCCTTTTTCTTATTCCAGTATGATACCCTTTCCACCTCTACTTTCTTTTTCATATTATCATAATGAAATCAGATTATACTTGTATTCTCTAACTATAACCATAGCAGAAATATAGTTCTTAAGAGTTCTTTCCATTTTACCTTTTTATGCTTTTCTCAAGTTCTGTGTTTGGAGATCATTTTTTTTTTTGTTCAGTTCTGGTCTTCCATTAGAAATGACTGAAATTCACCTATATCATTGAATGTCCATTTTCTTCCCTGAATAATAATGTTCATTTTAGCTGGATACCTTATTCTTGGTTCTAATCCCACTTTCTTTGCTTTTTGGACTGTCAGATTCTAGGCCCTTCTATTCTTTAGTTCTTAAGTGGAAGTTCCTGGATAATCTTAATTATGGCTACTCAGTATTTAAATTGTTCCTTTTTGGCTGCTTGCAATATCTTTTCCTTGGTATAATAGTTCTGAAATTTAGCTACGGTATCCCTTAGAGATTTAATTTTGGGATCTCTTTCAGGAGAAGATCAGTGGATTCTTTTGATGGCTATTTACCTTCTGATTCTAAAATATCAGGGCAGTTTTCTTTTATGATTTCCTGTAAGACATTTCTAGGTTCTTTTTTTTTTTTCATCATGGCTTTCAGGAAGCCCAATAATCTTTAAATTATCTCTCCTAAATCTATTTTCCAAGTCAATTGTTTTTCCTAGGAGATATTTCATATTTTCTTCTATTTTCTTCATTTTGTTTTTGTTTTTGTTTGACGGATTCTTGAAGTCATATTGAGTCATTTACTTCCATTCATTCAATTCTAAGTTTTAGTGTATTATTTTCTTCAACAGTTACCTTTTTATCTTTTTTTGCAATTGACTAATTAATTTTTTTGTTCATTGCATTCTTTTTTCAATTTCTTCTTCAAATGACCTCATTTCATTTCCCCATTTTTCTTCTAACTCTCTTTTATACAATCTTCTAAGAAAACATTGTGAAATGGAGACTAGCTCAATTTAGGGCTTCTTATGGAGTTGCTTTGCTTTTAGGAACCTCAAGATTTGAGATCCATTCTTCTCTTTCCCTGCAAAAGCTGTCTATTGTAAGAGTTCTTTTTTTTTTTTTTAATTTTTTTTAAGATGGAGGACTCACAGGAGCAACAGCTGCTTTAATTTGACCTGGGGCAGTTTTGCTGATTTGTTTCCAGTGATGGATAATGGTGGCTAGGTCCAACATTCTTCTGGAGCTCAGTGGTTTACAATTTGTCTTATACAAAAGGCAAATTTTCCAAACCACCTACTTGCAGACAGGACAGAGTGGCTTAAGAAGCTCACAGAAAATTCAGGGGCATGGACTCTTTGCTCCAGCATTCTGACTCTTCACTCCAGCTTCTTGCCCAGGTCTCCCTATGCTGTATTCTGTGTTTGGCAGATTATTTAGTCCCCTACCTGATTGAAATAGACCTGTTCTAAAGTTCTTCCAAGATATCTTCTTTTAGAATGTGATGTACTCCAAATATTTGTGGAGTTTAGAGGCTTAAGCTGCTCTTGGTTTGAGAGAAGGTTAGAAGAGGTCACAGAGAGTCTAGTCTGCTCTCCACCATCTTGGTTCCACCCTCAAAAGTCCCCCTAGTCTTCTCTTAACATCTTGTATATTCCCGTAATCAGTCTGTTGAAGCCTACACATTTCTTTTCATAATAATGTTGAAAATGCATAAAATATATGGATAGTAATACCTCATTTCACCTGCATCATTAGAAAACATGGGTATTCTTTTTAGGTGAAACTATTTTAATATTTTGCAATACATTAAAAAAAACACATGAGATACTTCCCCCACCGATTAAAACAAAATAATACAGGTTCACAAAATAGTTTTATTACTGTATAGTCTATCATATCTCTAATACTGAAGGAGAACTGACCCTTTTTGGGTAATTTATCACAAAAATTGATTACTATGTGTATGGATAGGATGATGTCACAGGGCCTACCAAAATACATACAACTCTAAGTCTAATAAATGTTTTTAGTTGTTACTTATTTAATTCTTATTCTTTCTTTTCTGCTGTGTTCTCTTGTATGATTAGCTACATAACTTTCTCTCCTATACAATTAGATTCCCAGCCCCTAAGGAGACTGGGAGACTAATGGAGAAAGGTACTGTCCTTTTTTTTAGATGTCTGTTGAAACCTAATCTAAACCTGTATCATTATAGAGAAGTGCTTTGCAAGGATTAGGGTCCCTTTTTTGGAAGAAAGGTAGATCTGTGATTTCATTATTATGTGGACTCTTGTTATGAAAATTTCCTCCAAAAGCAAGTAAGCTTACAAACTTAGAGAATTAAGGCAAGATGTGTCTGACCTTTGGTAAACACAGCTGGTATGTATCAAGAACAGACATGGACCTAGGTCTTCCTGATTCCAGTGCTGGCTTCTATAGTTTATAGCACATTGCTTCTTAATGTCACAATTAGGATTATTACACATACTATAATCACACAATAAATATCTATCCCCTCAAAATTTTTGAGAATTTTATTAAGGATTTCTAGTAATTTAGCAACAAAAAATTCCTCCTAAAATTAATCAAAAGAATATTCACTGTACATTTCACAGGATCTTGACTGAACAGAGAAAACTAGATATTGATTGTTCAAAAAAAGAAAATTTACTTCTCAAAATAAGTGGCACTAAGTCAAAGGAAATTCTAAAAAGCAGGTGGCATTAAACTCAGGGTAATGATTTTCTGTCTTTATATGTGCAACCAATAGGCATTTATTGATTAAAACATGAAAACATTTTGAATATATAATTACATATATTTAAAGATTATATATACATATATATAATCTTTAAAGAAGCAAATATGCATTATCCAAATCTCTATAATAAATTACAGCAGAATACAGCAGTATATTCTGCACACACCACCTCAGAGATACTTTGCTAGGCTTACAAAACATACCTCTTCTCCTGCCAATACCTAATTCTTACACCTCCCTCTTTGATCTTTCCCCAAAATTCAATCACTACATGTCCCTTCAGGTCATGGAAGAAAGTAAAACTATCTCATTCATCCATCTTCCCCCTGAGTCTTCATTAGAATTTTTCTGGATAGTCTGGTCTCACCTTTTCCATTCCCTTCCTAAAAAAATAAATCATTCAAAAATATTGCTCTAATGAAATAATGGGATTTTCCCTTGAAAATTAATTAATTTTCCCCTCCTGCTCTATTTTTCCTGTTACATTTTGCTCTATATTTTACATGCTTTCTCAAGGTTTCTCAGAGGTTTTTTGTTTTGTTTTGTTTTTTAAGAAAACAAAATTTCCTCTGGGTCCCACAATCACAGCATAATTAAATGTAAATATATATTTCACTTACTCTTTTGTTGCCATCTGAAAGGCTTCAACATAAAAATTGATCCAAAAGAATGAAGTTAATTTTCTTCTTCTTCTTCTTCTTCTTCTTCTTCTTCTTCTTCTTCTTCTTCTTCTTCTTCTTCTTCTTCTTCTTCTTCTTCTTCTTCTTCTTCTTCTTTTTTTGTTTTTGTTTTTGTACCTAGGTTGACATCTGGAACCTAGTCATAAACATGTAAAAAAGTGTTTCTTTGCAACACTACTGAGGGGAAACTTTGGAAGTCATTATAATTGTCTGTTAGGTCTCTTTTTTCATCTTTATAGTATTAAGCAGTTAAAATGAACATGATACCCTTGATTTTGTCCTAACACCACAGTTATCTCTCTTTCCTTCCCTTTCAAGACTTAGGGCCTATTCAGGGAACCAGTTTATTAGAGGGAGTGGTGTTCAGAGAGTGCCAAGTGGTTAAGTCTGAACCCTAATGTTGCCGACCACAATTGTATTTTGCAGAAGGGATGCATATACATCCTGAACCAGTTTGTGAGTAATGAAATAACAAATGGGGTAGGAGGGTGGAGGAAAGAGGAAACACCAGTTTGCACAACATTTAACACTTATTTTCCTTACACTTACATTATGATGATTTCCTTCTGTTTATCTTTAAATGGCATTTTATTTGTTCAAATACATTTAAAGATAGTTTTCAACATTTATTTCCATACGATTTTGCATTCCAAATTTTTCTTCCCCCTCCCTTATTTCTCCACTATCCAAGACAAGAAGCTATCTGATAAAGATTGTACACATATAATATTTTAAAATATATTTCCTTATTTGTCTTGTTGTACAAGAAAAATTAGACCAAAGGGGAAAAAAACACCAAACCCCCCCATAAAAAACAGACAATCAAGGTAAAAATACTGTAATCTACATTTATTCAGTCTCTATAGTTCTCTCACTAGACACAGATGGTATTTTCCATCAGAAGTGCATTGAAATTTTCTTGGATCACCAGGTCTCTGAGAAGAGGTAAGCTTATTATCATAACCTTGCTGGTACTGTCTATAGTGTTTTTATGGTTCTACTTGCTTCACTCAGCTTCAGAATCAGTGCATTTAAGTCATTCCAGGATTTTTGAAATTAGTTATTCATCATTATATATATATAGTGGCTTTTTATTAACAAGATATATACATGGATAATTTTTCAGCACTGACCCTTGCAAAACCTTCTGTTCCAACTTTTCCCCTCCTTCCTTCCACCCTCTTCCCCAGACGGCAGGCAGGTAGACAAATACATGTTAAATATGTTAAAGTATATGTTAAATGCAATGTATGTATACATATCCATATAGTTATTTTAGTGCACAAGAAGAATTGGATGTTGAAATAATGTAAAATTAACCTGAGAAGGAAATCAAAAATGCAAGTGGACAAAAACAGAAGGATTGGAAATGCTATGTAGTGGTTCACACTCAATTCCCAGAGTTCTTTCACTGGGTGTAGATGGTTCTATTTATTATTCAACAAATGGAACCAATTTTGTTCATCTCATTGTTGAGGAGAGCCACATCCATCAGAATTGATCATCATATAGTATTGTTATTGAAGTATACAATGATCTCTTGGTCCTGCTCATTTCAGTCAGCATCAGTTCATGTAAGTCTCTCCAGTCCTTTCTGAAATCGTCCTGCTGGTCATTTCTTACAGAACAATAATATTCCATAACATTCATATACTACAATTCATCCAGTCATTCCCCAATTGATGGACATTCACTCAATTTCCAGTTTTGGGCCACTACAAAGAGTACTGCCACAAATTTTTTTGCATATAAGGTCACTTTCCCTTCTTTAAGATCTCTTTGGGATATAAGCCCAGTAGAAACACTGCTGGATCAAAGGGTATGCACAATTTGATAACTTTTTGAGCATAGTTCCAAATCGCTCTCCAGAATGGCTGGATGTATTCACAACTTCACCAACAATGTGTCAGTGTCCCTGTTTTCCCATATCCCCTCAAACATTCTGCATTATCTTTTCCTATCATCCTAGCCAATCTGACAGTTGTGTACTAGTATCTCAGAGTTGTCTTAATTTGCATTTCTCTGATTAATAATGACTTGGAGCATCTTTACATGTGGCTAGAAATAGTTTCAATTTTATCATCTGAAAATTGTCTTTTCATATCCTTTGACCATTTATCAATTGGAGAATGGATTGATGTCTTATAAATTAGAGTCAATTCTGTATATATTTTGGAAATGAGGCCTTTATCAGAACCTTTGACTGTAAAAATGTTTTCCCAGTTTATTGCTTCCCTTGTAATCTTGTCTGCATTAGTCTTGTTTGTACAAAAGCTTTTCAATTTGATATAATCAAAATTTTCTATTTTGTGATCAATAGTGATCTCCAGTTCTTCTTTGGTCACAAATTCCTTCCTCCTCCACAGGTCTGGGAGGTAAACTATCTTATGTTCTTCTAATTTATTTATAATCTCATTCTTTATACCTAGATCATGAACCCATTTTGACCTTATCTTGGTGTAGGGTGTTAAGTGTGGGTCAATGCCTAGTTTCTGCCATACAAATTTCCAATTTTTCCAGCAGTTTTTGTCAAACAATGAATTCTTATCTCAAAAGCTGGGGTCTTAGGGTTTGTCAAACACTAAATTACTGAAGTTATTAACTATTTTGTCCTGTGAACCAAATCTATTCCATTGATCAACTAGTCTATTTCTTAGCCAATACCAAATGGTTTTGGTGACTGCTACTTTATAATATAGTTTTATATCTGATACAGCTAGGCCACCTTCATTTAATATTTTTTTGTTAGTTCCCTTGAAAGTCTTGACCTTTTGTTCTTCCAGATGAATTTTGTTATTTTTTCTAGGTCATTAAAATAGATTTTTGAGAGTCTGACTGATATACCACTAAATAAATAGATTAGTTTAGATAATATTGCTATCTTTATTATATTTGATCGACCTATCCAAGAGCACTTAATATTTTCCAATTGGTTAGATCTGACGTTATTTGTGTGGAAAACGTTTTGTAGTGTTGCTCATATAGTTCCTGACTTTCCCTTGGCAGATAGCTTGCCAAAGGTTTTATACTATTGGCAGTTACTTTAAATGGAATTTCTCTTTGTAACTCTAATTGTTGGATTTTGTTAGTGATATATAAGAATGCTTATGATTTATGTGGGTATATTTTGTATCTTCTAACTTTGCTAAAGTTGTGGATTATTTTTAATAGCTTTTTAATGGAATCTCTTGGGTTGTCTAAGTATACCATCATATCATCTGCAAAGAGTTATACTTTGGTTTCCTCATTACATACTCTAATTCCTTTAATTTCTTTCTCAACTCTTACTGCTTAACCTAGCATTTTTAATACAATATTGAATAGTAATGATGATAGTGGGCAGCCTTGTTTCACTCCTGATCTTATTGGGAGTGGTTCCAGTTTATCCCCATTACATATGATGCTTGATGGTTTTAAATAGATGCTATTGATTATTTTAAGGAAAAGTCAGTGTATTCTTATATTTTCAAGTATTTTTAATAGGATTGCATGTTGGATTTTATGAAATGCTTTTTCTGCATCTATTGAGATGATCATATGGTTTTTGTTAATTTGGTTATTAATATGGTCAATTATACTAAGTTTTCTTACTATTGAATCAGCCCTGCATTCCTGGTATAAATCCTACTTGGCCATGGTGTATTATCCTGGGGAGTCTTTTTGCTAATATCTTGTTTAAGATTTTAGCATCAATATTCGTTAGGAATATTGGTCTATAATCTTCTTTCTCTGTTTTCAACCTACCTGGTTTAGGTATCAGTACCATGTCTGTGTTATAGAAGGAATTTTGTAGGACTCCTTCATTCCCTATTTTTTCAAACAGTTTATATAGCATTGGGGCTAATTCTTCTTTAAATGTTTGGTATAATTCACATGTAAATCCATCTGGCTCTGGGGATTTTTTGTTAGGAAGTTGATGAATAACTTGTTCTATTTCTTTTTTCTAAAAGATAAAAATATAAGCAATTTACTTCCTCCTCTGTTAATCTGTAAAGCCTATATTTTTGAATATAGTCATCCATTTCACTTAGGTTATAAAGTTGGGCAACATAACTCCTTATTATTGCTCTAATTTCTTCCTCATTGGTGGAAAGTGCTCCCTTTTCATTTTTAAGACTAACAATTTGATTTTCCTCTTTCCTTTTTCAAATCAGATTTACCAAAGGTTTATTTATTTTATTGCTTTTTTTTTATAAAACCAACTCTTAGTTTTATCTATTAATTCAATAGTTTTTTTTTTTACTTTCGATATTATTAATTTCTCCTTTTAATTTTAGAATTTCAAGTTTAGTATTTGATTGGGGGTTTTTAATTTGGTCTTTTTCTAGCTTTTTAAGTTGCAAGCCCAATTCATTGATTTTATTCTTTCTTTTATTTTATTCAAGTAAGCCTCTAAGTATATAAAATTTCCCCTTATTACTGCTTTGGTTGCTTCCCACAAATTTTGGTATGATGTCTCATCATTGTTATTATCTTGAGTTAAATTATTAATTGTGTCTATAATTTGCTGTTTCACCCAATTACTTTTTGGTCTATTTACCCCTAACTTTTTATTGAATGTAGTTTTTATTGCACTGTGATCTGGAAAGAAAGCATTTACTATTTCTGCCTTTCTGCATTTAATTTTGAAGTCTTTATGTCCTAATAAATGGTCAGTTTTTTTATAGGTTCCATGAACTGCTGAGAAGAAAGTGTATTCCTTTCTATTGCCAAACAATTTTCTCCAAAGATCTGTCATATGTAACTTTTCTAATATTCTATTTACCTCTTTAACTTCTTTCTTATTTGTTTTGTGGTTTGATTTATCTAATTCTGAGAATGCAAGGTTGAGATCTCCCACAATTATAGTTTTGCTGTCTATTTCTTCTTGTAACTCTTTTAACTTCTCCTTTAGGACGTTAGATGCTATACAACTTGGTGCATATATGTTTAGTATTGATATTGCTTCATTGTCTATGCTTCCCTTTAGCAAAATGTAGTTTCCTTCCTTATCTCTTTTAATTAGATCAATTTTTGCTTTTGCTTGATCTGAGATAAGGATGGCTCCCCTACTTTTTTGACTTCACCTGAAGCATAATAGAGTCTGCTCCAGCCTTTTACCTTTACTCTGTGTGTATCACCCTGCTTTAAATGTGTTTCTTGTAAACAACATATTGTAGAATTCTGGCTTTTGATTCAGTCTGCTGTCTGCCTCCAGGAGTTTTTTTGGGAGAGTTCATCTAATACACATTTATGGTTAAAATGACTAATTCTGTATTTTCTGTCATCTTATCAATACCAAATTATACTTTTCTTTTTCTTTCCCTTCTTATCCCCCCTCCCCAGTATTATACTTATGGGCACTACTTGCCTCTCGCAGCTCTCACTTTTTAGAATCCCTCCCACCCCCTTTGAGTCCCTTCCCTTTTTTTTTTATTATACCTTTCCCTTATTACTCTTGCTTTTTTCCCTTTTCCTCTCCCACTTTTTAATGAGGTGAGAAAAGTTTTTTTGTAAACCACATATGTGTATTATTTTCTCTTTGAGCCAAATCTGTTGAGAGTAAGATTCACACAATGTTCCTCCTCCTTCCTAAATTCTCTCAGATATCATAGGCTTCCTTTGCCTCTTCATGGGATATAATTTCCTCTTTTTATTCCCCCCCTTTTCCTTTTTCTGATATTATCTCCTTTCCATTTCTACTCCCATTTTTTATATTATATCAGTAAAATCAAATTATACATGGGCTCTTTATGTATGTCCATAACAGAAATACAGTTATCAAGAGTTCTTTGTACCTTTCTCTGCTTCTCTTCAGTTCTATAGTTGTAAGTGAAATTTTTTGCTTAGATCTGGTTTTATTCATTAGAAACAAATGGAATTCATCTGTTTCATTAAATGTCCATCTTCTTCCCTGGAAGAAAATGCTCAGCTTAGCTAGATAGTTTAGTGTTGGCTGCATTCCAAGTTCTTTTGTCTTTTGGAATATCAGATTCCAGGCCCTTTGATCCTTTAAATGTGGAAGCAGCTAGATCCTGAGTGATCCTTATGGTGGTTCCTTGGTATTTGAATTTTTTTTTCTGGTTGCTTGTATATTTTTTTCTTAGTCTGATAATTCAGAAATTTAGTTACAATATTCCCTGGAGTTTTTATTTTGGCATCTCTTTTAGAAGGTGTTTGATGAATTCTTTCAATGCCTATTTTGCCTTCTCATTCTCAGTTCTCTTTGCCAATTTCCTGTAAAATAGAGTCTATGCTCTTTTTTTCATCATAATTTTCAGGAAGTCCCAATATTACTCAAATTATCTCTCCTAGATCTATTTTCCAGGTCTCTTTTTTTCCAATTAGATATTTAACATTTTTTCTTTTCTTTTTTTATTTTGCTTGACTGATTTTTGATGTCTCAATGAATCATTCATTTCTATTTGTTCAGTTCTGATTTTTAATGAGTTATTTTCTTCATTAGCTTTTTTCTTTCCCTTCTTCTTGTTCTTCTTTTTTTTTTTTTACTTCCTTTTGTATATATCCAATTGTGTTTTTAAATGAGTTGTTTTGCTCTATGGAATTTTTTTCCCATTTCACTATATATTTTTACTGAATTATTTTCTTTTTCCACTTCACAAATCCTACTTTCCTGGGAGTTCTTTATCTTTTTCAATTCACATTTCAGGAAGTTGTTTTCTTTTTCCAGTTTATCAAATTTTTATTTTAGTGAGTTGTATGTCTTTTCTGTATTCTCTTGCAGAGCTTCTCTTTTCTTTCCCCATTTTTCTTCTAGCTCTCTTTTAAGATTTATTTAATAATTTATTCTAGAAGAGCCTTGTGTGATGGGGACCAGGTTACATCCCCTTTTGGTGTTTTGTTTGGAGACTGTCTGCTATTAGTTTCCTCCTTGTTCTCTTTCTGTATAGAAACTATCAATGGTTAGAGTTTGCTTGGCTTTTTCATTCATTTTTTAAAGTCCTTAGGGTCTACCTTCAGGGCAAGGGGATTATCAGCTTCCTCTACAAAACAGAGATAGATAGATGGATAGTAGCTGTCTTGCAAACAACCTCTAACGATAGGCTGAGCTGTGGAAGTGCCCTTGGAAGAGCCCCACAGCGGAAGTGTCTGCCCTGGGAAGCTGCCTTGGTGTGGAAATTCTACTGTCCTGGGCAGAACCCTCTTTCTCTCCCCCTTGCAGAATTTTGGCTGCCCTGGACAGAGGCTCCTTGGTGTGCAAAAGTGTGGCTGCCCTGGGGAAAAGCCCTGTGCTGCAGAATGCAGTTGTACAGCTGTGCTGTGGTCCATGCTGAGTCACTTCTGGTCCTGAGTGGGTGTAGCCAGGTCCTGTTAAATTTTTGGAGTACATGCTACCTTTGTCATTTGTGTAACTTCTCTGCTTATCTACTGCTTTGCAACCAAAGCAGAGCAGCCAACCAATGGCAGAGTCCTCCCTGCAAATTCTCCACTCATGGAGACCGGCCCCACCTTGGTCCCATGCACTAGCTTCTGTCTTCTGCCTCCCTGCCTGTGTTGTTCTGCTCCTGCTGATCATGCCAAATCTTTTCTGATGATCTTCCAGATTATCTTTGGCTGGTAATTTGTTGTACCCTCAATATTCGTGGATTTTACCAGTCAAGCACTATTTCTGAGGCTGAATTTGGTAATTAGTAGTGAGGGTAGAAGGGGAACTTAGAATGATGTGTGGGTCTTCTCCACCATCTGCTCCCCCCTCCCCATCATTTCTTATAGAACAATAATATCAATTATATACTTACATTCTTATGCCATAACTCGTTTAGCCATTTCCCCCTTAATGGTATCCACTCCATTTCCAATTCTTCTTCACTACAAAAAGAGATAATGCTGGTTTTTACAAATGTGGTTCCTTTACCCTCTTTTATTATTTCTTTGGAATACAGACCAAGCAGTGACACTGCTATATCAAAGTGTATGCACAGTTTTATAGCCTTCTCCAGAATTGTTGGATCATTTATTTCACAATTCCACCAACAATGCATTAGTGTGCCAGTTTTCCCACATCCCTCTTCAACATTTACCATTTTTTTCAGTCATCTTAGCCAATCTAAGAGATATGAAGTGTCAACTCAGAGTTCTCTTAATTCATATTTCTTTCACCAATAGTGATTTAGAGGATAGTTTCCTACAGAAAAATGGTACTGGCATGATTCTTGGTAACTTTGAGAGTGTTGCCAAAAAGCCTGCTTCTATATTCAACTATTCTTGATTTTCCCAATTGCTAATGTAATTCCTCAGCAGCTACATTGTACTTTTATACAGATTCTATATAATATACCCGCATGTACCTCGGTGTCATATGCACATGTGTATACTCACATATCAGTCATGATTATATGGCCTATTTGCATATACATATTCCGAGTGAATGGGATAGCAAATAGATTTGCCATTTTTTATCCAGTTTATTTTGCAGATGAGGGAACTGAGACAAACAAGATTAAGTGACTTGCACATGAGGGACATGCAGATAGTAATTGTCTGAAGTCTAGATTACAACTCAAGTTCTCCCAACTCCAGGCCCAGTGTTCTAGTACATTGTGCCACTGACCTTCCCAGACCCAAATTATGCAGGACTTTAATTGTGAATTTGAGGAAGTTGTGTTTAACTTTAGCAATTAGATTCTTCATCAGCTTAATGACATGGTTAGACTTATGTTTAGGAAGATTATTTTGGCTATGATGTGAATGATGGATGGCAGAGGGAAATACTGGAAATGTTGAAACCTAAATCAACAAGATATTTTAATTGTCCTCATAAGAGGTCTGCAGCTGAAGGTTTAACATGCAAATTGATTCCAAGAAAGAAATTTGGTGAGCAGAGATGAGCTCCTTCTGGGAAATATGCAAAATCACATAAATAATAGTACTAAGTTATAACAACATCCACATTCATTAAAAATGTGTATAATGAAAATATGCCTATTAGTGTTCAAGACAAATCTCATGAACATTAGAATCATACTCATATATGTTAAGTATTGTGGGAGAGAGAATTCATAAGGTCATTTAAAGTCAGAGTACATTGCAAGGTCAAGAATGCCAATAGAGTAATCATGAAATAAAGTAATCAAAAGACAATTTCAAGTCAACATATTGGTATCAGAAGCAGACACTAAGATCTAGGGGGAAAATAGGACAGGAAATAAGAATCAAGTTTGCTCAGTTCAGTCCAGGAACAAAGGAATTCATAGTCAGGAGCAGTAAGGAAACTCTTCCAATGTATGTTCACAATTTGGAACAGGGAAAGGATGATCCATTTTTATAGGAAGAAATCATTTCACAATCTCAATGGAGCATACCCCTTCCATAGTCACTCTTCATATTTATACTTCCCTTGCTAGGGTAGGTTCCAGAAAAAGAGATTGTTACTATTTTCAGGATACTAGGAGGTAACTCCATTGGTGACTCTTCCAACACTGCCTCTTACTTATATGCTTAATATTAACAATCAGCCTATAGACTTATTTCTTTAACAAGAATGTTTAATTAAATGACATGGCACCACCAGCAATGGCAAAACATTTACCTTTATATAGGAGGCTCAGTTATCTTTACCTAACACACAAACTCAAACTAATAGCACCTTGACAGTTCCAGGCAACTGGTATGACTAATTGGAACTGCAGGGTCTCCATATCCTTTCTTTCTGCAGATAGTCCTCATGAAATTAGTTTCAAGGCATGATGTCAGGGATGGACAAAGGATGGAAGAGTTGCTCATCTGATTTGACACCTGGATAGGCACACCTGTTAATCTCACATTTATGAGGCATTGTAACTTGACAGGATGGGTCAGTTCACTGTAGGTTGATTATCTTCTAAGCTAGCTCCTAATGATCTGCTTCAACTTAACTAAATTCAACAGGTCATTGGAAAGTTGTAACCAGACAGAGTTCAGCAGGCTACTCTGATCCTGTTCTATTGCTGTTGATGGACTGGACAAATCACTTGTCTACATGATTGTAGCCCTTTCTATGCTCTACTATTTCATGAAATCAATCCAATTTCATGATCATTATTTCCAGGACACTATCTATATATTCAATCATCTTCCTACCCCTTTTCTTTATGCTTTCAATTTTAACTAACATTAGGATCTTTTCCAATGAGTTTTGTCTTCTCATCATGGAGCCAAAATATTAGAGCTTTTGTTTCAGTATTTGACCTTCTAGTAAATAGCATGAATGAAGTTCTTTAAGTATCAACTAATTTGAGCTCCTTACTGTCCAAGGGAGTCTTTAAAAATTTTTCCAACCTACAATTCAAAAGTGTAGATGCTGTGTTGCTCAGCTTCAGGAAAAGTGCTTCTGTGCTCTTTCATTTGGGGCAATGACAATTATCCTAAGTTCTCAGAATCTTATTTTGTTGAACTCCTTCAGAACCTAAGTTTTGAGATTTTTCAAAATCAGGCAGGACGTGAGAGGGGACTAGGCTAGAATCCCTCTAGACATAAGAACTCTTACTAAGGCTTTTCCCTCTTACCTGAATGGTGATCAGTTTACTAATTACACTTTGCAGCTTCCTTTTAAAATCAGCACACAAAGATACATACGCATTTTGTCCCTCAACTCTAGTGCATTCTAACTGACTTTTTCTTTTCTTTTTTTTTTAATAATTACTTTATATTGACACTCGTTTCTGTTCCGATTTTTTTTCCCCTCCCTCCCTCCACCCCCTCCCCTAGATGGCAAGCAGTCCTTTATATGTTGGATATCTAACTGACTTTTTCATATGCAGAACAATCTTTGGTTTGTTTCTGGGGTGGGGAAAGGAATATATATAAACAGGCCCACTTATATATGTACACACATATATATGTGTGTGTGTATGTATAAATATATAACACACTTATTAAAGTCTTCTATACATTTCAGTACCTCATTTTTAAGTTCCTCTTCATTTTTTTACTTGTTGAAGTATCCCTGAGTCATTCCTTCTTATGCCAAAAATTTAAAGATCAGAGTTAACATCACAAAAACTCTGGTGCAAAATCCTCATTTTATCTATGTGGAAACTAAGGCCACACATCAACTTAGTGGTTGATTTATAATTGACCAAATTTCCTGATTGCCTATCCAATGGCCATTCTACTTCTTTAGTGAAGTGATAATTAAACAAACGCTCAGAATATACTTGCCAATCCAAACACAGCAGGCAGGGTCTGAATATCATTTTTACTTTGTCATACAGAAAAAGTGGTACTGGGTGGAAAGAATACAAATAGTTGCTTTCATGGGGTATAAGTTTAAAGAAACACTGGAAATATTGTTCCATTTTGTGCATTTGTTGTCCCTTAAAACTCACGGGCATAATTTTATGTATATTGCTAATTTTTCCTTTTTATCATGGGAGCATACACATTAGGGTAGAGAAGACACCCATAAATTTCCTGAAAGTTCATTTTCATACTACTTTAAAATGAAAACTTTAGTTGAGAAGGGAAAGATAATGACTTGTTCTTCAATATGCCTTGGGCATGCTGGAGAAAAGAGTGGCACTGATGGCTTTGCACAGCCTTGTCCAATTTACTTGCAAATTAAGACATTATCTTCCTGATTTTATTGGTCTTCTTTGAGAACATAGGAAGAATAACAACAGTCCTGAGAGCAATAGATAAAGAGCTATTGAGACTGGACAGCACCTAGGAAAATACAAAATAGTGTAGGTTGTCCAGAATACATATAACAGTTAGTAATAATTTACTTTATGTCTTATGACTTCGTATCTCAATCATGGTAGTCTCTTAATTTTTTGTGAGAAATGCAATTCTTTTTATTGAATCCCTAAAGGCTTGTTTTACTTGCTTATTTCTGAGGGTATAAATGAAGGGGTTCATCACTGGGGCCACTGAAGTCGTGAGCACTGATACTACCTTATTCAAAGCTACCCCTTCCTTTGCAGAAGGTTTGATGTAGATGAAGATGCAGCTGCCATAGCTTATGGACACAACTATCATGTGAGAGGAACAAGTAGAAAATGCCTTTTTCCTTTGTTGGGCAGAGGGAAATCTGAGAATTGTCCTAATGATATATGTATAGGACAGAACCACACACACCAAAGTGATAATTAATGTCATTATAGCAAAGATTAAAATCATCTTTTCTATGAGCTTTGTGTCAGAGCAAGTGATCTTTAGGACAGGAGATGTATCACAGCCAAAAGAGTCAATGATATTTGAGTCACAGAATTCTAGCTGGAGTCCCAGACTAAGTGGTGGAAGAATAATCATGAACCCAGCTAGCCAACAACAAAGAACAAAAGTAGTACAAACCCTATTATTCATGATAATTGTATAATGAAGAGGCTTACATATAGCCACATAGCGATCATAGGACATAGCAGCCAAAAGAAAAAACTCTGTTGCACCCAAAAGGATGACAAAAAATATTTGGGTGGCACAAGCATTATAGGTCACAGTATTGTCCCCACTTGATATGCTATATAGGAATCTAGGAACACAGACAGTTGTGAAGGAGACTTCTAGAAAAGAGAAATTGCGGAGGAAAAAATACATGGGGGTTTTAAGGTGAGGATCCGATAAGGTGAGGAAGATGATTGTCAAGTTTCCAATTACACTCAAAATATAGGTGAGAAGAAGAAAGACAAAAAGGAAGATTTGTAGATGTGGGTCATCTGTAAGCCCCTTCAGGATGAATAATGTTATTCCTGTGTGGTTTCTCATTCTTGACTTCTGACATTGGAAAGACCTATATGAAAAGATTAAAAAAAAAAAAGATTGAATTGGAGTTGGAGTGTAGCAAATTATGGTTAGAAATGGGATTTAGATAGAAACATATCCAAATTTATTACATGATTTTTCTTCCATAATTGGCAAGAAATTATGGAAATGTTAGCCTTGAATTCATGTGAGTGTAAAGAAAGAATTTTAATTTAAATATATGGTAATTCAGCTCTTCAGCCTCCTGGTAATGGAAGAATTTCTGGTCACTTCTATTTGAACCTTTATCTTAGACCTCAATTCCTTTTCTGTGTTTTTTACATTTCTGAGGATAAGTGATTGAATACTCATTTTAAGATGGCTGTGTACAGTCTTGGAGTTGATTTTATGAGTCTGAGAAGTACAGACATCTTTGGTCTTAAGTCAATGTCAGTTGCCCTTCAGGAAAATGTCCTTATCAACTATTCCAGTGATTCTTGGATAGTATAAGTGGCAGCCCATGAAACACAAATATTTATTTTGACTTGCCAGAAGACAAGAATTTAAAGAGAGTCATAAGATGAAATATACCACTGCCTTTTAAATCTGTAAACTGCTTTATGTTCTAGAGTTTATGCCAACCTTTCAGGAGAGTATAAAAATACATATTATGTTGCTTATGGTTCTGTCAATGTGAGCCTGTCACAGTCTTTTTGTGTTCAACAGTTCTTTTATTGAGAGAAATAAAAATCTGTTCCACATCTGATTTACAGTTTCATTAGATATCCCTTTATTTCTTTGTTGAACACTCTAGAAAATAGCCAAAACTAAACTTTAAGTTAAACTTCTCTGATGCGCTGTGATAGAGGTCTAATAATCAAGAGTGAGAGAAAAGGAGACTGTTAAATGTTCTAAATGGTCAGGTCCTCCAGTTCAGAACTTAATAGACTATATCTGTCTAACCCCAGATCAGAGAAGTTCTATGATATATGTAGAATCGCAGGCCTGATGGTCCCAGAAGTGGTTGTTTCAGGTTGGTTGAGTTGAGAACAGGTCCACCTATTTTGGAAAATAATTTGGAACTATGCCCAAAGGGCTATAAAATTGTACCTTTGGCTCCTTGACTGAACAAAATTACCATTAGGGCTATACTCAGAACAGATGAAAGACAAAGAAAAAGGCCTACGTAAATACAAATATTTAAAGAAGCTTATTTTGTGGTAGGAAAGAATTGGAAACTGAGTGGTTACCCTTCAACTAAGGGATGGCTGAATAAGTGATGCCATGATTGTGATGGAGTATTGTTGTACTGCTATTATTCTTGTTGCAGGAGTTCTTAATTACTTTTTTGCATCACTCATGAACTTCTTTGGCATTATGATGAGGCCTGTGAATCCCTTCTGAAAATGATCTTCAAGTGCCTAAAATAATCACATTATTATAAGGGAAACCAATTAAATTTCATCACAGGTATAAACATTTTTAAAAAAGCACAAATTCACAGATTCAAGTTAAGAACTGCTGTTCAATGGACTTTTTACAAATAGAAAAAAGAGATTATTTGTGTAGTTATGATTATTAAGATACTGAGAAGGAATTATTATTATTTAATGGTTATCATTATTAAGTTCATATAAATAGAAGGCATGAGTGCGAGTTGATTGTGTTGGAATGATCACCAAAAAAATAAAATAAAATAAAAAATGAAGCCAGCTAGGTGGTTCAGTGACTAGAACACTGCAGTCAGGGGAACCTGAGTTTAAATCTGGCCTCAAATATTTGTCATTTACTAGATGTGTCATTTTGGACAAGTCATTTAATCCTGATTCACTCATCAAAAAAAAAATGAAGTGATGAGAAAGAGAGATGCACTTGGAGAAGGAGGAAGGGAGATGTAGAGTGGAGAAAATATTTTCAAATAAAAGAAGCATGCAAGTAAGAGCCTTTATTGTGAAAGGGAAAATGAAGGTGAAGTTATACACTCAAATATACACATATATCTATATCTCTATATATGTATGTGTATATGAATTATATCTATACATATGTGTATAATATATATGTAGTGTGTCTGTGTGTGTTCACACACAAATATGCATACACACACACTCAGTAGGGCATAAAAATTTATCTTATCCAATATTATTATTGTTATTTTTCAGTAAGGAAAGAGAAAGGGAAGATGCTAGATGATGTGGGGGTAGGAATGGTAACAGGGGAAGTAAATAAAAAGAGGCCAGAAAAAAAAGAGAGAAAGAAGAATAAATAGGAAAGAAAAATAGAATGGAGAGAAATACAAGGGCTCACACATAAAATAGAAGCAGATCACAGATGCATTAGAATCCATTATGTATTGTTTATAACACACACACACATGAAACAGAAAATATCACATAGCATTAAAAGAAAGAGCTGGAGCAGAATCTATTATTCTTCATTCAGTTAAAGTAAAAAAAAAAAAAAAAAAAACAAGAGTAGCAATAATGATTTCAGACAAAGCAAAAACAAAAACAGATCTAATTTTAAAAGATAATTAAGAAAGCTATATTTTGCTAAAAGATACCCTAGACAAGGAAGTAATATAAAATATATAGCAAATTTCTTTGATAAAGCCTTTTTTCTCAAATATTTTGGAATGAACAGGTATGATTCAGAAATAGAAATCTCCATAGTTATATGAAACAATGTCCTAAATCACTATTGATTAGAGAAATACAAATTTAAAAAAAATTAAAAAGAGAAATGTAAATTAAAACAATACCACCTCACTTCTATTAGAAAAGATAAATACTAGTGGGATGATGGAAAATAAGAATATCAATAAACTATTGAGAGAGTTGCGAGCTGGTCCAATCATTCATTGTTTAATAATTTCAGTAATGTTCAATTCTTCAGAATCCCATTTGGAGTAGTCTTGGCAAAGATACTGGACTGGTTTGACATTTCTTTCTATACCTCATTTTATACACAAAGAAATTGAGTCAAATAGGGTTAAGTGACTTGCCTGGGCAAAATGGCAAACATCAAAGACTAAATTTGAGCTCAAAAAGATTGAATCTTCTTGCCATCAGACTCAGCACTCTCTCTGCTGCGCCACCTATCTGCTCAGTCCAAACATACTGGAGAACAATAGTGTAAAGGGCTATCGAACTGTGCAAATCCTTTGATCTAGTGAGAACACTCCTAGGTCTACACTCCAAAGAAATAAAAAAAAAAAAAATGAAAAGGCCTGATCTGGACAAAATAATTACATCAGCTTTTTGTGTGGTGATAAGTATTAGAAAATGAAAGTTCATCAGTTGAAGAATGACTGAATAATTGTGATGGAGGACTATTGTGCTTTAAGAAAAAAGTACTGGAGTGGTTTCAGAAAAAAAAAAAAAACAGAGAAAATGACAAGACCAATATATAAATTGAATCAACGTGAAGTGAAAAACCAGGGAGCACTGTGCATATTATTACCAGTATTATAATGATCAACTTTCAAAGATCAATAAAGTGATTCAAGATTCACAATGAAAAAAAAAATTATCTACTTCCAGAGAGAACTAATGAACTCTGAGTGCATAATGAAATTTAATTTTCTCATTTTCTTTATTCTTGTGATATAGGCAAAATAGAAATATTGTTCAATGATTTCATATATAGAATTTTATGATATTGTTTACCTTCTTTTTGTTGGCAGAGAGGGTGAGAGTTTGGATCTCAAAATTTAGAAAGAAATGAGTGTTAAGAATATTTTTTAAAAAAAGAATGAATCACAAATAGTTATATTTAATATACTAAAGGCATTTGGATGAAAGAGACAGCTATGAGTAAATGAGAAGCACTCTTAATATTTCCTCAGATCATACTTCCCAGGATCTGGTGGACTCTGTGAGTCAAATTGACTTTGATGAAATACAAAGATGAATATCAAGCTTACTGTCATATATTCATAGATATAGAACTGGAAATGACTTCAGAGAGTATCTCTCAAATTGAACTTTCTCATTTTATAAATGAAGAAATTAAGGCTAGGAGAAAGTAAGTGATTTGCCCAAGTTCATAAAATGCTAGGTATGTTAATCTTGAGTTGGAGTCCTCTGACTGAAATGCCTAAGAACAATCTTCCCATTATAGCTACCTTTTCTTTAAATTCCAAGAATTTCAGAACATTCTCCTTTATTAAAACTTTATATTTCTTCTAACCTTACTTAAGATCAGGGAAGCAGAATTCTGTAATTCTGTATTTTTGATAGCTGTTTTATAATAATTAATTATAACATAGCTACTCAAATTCTCCAAATCCACATTGTTTGGTATTGAATTTCCTTTACAAGTGAATAGAAAGAATAGTTTTTCAAAAAACACAAATTAATTAATTAATAGGATTTTCATGAAATTGTTTCAGTTTTAAAACTCAGTTTAATAAGATTTAAAAGAAATTGCTTTAAATTATTTCCATCAAGGTCCCTAATGGGCCGTTTCCCTGGTTTTATAGAAATGAAATACTTTTCAGTACCATGGTTGATGTCAGTTTCCTCTATATGCCCAATTCATCATGCAGAAATATGTGTTAAAACAGATCCAAGGGATTGGATGAAATTTTTTGGTTAAAGGGTTAATGTTGCCCAAGGAATGATAACCTGGGAGAAGATGATATCCTTCATTCAATGCCCATACTCAGTAACTTAATGCTCATGTATCATCTACTCTACTGGCTTTTTTCTGGACAGTGTCCTATGCAAAAATTACTGTTTCATTGTTTCCCCATTGTATTCAAAGCATTCTATTATATTAGAACTATTGCTTAGCCCTAAGCTATAAAAGATAAGTTAGATAAAACAATAGCACTTTTTTTAGTATTTTAAAATACTTTATTTAGTACTTTAGTATTTTAGTATTTAGTATTTTAGTAGTTAGTATTTATTTAGTATTTTAGTTTTTTAGTATTTAGTATTTGCAAAAAGTTGCAAACTTTTTTTTAAACATTTTTAAAAATGTTATTAAAAACATTTCATTTTATCTTCACAATAACTCTTTGGGGGAGGTGGACATTAGATGCTATTATTGTCACCATTTTATAGATAAGCAACCTGAGGTAGTAAACAATTAAATGACTTTCGCAGAGTCATGTGGCTATAAAGTGTCTGAGACTTTCTGATTCTAAGTCCACTCTGTTACATAGATATTAGGTGGAGAGATTCTGTAAAAACAGCTTACAATCAGATAGGACAAAACCATAATCACTTAATGTGTTAATCCTTGAAGGAAGTTTATAGTTCCTAAATGTGAAATTTCAGGCAATGTTAGATGTCACAGGAGAAGGTTTTGGGGCAAAATTCATCCTGATTCAAAAGGCAGAAGAAGACATTTGTACAGTCTAATCAAGATTTAAAAATTGTGCCAGTTCTGTGTCACCTCTACATTATTTCCAATAGGGGTTTTGAAGCTTCACTATGACTCATCAATTAGACACATCATGAAAGAAATAGTTATTTACTATGGGAAGCTTCAGAAAATTTCAGGAAAGAAATTAATAATGATTCCTGAACTATTCCCAAATTCTTAGTGCTTGCTTCTTCTTCAAGTAATACTTTATTTACTTTTGAATATAAAACCTGCATCTTCCAATAGAGTGTAAACTTGAGAAAAGAGGCTGTTTACCCTTCTGTCTTTGTATTTCAAGACTAGCATAGTGCTTTTGTGCAGAGCAGAGATTTAAAAATAGAGTTGTTTTTAAATGTCTTTAAAGGGTTTAAAGATCATGTACTTTCATGATTTTTTTTTTTATTTTACATATAGAGTAGGGTGATGTGATTTGTCTTGTATCATAGAGGTATTAAGCAACAAATATGGGATTTGAATATAAATCCATAACAAAAACCTCTATGCCACAGAAAAAGTAAATTCTCTGGTGTAAAAGATATATGTAACAATTAAAATTGATATTGCCTAGTTACATTCATGATCACCCTGCAAGTTGTATCATAGGTGGGTTCCTTCTCCCTTAGCTGAGGAAACTTCCTAAATCTTAACCATTAAGTTTCCTCCCATTGCATTCTATATATAAAATATGCACTGCCTATGGTTCCAATTTCATCAGAGACTAAAAATTAAAGAGCATGCTGTCTAAAAAAGATCTTTTAAAAATAATTAGTGTCACTTCCTGAAACTTCCAAACCAAAATATTTTTATTACATTTTTTATTTCATTATATTTTTCTTCTAATGCAGATGGTCAGCTGCTCTGAAACAGTCTTAGAGAGCTTCCATAGTTTGTCCAAGATTAACTCAAACCAACAATTGGCCTCTTCTCCATAGTAATAAAATGCTAGGTTTTGAGCTTTCTATCACAAAATATGTGGACCTACCATTTCATCTTTGCAGCTCCATAAAAAAAAGATAGAATAAACCATTTTCATACTTACTTTCTGGCATGAAAAATTTAACCTCAAATATCCCTGGCTGTCACTCAAAAAAGATCCTTGATGCACGCCTAAAGATTTGCATTTGACCTTCTGTCCATACTCTGTTTTGTAAAACTGGAATGACATTCTCCTAGGCAGAGTTTGGACTGGAAAGAATTACCCCAAATTTTCATCTTTCAAAATACTAAACTTCCCTCCTTAGATTTAAAATGAAATTACTCAGAGATCTTGTCTCACTTTAAATGTAAATAGTATTTTTACGTGCTCCAGAAACTTAATGGAAAATAAGGCCACTGAAAAGGGATAGGAATGTTAGCACTTGCCTCTCTTGATGACAGAGAAAAATGCCCAAACTATCTAGGCAGGGAGACAGGTTCCCTCCAAATTATATGATAACATATGAGGAAATTTGTTTGATCTGTGCACTATGCTGTGGGTTCTTGGGGATCAACTAAGTGCAAAAATAAAAGAGTCTTTAGGGACCTACTTTCAAAAGTCACTAATGAGTCTGCAATATAATTAATCTTGATAAAAAGCTTGCAATAGGCAGTTGTGTTTAGCTAGTATCCTCAGAGATAGGAAGATACAAGAAAACCATTGCTTAGTGTGCACCCAAATGCTGTGTAAATTATCAAGCATCAGTGCCATTTTCCTATCTAAAAAGTGCCCCTGTCAACTAACCCAGTGATTTTTGGCTAGGATGAGCTGTGGAGCACCAAGGTCTGTTCTGGCTTACAAAAAGACATGGAATTAGGGAGAATCATAAGAATGCATGTTTAGCAGTACATCAAGCTGCTTTATGATCTGATATTTGTCCCTATCTTTCTGGACACTATAACAGTCCTTATTATTATTTCTTAAGGTTTTGTCAATGCGAACTTGTGAAAGTCTTTTTTGTTTTAAAAGGAACCATTACTTTTCTCTCGAGGAAACAAATACCTGCATCACACCTGATTTGCTTTTTCATTAAATATCTTTCTACTTCTTTTGAGGACACACTGGTAATAAGCCAAATCTACATTTTAAGTTAAACTTCCCTGGTGTAGTAGGATGAATACAGAGAAGCTTGGAGAAATTTACATGAACTGATGTTAAATGAAATGAGCAGGACCAGGAGATCATAATATACTTCAACAATGATACTGTATGAGGATGTATTCTGATGGAAGTGGATTTCTTTGACAAAGAAGATCCAATTCAGTTTCAATTGATCAATGATGGACAGAAGCAGCTACACCCAAAGAAAGAACACTGGGAAATGATTGTAAACTGCTTGCATTTTTGTTTTTCTTCCTGGGTTATTTTTACCTTTTGAATTCAATTCTTCCTGTGCAACAAGAGAACTGTTTGGTCCTGCATACATATATTGTATCTAGGATATACTGTAACATATTTAACATGTATAGGACTGCTTCCCATCTGGGGGAGGGGGTGAAGGGTGGGAGGGGAAAAATTGGAACAAAAGCGAGTGCAAGGGATAACGTTGTAAAAAGTTACCCAGGCATGGGTTCTGTCAATAAAAAGTTATAATTATTAAATATATATACACAAAAAATAAAAAAAAAAAACTTCCCTGGTGTGCTTTGGCAAAGATCAAAGCAATCAAAAAGTAACACAAAAAGGCTAAGTTATTGTAAGAGGTCAGGTTCCCCAGAACCTGAACATAATATAAAATACACATTTACAATTTCCACAACACAGAGGCTGTGTATTGTATGCAGTGTCCTAAACGTCATGGTGTTAGGAGTGGTTGTTTCTGGTTGGTGGAATTGCAAATGGATCCAAGCATAATTTGGAATTATGCCCAAAGGATAATAAAACTGCATATCTTTTGATGCAGGTATAATAATACTAATACTAATAGCTAACTACTATTGGTCCATACTTGGAAGAGATCAAAGACAAAGAACTCCATACGGGCAAAAATATTTATTGTAGAGTTTTTTATGTGGTGTCAAAGAATAGGAAATTGAAAGGATATCCATCAATTGCAGAATGGCTGAACAATTAGTGGAATATGATTGTGATGGAGTACTATTATGCTGCTATTTTTTCTGTATATAATATACTATGTCAGGAGTTCTTAATGGATTTTTGCATATGTCATGAATTCTTTTTGGCAGCCTGCAAAGATTTGTGACTCTTTCTTAAGTTGATGTTTTTAAGTGCATAATATAAAATTTCTAGGATTACAATTGCTTTCCTCTGTAATCATTATAATTATAGTTCTCAAAATATTAAAAGCACCAACAACTTGACAGACATCATATTTAACACACGGAAGTTCTATATATTGTTGTATAGCTAGAAAAAAGAACTGGAGCTATTATTAATATTTTATATTTATCATTAATAAAGCAATTAGAAGCCTTCTGAGGCTTGAATTTAAGAAAGAGAGATGCAGGGGTAAGATAGGGAAGGCAGAGAAAATGTGGAAAAAATTTTTAAATAAAAAGACATGCAAGGAAAAGACTTTATAGTGGAGAAAAAAATGGAAATGGGGAGGATGAGTTGGGTAAAACAATGCTTGATGCCCATTCTCATTAGAATTGGTTCAAAATGAGAAGAATATATATGTATATATACACACACTCAGTTGGGTATAGAAATGTATCTTATTATAAAAGATATGGGCTAAAGAATTATATAAATTATTATATAATTATTATAATTATATAAAGAGGACTATTTTAAGGGAGGAAGTAGTCAGAAGCAAAACAGACTTGAAGAGGGACAGAAAAGAGAGAGAGAAAGAGAGAGAGAAGAAGAAGAAGAAGAAGAAGAAGAAGAAGAAGAAGAAGAAGAAGAAGAAGAAGAAGAAGAAGAAGAAGAAGCAGGAGGAGGAGGAGGAGGAGGAGGAGGAGGAGGAGGAGGACGAGGAGGAGGAGGAGGACGAGGAAGACGAGGAGGACGAGGATGAGGAGGAGGAGGAAGAGGAAGAAGAGGAGGAGAAGAGAATTGGACAGGTGGATATACACAATAATCTTAACTGAACACAAATAGGATAAACTTACCCATAAAATGGAAGCAAATTTCAGAGTGGATTAGAACCCAACAATGTGTTGTTTATGAAAGATACACTTGGAACAGAAAGACACATATGTGACTAAAATAAATGGATAGAGTAGAAACTATTGTTTTTTATTCAGCTGAAATAAAAAAGGCAAAACAGACCTAATTTTATTTTATTTTATTTTAATAATTATAACTTTTTATTGACAGAACCCATGCCTGGGTAATTTTTTTACAATATTATCCCTTGCATTCACTTCTGTTCCGACTTTTCCCCTCCCTCTCTCCTCCCCCTCCCCCAGATGGCAAGCAGTCATATACATGTTAAATATGTCACAATATATTCTAGATACAGTATATGTATGTAGAACCGAACAGTTCTCTTGTAGCACAGGGAGAATTGGATTCAGAAGGTAAAAATAACCTGGGAAGAAAAACAAAAATGCAAACAGTTTACATTCTTTTCCCACCGTTCTTGCCCACTGTAGCTGCTTCTATCCATTGTTGATCAATTGGAACTGAATTAGATCTTCTCTTTGTCGACGAAATCCACTTCCATCAGAATACATCTTCATACAGTATCATTGTTGAAGTATATAATGATCTCCTGGTTCTGCTCATTTCACTTAACATCAGTTCATGTAGGTCTCTCCAAGCCTCTCTGTATTCATCCTGCTGGTCATTTTCTTACAGAACAATAATATTCCATAACATTCATATACCACAATTTACCCAACCATTCTCCAATTGATGGGCATCCATTCATTTTCCAGTTTCTAGCCACTACAAACAGGGCTGCCATAAACATTTTGGCACATACAGGTCCCTTTTCCTTCTTTAGTATCTCTTTGGAGTATAAGCCCATTAGTAGCACTGCTGGGTCAAAGGGTATGCACAGTTTCATAACTTTTTGAGCATAATTCCAGATTGATCTCCAGAATGGCTAGATGTGTTCACAATTCCACCAACAACGTATCAGTGTCCCTGTTTTCCCACATCCCCTCCAACATTCCACATTATTTTTCCCTGTCACTCTAGCCAATCTGACAGGTATGTAGTGGTATCTCAGAGTTGTCTTAATTTGCATTTCTCTGATTAATAATGATTTGGAGCATATTTTCATATATCTATAAATAGTTTCAATTTCTTCATCTGAGAATTGTCTGTTCATAACCTTTGGTCCTATGTACTTTTAATTTGCTTATAATAGTAATATGTCTAAATCATGAACCCATTTCAACTTTATCTAGGGGTGTTAAGTGTGGGTCAATGCCTAGTTTCTCCCATACTAATTTTCACTTTTCGCAGAAGTTTTTGCCTAATAGTGAAGTTTTATCCCAAAAGCTGTGGTTTGGGGGGTTGTCAAACACTAGATTGCTATAGTCATTGACTACTTTGTTCTATGAATCTAACCTATTCCACTGATGGAGTATTCTATTTTTTAGGCAGTACCAAATGGTTTTGATGACTGATGCTTTATAATATAATTTTAGATCTGGCACAGCTAGGCTACTGTCATTAGCATGTTTTATTCATTAATTGAATTTTTTGATGTTTTGTTCTTCCAAATGAACTTCATTATTAATTTTCTAGATCCAACATAATTTCTTGGAAGTTTGATTGGTATGGCACTAAATATATAGATTAATTTAGGTAGTATTGTCTTTTTTGTTATATTCATTCTGCCCACCCATGAACACTTGATATTTTTTCAACTGATTAGGCTTTATTTCTCAAATATCTATGAAATAGAGTAAAACATATATATATATATATAATAAGAACCATTCTCCAAGAGGAAAATAGTCAAATGTTATGAATAGGCAGTATTCAGAAGAGAAATCAAGCTATATATTATAGTATAAAATAATTCCCTAAGTCATTATAGATTAGAGAAATGTACATTACACCAACTCTGAAGTACTACTATACAATTTTTAGAAATAGGAATGAAAGAAAATAGGTACATCCATAAAGTGTTGTTGGAGTTGTGATCTTATCTCATCATTCTTTGTTCAGTGATTTAACTTGTGTCTTATTCTTTATGATCTCATTACTCATGATAAAAAAAAGTGTTATCCATTTTCAGAGAGAACAGATGAAATCTGAGTGCATATTAAAATACATTTTTCTCACTTTGTTTTTTCCCTCTCTTTTGTGATAAGGATACTATAGAAAAGTTTTCAATGATTTCACATGTGTAATTATTATGTTGCTTATCTTTTCCATGATGGGAAGGAAAGAAATATTTGAACTTCAAAATTAAAAAAAAACTTAATGTTAAAAATCAATGATTTTTTTTAAAAGAAATTCATCACAAAAGTGATATTTAATATATCTAGGAACAATGAGGTGGAAATCTGTTTTGAGCAAATGTAAAACATTCTTGAGTTCCTTAAATCATACTCCTCAGGATCTGATGGATTCTGTCTATGACTAATATTGGCTATGATGAAATACAAAAAAGAACATCAAGCTTATAGTCATATATTTATAGACATAGAGTTGAAGGGAATTCAGAGGCAGTCTCCTAACTCCAACTCCCTAATTTTACAAATAAAGAAACCAAGGCTAGGAAAGTTTAAATTTTACACAGTCTTTTAGCCTTAAATTTGGGTCATGTGACCCAAAGTGCAAGAAAATGTTCTTCCCATTCTACCATATAGTATCTCTGACTTCAAGTGCTAAGAATTTCAAAGCATTCGTCTTTATCTTATATTTTACTCAATCTATCAGTGTGAGTTAAAGACTAGGAAACCAGGACTTTGTAATTCTACATTTTAATAGCTGTTCTATAACATATAATTTTAATTAATTATATATATGTGTGTATATATATATATATATTATATATATATATGTACATAATTTTAATTAATAATGATAATACAATGAATCTACCAAATTTTCCCAATTAACAGCCTACATTGTTGGATCTATTGAATTTCCTTCATAAGTGAATAAAAAGAATTGTTTTCAGAAAACACAAAGTAATTACTTAAAGGAATTTTAAAGAAATTGTTTCAATTTTAATACCTTAATCAATTAGTGAGATTTAAAAGAAATCACTTTAAGTTATTTCCCATCAAGATCCCTAAAGGGTGTTTCCCATGGGTTTGTGGAAATTAAATTCTTTTCAATATCATAGTTTATGTCAGTTCCCTTTATATGTTCAATGCAAATTATGCAGAATTCAATGTTAAGGGGGACACTGAATGATATTTTGGGGTTTGGTAGTTAATACTTCACAGGAAATGATCAGCTGAGAGAAAATGATATCCTTCATTCAATGACCATGTTAGTAACACAATATTCATATGTTGGCTATTTGTAATATTCTTTGCAAGTCTGCTTTCTTTGGACATTGTTCCATACTTCAAAATAATCATTTCAGTTCTTTACTCATTGTATTCAATGCAGTAATTTTTAAAAGTCCTAATTACAAAAGAGTTATATTTATTTAACACTTTAAAATTTGCAAAGTATAGTTTCAGAAGTATTATTTCATTCTGCTTTCAAAATAACTCTCAAGGATAAAGTTTATTATTGTCATTTATGAAATACAGAAAAGAATTAGAAAGTGTTCTTCTTCTGTCCACTTTACTTCCTCAAGTCCCAATAAAATTCCATCTTCAATATATTGGCCTTTGCCAATCTCTCTTTAATTCAGTGACCTCTCTTTTGATGGTTTTCTATTTATTATGTACATGTTTGTATGTATATTATCTTTTTCCTTAAATTGTAAGTTGCTTGAGAGCAGGGACTGTCTTTTGTCTCTTTTTATATATTCCTAATTTTTAACAGAGTACCTGACACATAAAAAAGTGTTTAATAAATATTGATTGATTGATTGCCCTAGAAGTTGATTTTACACAGATATATGCCTAATCTTATTGAATCTTTCAGATATATATATATAGTATGTGTGATAATACTCTATAATTAGTTTCTTCATCAGAGGAACGGCAGATTCAGAAATTGTACTTAAGGAAACTCATTTTGGCTGCTGTGAAAAGGGTGATTTTGGGGAACCAATTTAATTCTACTTCAATGTCAAATTAAAGGTATGATAGGGATCTGAATAAGGCTGATATCCATATTCATGTAGATGACAAGAGAAATGAGAGAAATATTTTGTTTCAAGGCTCTTAGAAATTGTTCTAGTGATATTATCCATTCATTAAGACTGTTATTAACATAAAGACAAATTTCACAACATTAAGTTGGGGTAGTTGGTTAGAAATTTCAGTGATATTATTAGCAAAATGCTAAAGATCAAGTTTACCTGAGTTTTGTCTATATTATATTGTACTCTATTAACTATACTCTTCCCTTTTTCAAATCCTATGAAATTGCATAAAGAATGGTCAAATGTTAAAGGGAATGTGAATGGATTTTTAATTTAAAAATTAAGGTGAGATCATATAATTCAGGGAGGGGGAATAGTTTCTCTAGGAGTTGTTTCTTGTCCTTCCTTCTAGGACTTTTAATTTTGAAATAGTACATTTGTCAATCATACTAAAATATATTGAGGAGAAAATATCCAGAAAAAAATCTTTTAACCTAACAGAAGACAGAAAGTCAAAATATAACTAAGAGACATAAAAAATATACAGACTTTTTTGATTAGCCTTGAAGAATTCACTTGTAAGTTGAAACTCAATGATAATGAATGTTTACTTAAACTGAGAGGAGGACTTCCTGCCAAGATGGCGGAGAGGAGGCATACAGCTGTTTAAGCTCTGCGTTTTCTCTCAGAATTCATTTCATGACAAGCCCTAGAATTAATGCTTGACTGAAAAAAAAAAAAAAAACAACCCACAAATAATTACCAAGAGAAGACATCCTTGAAATTCGCCAGGAATGTCTGTTTTTGCTTGAGGGTGGGGATAGTTTTAGATTGGGCTCAGACTGAGGGCAGGCAGTGGCAGCAAGGACATTGCAGGCAGCTAACAGCCGAACAGACCGGAGAGGGGTGGGGTGTGATCTCAACCAACTCTGTGGGGAGAGCTTTACTACAGTATTGTATACTTTGCCCTGGCAGAAAGTCAGCAGACAAGCAGAGAAGCTAAAAACACAGGGGAGGAGAATACAACCCTGAACAGCTGGACTCTCCTGGGACCTGGCCACCCCTCCCCCACAGTGTCTCAGCATGCTCTGGGAGTCTCAGAGCGCAGGGGCAGCGCAGCCATTGCTGCCCTGCTAGTGCCTCACTGCTGCCCCCTGCAGTCTGTAAAGGAAGCTCAGCAACACCAACCAGCCAAACCTCCCTTCCCCCCCCCAAAAAAAAAAAAAAAAAAAAAACAGAATCCATTTTTTTTTGTTGTTGTTGTTTTGTTTTGTTTTTTGCTAGTTTGTCTTCTTTGATTCTTCCCTGATAAAATGAGCAAAAAATTTAAATGGACCTTAACTATCGACAGCTTCTATATGGATAGAGAGCAGACTTTAAACCTTGAGGAGACTAAAAACAGACTCCAGATGAATACCCAAAGAAGGATATCATCTGGTCCTCAGCACAGATGAATCTCATAGAAGAAATTAAAAAGGTTCTCACAAGAGAGCTAGAAAAAAAAATGAGAAAAGGAAAGGGAAGCTTGGCAAGAGTGTCTGGAGACGTCATCCACTCATTTAAAGACAGAGTGGATAAAGAAATCAAATCTTTGAAAAATAGGATCAGTGAACTGGAAACAGAAATTAGATCTCTTAAAAATAAAATTGGTGAAATGGAAAAAAAAATTCCGTAGAACAAAACGACACACTTAAAAACACAATTGGACAATTAGAAAAAGATATAAAAAAAAGTGAATGAAGAAAGTACTTCATTGAAAATCAGAATTGAAAAATGGAATTGAATTACTCAAGGAGACAACAAGAATCAGTCAAGCAAAACCAAAAAAAAAAAAAAATGAAACAATGGAAAAAATGTCAAATAATTTCTTGGGAAAACAACAGATGTGGAAAATAGATCTAGGAGAGACAATCTAATATTATTGGACTCCCTGAAAAATATGATGAAAAAAAGAGCCTGGACACTATTTTCCAGGAAATTATCAAAGAGAACTGCCCAGAAGTCATAGAAACAGAGGGTAAAATAGACATTGAAAGAATTCATCAATCACCTACTGAAAGAGATCCTAAAATCAAAACACCAAGAAATATAGTGGCCAAATGCCAGAACTATCAGACGAAGGAAAAAATACTGCAAGCCTCTAGAAAAAACCAATTCAAATATAGAAGAGCCCCAATAAGGATTACCCAGGATCTAACAGCGTCCACATTAAAGGACTGAAGGGCCTGGAATATGGTATTCTGACACATCCTGGGTCAAACAGTTCTAAATCTGCCTACAGATTACTTTTTCCTTCATGAATCTTTTGCACTTGTCTTGGATTATTGTATGGCTGAAAAGGGTTGAATCAATCATAGATGATCATCGCATAATGTTGGTTGTAGTATCTACAACCTGTACATGTTCCTTGTTGTAGTATGTTCCTGGTTCTTCTCATCTCACTTTGCATAAGTTTGTACAAATCTTTCCAAGTATTTCTGAAATTCACCTGTTCATCAAAATAGCCGCTATGAGTAGTTTTGCACAAGGTCTTTTACCCTTTTTAAAATCATCTTTTTGGGATATAGACCTAATAATAGTATTGGTGGGTCAAAGGATATGCACAGTTTGGTTTCCCTTGGGTGTAATTACAAATTGCTCTGCAGAATATTGGATCACATTACAACTCCACTAACAGGGTAACAATGCCCCAATTTTCCCTTATCTTCTCCAGCATTTATCACTTTCTTTTTTTGTTATATTGGCCAATATCATAGGTGTGAGGTGTTACCTTAGAGTTATTCTAATTTACATTTCTCTCATTTAGAGCATTTATTCATTTGCCTAGAGATAATTTTAGTTTCTTTATCTGAAAATTTCCTTTTTATAGCCTTTGACCATTTATCAACTGAGGAATTCTTTAGGCCATTATGTAAGATATAAAATTATACCATTATATTCATATATGACTATTTTTAAAATGATTTCCCCAATGGTCTGGTCCCCTAACCCTTCTGATTGCATTTGTAGTCTTTCATGAAAAGAAGTGAAGTGTAAATATGCCTACACGTCTTTTACTGATTTTTTAAAAATATTTTTATTATTTCTCCAAAAGGTATTGTTTATCTAAATTTGAAGAATTCTTAAACTCTCAAAAATTTTGTATCTTTTCTACTTATTTTGAATAGATTTTTAAAATTAATTGTTCATCCTGCTAGATTTTGTTGATAACATAGAGGCATGATTACTAAAGCCACTGATTAATGTGTCATATTTATCTAACCTATTGCACTGATCTACCGCTCTATTTCTTAGCTAGTACAAAATGGTTTTGATGACAGCTGCTTTATAATAGAGTTTTGGTTCTGATCCTGGTATTGCAAGGCCACCATCCTTTGTCTTTTTTTCCCCCATAAATTCCCTTCATAATCTTGATCTTTTGCTATTCCAGATGAATTTTGTTAGTATTTTTCCTAACTATAAAATTTATTTTTGGCAGTTTGATTAATATATCAATGAATAAATAGAACAATTTAGGCAGAATTGTCATTTTTATATCCATTAGCTCAACCTTCCTATAAGCAACTGATATTTTTTCAATTATTTACACCTAACTTTATTTTGCATGAAGAATCTTTTGTAATTATGTTCATACAGTTCCTGGATTAGTCAGGAAGGTATCTGGCAGGTAGATAACTTCAAATCTTATTTTCTCTATAGTTATTTTAAATGGAATTTCTCTTTCTATCATTTGCTGCTGGACTTTGTCAATAATATAAAGAAATGCTCATGATTTCCATTTATTTTATATGCTGTAACTTTGTTAAAGCTTTTAATTGTTTCAGTAGATTTTTGTATGATTTTCTAGGATTCTCTAAGTGTATCATCATATTATCTGCAAAAAATGATAATTGTATCTCCTTGTTGCCTATTCAAATGCCATTAATTTATTTTTCTTTTATTATTACTAAAGTCAACATTTCTAGTACAATAAGGAATATTACTGCTTATAATGGATATCCTTGTTTCACACCCCGCCCCCCCCCCCCCATCATATTGGGAATGCATCCAGTTTCTCCCCATTACAAATAATGCTTATTGATTGTTTCAGTTAGATGTTGCTTACCTTTTTACCAGAATGAGCAACTAGGATGTATGTCACACTAAATCCTTTTTAAAGGATATTTCTTTTCTTTAACTGCATGTGTTTGATTATGTACAAATTTCAGATTTAAGTCCCAAACTATCCAGTATTTGCTCAGAATAATAGAAATCCATTTTGTGTTGAAGTCACTAAATAATATGCATATGCAAATATACACCAAAATATAAATTATATCTGAATATATACATATATTTCTATACATTTATATAATAGACAAATGAAATTGCATCTAAATTCATAAGAAAATTCACCAAAATTTAAAAAGCCATAGTAATACAATGATAAATGGATAATTTAATGTTTCTCTTTCACAGAAGAAAAAATTTAATAGAATCAATAATAACAGATAACATTCATATACTGCTTTAAAGTATTCTTTATAGTATATCTATTTTACCTTCCTTGCTCAAATACTATAAAAATATTTCATATTTTCATATGAACAGAACATATGAACAGAGTTTGAAAAATAAGATTTGATAAAATAGCTATATTACAATCATTTTGTTTGTTTATTGGAAAGTAGAATAATATATAAAAGTAATATAAATATAAGGTAAAAGTGAATAATATATAAAAATCACCTTTTATAGATAAACAAATGAACATTTTTTCTCAAGTGATTTACATACTAATATAAAGAGAAATGCATGAAGGAAATGAATCTTTAAAGGAACTGTGTGATTTATGGTTTTTAATGTGATTTTCTTTATTTTTCTGCTGTGGGTTTTTAAAAAATAATTACTTATTTTGTGAGAAAAAAATCTTTTTTACCCTGTCTTTAAAGACTTGCTTCACTTGTTGGTTTCTTAGGGTATAAATGAAGGGGTTCAGCATAGGGGCAATAGAAGTATTCAGCACTGCTACCCCTTTGTTCAAAATCACTCCTTCCTTTGTTGAGGGTTTGACATACATGAAGATACAGCTTCCATAAGAGATGGAGACAACAATCATGTGGGAAGAACAAGTAGAAAAGGCCTTTTTCCTTTGCTGGGCAGAAGGAATTCTTAGAATGGTTTGAAGGATGAATGCATACGAGAGAATCACTGAAGCCAAAGTGACCATGAGTGTGATTACAGCCATGGAAAAAATCACAGTCTCTAATATTTTTGTGTCTGTGCAAGAGATCATAAGCATTGGAGAAGGGTCACAGGAGAAGTGATCAATCACATTGGAATCACAGAAATCTAATTGAAGGCCCATGATGACTGGTGGAAAGATAAGGATAAAACCTGCCAGCCAAGAGCTGATTACAAGCTGGCTACAGACTTTGGGGGTCATTATATTCATGTAGTGTAGGGGTTTGCAGATGGCCACATAGCGATCATAGGACATGGCAGCTAGCAGAAAAAATTCTGTTGCACCAAGAAAGATAAAAAAGAATACTTGGGCCATGCAAGAATTATAAGAAATTGTTTTTTCTTTGGTTATTATACTGACCAGAAACCTTGGAATGGAAACAGATGTAAATGATATTTCTAAGAAGGAGAAATTCCTAAGGAAGAAATACATGGGAGTCTTGAGGCGAGAGTCCAGCAGAGTGAGAGTGATGATGGTCAGGTTGCCAGTTACACTCAATATATAGGTAAAAAATAGAAAGAGGAAAATCAAGATCTCTAACTGTGGGTCATCTATCAATCCCAAGAGAATGAACTCTGTCACTGATGAATGATTTCTCATGGCTCATGAGAGATTTCTCATGGCTTTCACGTCTGCAGGTGAAAATAAGAGAAAAATAACTGAGATAAGTCACGACATATTGATTAGAAAACTCTATTATGTAGAAAACCACTCAAGGCAAAGTGAAAGGAAATGGTCCACAATATATCTAGAATGTAGGCTATGAAATCCAGGAAAGAAATAGGATGTGTCCTGCTTCTGTCTATCCAGTTTTCTTACATCCCAACTAATATTTCACCTTCTATAGGAAGCCTCTTGAATCCATTACACTTTCTCCATCTCCCTTTCCTTCTCCCTCTCCTTCTTCATCTCCCTCTTCCTCCCTACCTCTCTCCCTCCCTCTTTCTCTCTCTCTGTCATTCTCTCCATCTCTCTCTCTACCTTTTTCTTTCCTCTCTTTGTCTGTCTGTCTGTCTCTCTGACTCTCCATTTGTGTGTCTCTGTCTGTCTTTGTCTGTCTTATTCTGAAAATGTATTTATATTTTAAGCATAAATGCAAGCATAACTTGTGAAGTCTGTTTCATGATTTTTTTTAATTTCTACTATATTTCACTTTTTTGTGATAAAACAGATAGCTGAGATCTTTCCTAAATCTTGAATCTATCTTGATCTCACCAGTTAGTATTTAGGTCCTCCTCAAAAGTTACAAGTATGTGTTTTTTTACCTTGATTATCAAAGTCAATGACACGAATGTTTCATTAAAGAAAGGAAGGATATAATCTTGTGCCATACAGTACAGACCACACTATAAAGTCAAATCAATCTGTTATTAATCCACATTCTTTGAGTCAAGTTGATCAACTTGCTCTGTATGTATCTGTCTGTGATCAGCCAGGTCTTTCTATCTTGCTTCCAAAGACACACTGAGTAAATATTTTGGATGTTTTGCTAAAATCCATGTGCACTATAGGCATTGTATTCCCTTGTGTATTCCCATTGTATCCCTTCAATCTAGTCATTCTGTCAGGGATGAGGTGAAGTTAGTCTGGTATGACATATTCTATAATAACATGATTTTTTAAAAGGTGATCACTTCATTTTTCTAATTGCTAAGAAGATTATCTGTTCCTCTATTCAAGAAGACACCTACTGTGTTACTATTACTGTACTAGGTTTTGGAAATACATGGGCAAAAAAATCTTCTGCTCTGAAGGAGTTTATATTCTCTTTAATATTTTCCCATGATTGAAGTTAAATTCAGTAGGTATTTCACATTCCTCTGTCCCTCTCTATAAATTCTCAAGTATTCTGGAAAGAGGCTGCTTATAGAACAAAGACCCAATAATCATATGCTCAAATTTTATCAGAGGCATAAAATTTTTGAGTTGATAGTATTAAAAAGTATTAAGTATTAAAAGTTTGCATTGATCCTAAAAATAAAATAGAGTCAATTGAATCTGTCTATCAGGAGAATGGCAGTTTCACACCCTGCACTCAAGGAATATCAGTTTGATAGTTAAAAGAAGCTGAAAAAGGGAACCAATTTTATGCTATTGCAACAGTAAATGAAAGATCATGATCTAAATAAGGTTGATGGCCTTCTGAGTGTAAAAAGCAAGAGAAATGAAAGAGATGATATGCTTCACATGGGAAGCCTCTCAGCAATTGTTGAAGTCTCACTCCACTCATTATGGAAATTATGAAGACAAACAAAAATTTTGATTTTGTTATAGTAGATTTGTCAACCATGATGAATAATATGCAGGAAGAAATGTCCAGAAAGGGACCTCTACCCTAACAGAAGACTTAAAGATAAAATCTAACTATGACGAGAAAGAGAAAACATACTTACTTTTTCTGATTAGCCTTGATGCATTCAGCTGTAAATTTTAATGCAAATTTCATGCATAATTATTTAAATTGAGAGGGAATATTTGGGTTCAATTAAGGGAGAGTTTATTGTTCAAGCACCTCTTTTTTATTGCCTTATCTGTCACACAAATGTATAAAGTTTAGAATATAAAAGACTGCTTGAGTTGTCCTACTTTAATCAATTAAATGAGTATTTTTCACACCTTCTTCTCAACTCTTTATTAAATGTTAGATATTAGTTACTGCAAATGTGATTTATGTAAGTATAAAAACATTTTCCTAAGATTCTGAAAAAGTTAATTAAAATGCTGTAACAAATGCAAGATAATCACAGAAACTTCTCTGGTATATCATTTACAAGACAGTCTTTACAGAACCATAGCTTCTTCCTAACAGGGCCAGAAAGAATTTATCTGTTTTTCTCTATCTCATCTCAGAGGGAGTTATTAAGAAAAACAAGGAAGAAAACCCCTCAGGGATAGATAAAAAGATTATATTAATACATGTATATCCTAATCATATTTGACAACAAACTTCAACTATTATATGAAAATTGCTATGCTATGAAATTTATAGGCAATTATAAAAATGAAGTTATCTCTGATTTCAGTGGGCATATTTTCTATTGGGAGAGGATAATAAAATAAGTTTAGTAGGAAATGGAGATTAACAAGTGGGGTTCTCTGCAAATGTCTTCAGTAAGCTGAAATACTTTCAGCATTCAAGGACTGTTTCTTTCTTTCTTTTTTTAATCTGTATCTTCCATGACTAAGAAAATACCTGACATATAGTTGGCACATTAATTTAAAAAGTGGGAAGAAGGAGTGCACATTATTTTTCAATTTAAATATACCCAATGGACATGAACAGGAAGTTTTGAGATAAAGAAATGAAAATCACATAAAAATGTGCAAATTATGCAAAAATTGAGATTGGCTAATATGACAGAGTAGGAAAGTGACAAAAGTTGTAGCAGATGTGATAAAATTAGGTCACTAAATTCTATTGGTAAATCTGTATTGATTCAATTATTCTGTAAGTAATTTGGAACTAATTACAAAAGGCTATAAAACTGTACATAACTTTATTTTTATTTTTAGGATATACATGTATATCCATGTTTTAAAAATATTTCCATTTTAGTTGCCTTGGGAGAGAAAAATCCAAACAAAATAGAAAAGCAAGAGAAAGGGGGGAAAAGAAAAAAAAAACCTGAAAATTGTAGGTATTGACCTAGACTCCATAGGTCTTGCTCAGGTTGGAGATGGTATTTTCTATCCAAAGTTTATTGGAATTGCCTTTAATAAATAAATTGCAAAGAAGAAACAAATCTATTGTAGTTGATTATCATCCAATCTTGTTGCATGTATAATGTTTTCCTAGTTTTGTTTTCTTCACTCAGCATCTGTTCAGAAAAGCATCAAGCTTTTCTGAAATCAGCCTGCCCATCATTTTTGTAGAGCAATAATGTTCCATTAATGTCATATAACATAACTTATTTAGCCATTCTCCAACTGCTGGCCATCCACAGAATTTGAAGATCTTGTCAGTGGTTACAAATATTTTTGCAAATATGGGCCATTTTCCCTATTTTTTTTGCTTGGTCCTAGATATTAAAATAGCATTTCTCAGGCATAGAGGTTGAGAGTTCCTAAATCCTCATTGTTTTGTATAAGGTGCTCTATTTTGACAGTGCTTCTTGGAAATAAAGATCTATATTGATAAAAGAGGGAAACCAATTCCGGAACTAGATTGAATGAAAAAAATAAAACTAGAGGAAATTATTTGAACAATGCGGAACTGGAATGAAATGAAATACGACTATTCAGTTATCCCATAAACTGTATCATGTCTAAAAATTTTTAGTATCAATAGTTTACAGTAGCATTAGAATAGTTTTGTTATTGTTACTTTTCTTTCTTTATTTATTTTTTTTGCCAAGGAATGTTTAAGGCTCTTTAGAATTTAGCATTTCTTTTGTATTGGGGAAATAAATCAAAGGATTATATCTGATTCACATTGTACATTGAGGACTTTCCTACTCTATTTTGTGTTAGATGTTCTATAAGTTCCCTTTGCATCAATTTACATAAATCTTTCCAAATTTTTCTAATATCTACCTTTTCATCATTTCTTGTTCAGTCATTCTTTAATTGATGGCCATCCAACCAATTTCCAATATTTTGCCACTGCAAAAATAACTGCTATAAATATTTTCCACATATTTGTCCTTTCCTCTTTTTATAATTGATTTGAGTTTTATACCTAGTAGTGTTATTTTTCAGACAAAAAGTACCTAAGAGGTTAGGTAGCTTTTAGGCATAGCTGTAAAAATGCTCTTCAAAATGGTTAGATCAGCTCACAACTCCACCAACTGTGTAGTAGTGTCCCAATTTTCTTTTATCTCTATTTATCACTTGCCTTTTTTTGTCATCTTGGCCAGTCTGATAAGTATGAGGTATTGTCCAAGAGGTGCTGTATTTGAATTTTCCCAATCTAAAGTGTTTTAGAGCACTATTTCTATTGCCTATAAATAATTTTAATTTTCTAATTTGAAAACTGTCTTTTGATATCTTTTGATCATTTGTCAATTGAGGAATGCATTAGATGGTTACTTGAGATCATTATGTTACATTCATATATGACAATTTAAAAAAACTATATCCTCAGGAATTTGGCATCCTTTTTCATTCAATTTGTAGTTATTATGGGAAAGTGATGAAAATTTATTATAAGTATTTTATGCAGACAGGTGCTTTAAGCGTTTTATAATTTTTTCTTTATTCCCACAAATAATAATATATAGCTGAGTTTGAATGGTTATTAAGCTCCCAAGTATTTTGGGAATTCCACTCATTTTGATTAAATTTCTTCTTTATTGTTTGTTCTGCTAGCTTTTGATCATAATATAGAAGAATGTTGATGATTTATATGGATTAACTTTAAAGTCTGCAATTCTGATGAGTTCAGAGGGGCAGGCAGTTTCTGTAAGCCAGAGAACAGCAAAACTTTTTATGTTCTTATGTTCTAAGATCAATTTATACAAGTTAAGTCAAACCAACTCTTGACTTGAAACGATTTTGTGTTAATCAGATCACTGTACTAATTAGGCATCTGTCCTTCATAATCAAAGAGAAAAAAAATGATATCACTATGTGTCTAACTATGACTAATCAGACCAACAGGAATTCACAATGCTCTACCACAGATAGGGCAAAAAATATTCCATATGAACATTTGGAATAACAATGCCTCTAACTTTGTGTATTTCACATTTCTTTGAAGCTAGTGCGATGATTCTTTCTTCATGGAGCACAGTAGGCATACCACGTTGCCCCTTCCTGCTTTTCTTGCAATAGATTCTAAGATTCTTCAAAAAGACCTTGAAAGTGCCTTTGTATTGCTTCTTCTGACATTATTGTGAGCATTTCTCCTGTGTGAGTAAGTCTATGAAACTGAATTTTAGGTTAATGTATGTTTGGTATTTGAACAATGTGGCCAGCGCATCAGAATTGTGCGTTAGGAAGAGAGGTTGAATGTTGGCAGTTTAGCTCAAGAAACACTTCATTCTCTTGAACCTAATCTTTCTAGGTGATCTTCAGAATCTTTATGAGACAATTCAAATGGAAATGATTCAGTTTCCTGGAATGGTACTAGGATACTGTTATGATTTAATATTCATATTAAAATGAGATAAGCATAATGCTTCAGTAATCATCTGTAAATTAAAAGTCACATGACAACTATACCTGTCCCTTAGTCCTGGATTATTCACTTTTCTGGTTAAATAATTTGCCATCAGTGTGGTGGTTAACCATGATACCATTTTCCTCTTTATTGAAAATATCCAGTAGCATCAGTAATGAAATCTTGCTAAGAAACAGGTGAACAAAACACTGCTTCACTGCTTGATAATTAGAAAAGTTCAAGAGCAACATTTATACCTTGCAAACATACCACCATGAACCTAGCATAAAAGACTGATTAATTTCTCTGGGCAACCAAATTCTGTCTTGATTATACACAAGCTGTTACGATTGACAAAATGAAAGGCCTTGTTCAGATTAAAGAATGTTTTGTGCAGATCTCTGATTTGCTTCTGGAATTTCTGTGGCAGTCATAAGGCACCAAAGTGTGTATGGGGGAAACATTGATGCTTCCTTGGCCTTTTTTGAAGCTACATTGCTATTAGATTAATTATCATATTCCATGTGAAGAATCATCTGATTAAAGAGCACTCTGGCAACAATCTTATCAGCAATGGCTAAAAGAGAAACTCCCGCCACAACCCTATGATTGTCTTGGGATAACCGATTTTCTCTTCCCTAATATACCATGGAAGAAATAATGGAACAGAAAAAAAAAAAAAAAGAAGTGAACATAGCAAGTCTTGATTCATATTCAATCTCCTTAGTTCTATTTCTGAATATAGATGGCATTTTCTGTCCAAAGTCTATTGGGATTTCTTTAGATCACTGTACCACTGAGAAGAACAAAGCCTTTCATAGTTGATCATTGTACATTCTTGCTGTTATATTGTACAATGTATTCCTGGGTCTATTTGTTTCACTCAGCATCAGTTCATGAAAATATTTCCATGATTTTCTATAATCAGCTTGTTAATCATTTTTATAAGAACAATATAATTCATTAACTTCATATGCCACAACTTGTTCAGTCATGCCCAAATTGATGGACACCATGCTTTTTCCAATTATTTGCTACCATAAAAAGGCTGTATATGTGTGTCCTTTTCTCTTTTTTATGATTTCCTTGGGATCCAGACCCAGTAATGGCACTGATGGGTTAAGGAGGATAAAGTTTTATAGACCTTTGGGCATAGTCCCATATTGCTCTCCAGAATGGTTGGATCAGTTCACAACTCCATCAATAATGAATTAGAGTCCTATTTTTCTACATTCCTTCCAACATTTATCATGATATTTTCCTGTCATAGCCAATCTGAGAGGTGTGGAGTGGTACCTTAGTTGTTTTTGTTTTTGTTTCTCTAATCAATAGTAATTTAGAGCATTTTTCATATAACTATAAATAGTTTTAATTTTATCATCTGAAAATTGTTAGTTCATATACTTTAACAATTTATTATTTAAGGAATGATTTGTATTCTTATAAATTTGATACAGTTCTTTATATATTCTAGAAATGAGGCCATTATCAGAAGTACTTATTGTAATGCTTTGTGTTTATCCTTTAAGCTTGTTTCTGTTGATCTTATTTGTGTAAATTCTTCGTAATTTAATGTAATCAAACTTGTCCATTTTGCTATTTATAGTGTTTTCTAGTTTTTTCCTTGGCCATAAATTCTTCCCTTGCTCAAAAATTTGATAAGTAATTTATCCCTAGTTTTCCTAATTTGTCTATGATATCAATCTTTATGTCCAAATAACATCCATTTTGACCTTATTTTGGTATGGGATGTGAGATGTAGGTCTATACCCAGTTTTTGACATACCATTTTCCAGTTTTCCCAGCAATTTTTGTTAAATAGTGACTTCTAATTCCAGAAGCTAGAGTTTGGAGGTTTATCAAATAGTAGATTGTTATAGGTTTTCATTGTGCCTTGTATATCTAATGTATTGCACTGATCCACCATTCTATTTCTTAGTCAATAAGAAATGATTTGATGACTGTTGCTTTATAATATAATTTTAGGTTTGGTACTGTTAAGCCACCATCCTTTGTATTATTTTTTTTTTCTTAATTCCCTTGATATTCTTGATGTTTTGTTCTTCAAGATGATTTTGGTTACTGTTTTTTTCCTACTTCTATAAGATAATGTTTTTTGCAGTTTGTTTAGTATGACACTGAACAAGTAGACCAATTTAGGCAGAATTTTCATTTTTAATATATTAATATATATATAATAATAATATTATAATATAATATATTAGCTCAACCTAGCCATGAAATTTTTAATAGGAATGGGTTCTGTATTTTGCCAAAAGCCTTTTCTGAATCTATTGAGATTATATGATTTCTGTTGTTTTTGTTATTGATACAATTGATTATGGTAATGTTTCCTGATATTTAACCAGCCCTATATTTTTGAGATATTTTGATAAAAAAGGATATTTATATGTAGTATGTTGCCTCATTATTATCATTTAGAAAACTGAAATTATGAATTGCTGAAATTATGAAATTATGGATTGCTTCTGTGATTTGTTGTTTGACCTACTGATCCTTTATTGTAGAAGCTGCCAGACCCTGAGTGATGTTCCATGATATTTGAATTGTTTTTGTCTAACAGCTTGCAATATTTTTTCCTTGAGAATATGCTTTTGAAGTTTCACAACAGTGTTCCTTGGGGTTTTCTTTGTGGGATTTTTTTCTAAAGGTGATTGCTGGACTTTTTCAATGAGTAATTCCCCTCTCTTTCTAGAATATTGAGGAAATTTTCCTTAATAACTTCTTGTAGAATGCTATCTAGACTCTTATTTTGGTAACAGTAAGAAATTTATCCTAGAAAATTCACACAATTCTTGCATGCCCAAGTAGAAGTTACGTCTTGAATAAGTAGGATACTACCCAATACACAGAAAAATCCCAAACTACGTATTATCCACAACAAAAACATTTTCAAAAGGTTGAAGGCAAAAACGATTATTCTTGGAGTCTCTTTCAGATAATTGTCATCAATATAGTTAAGTTTTAATTAACAGGAAGTTTTAATTCCTATTTTCACATAAAAGAATCTGAAAAGTGCTTGAAAACATCAATTAAACCTTTTTGAAATAACCCTTTCAAACTATATGTCACATTTCTGATCATATTCTTTAATATTGATAACCATTATGTATCTAAAGAAACAAACGTTCAATCAATTAACATCTTGTAAGAGCAGCCTGTCCCTTTAAATCACAATTTGCTTTTTTCAGCCAAAGGAACCAAGCAGCTAAAGCATCTTTTTACTGCTGCTCTCCCCCCACAAAACCACATCCCAGCTCACAGCCGTCTCTCTGTGACTACCCTTTCCAACTAGTTCCTTCTTTTTCCCACCGATTTCTTCTTGAAATCATTTGCTCCTACGAATCAATCCTTCTTAAGTCACCTTCATTCTCCTGTCCCATCTCTTGATCTCTCTCCTCCCAATGTCTACTTGCTCAAACCTTCTTCGACATACTTTAAACACTCCCAAACCAATAACCCTTCTGACTAGATGCTCCATTTAAACTATTAATTACTTTTGTAAATCAATCTTTCTTTTCTTTTTCTTTAAATCATCCCTTTTTTTAAACTTCAAGATTCACAATTAACTTTGAACCAACTTTCATAAAACTTATAATATAATTTACAAAGTACCCAATACTTCTAGAAAGCAACATACCATTTAAGTAGAGAGATATAAACATGACCACCCCTAAGGTGAGCTACTGGCATTTTGTTTAATAACCTATATTTTAATTTGAAGTCCAACCAAATAATAAAGCAAAAAAAAAGTTTTTCTCTTCAGTTGTAATGGCCACAATATTCAAACAATTCTTAAGATTTTATCCTCAGACGGGAACTGGGAGGGAAAGGGGTAAGATAGGGGGAGGAACTCTAAGGCGGGGGGAGGGACACTAAAAAGGGAGGGCTGTGAGAAGCAAGGGGTGCTCACAAGCTTAATACTTGGAAGGGGGGAAAGGGGAAAGAAGGGAGGAAAGCATAAACTGGGGTTAACAAGATGGCAAGTAATACAGAATTGGTCATTCTAACCATAAACGTGAACGGGGTAAACTCCCCCATAAAGAGGAAGCGGTTAGCAGAATGGATTAAAAGCCAGAATCCTACAATATGTTGTTTACAGGAAACACACCTGAAGCGGGGAGATACATGCAGGTTAAAGGTAAAAGGTTGGAGCAAAATCTACTATGCTTCAGGTGAAGTCAAAAAAGCAGGGGTAGCCATCCTGATTTCAGATCAAGCTAAAGCAAAAATTGACCTAATTAAAAGAGATAAGGAAGGACACTATATCTTGCTAAAGGGTAGCATGGATAATGAAGCACTATCTATATTAAACATATATGCACCAAGTGGGGTAGCATCTAAATTCTTAAAAGAGAAACTAAGAGAGCTGCAAGAAGAAATAGACAGTAAAACTATAATAGTGGGAGATCTTAACCTTGCACTCTCAGAATTAGATAAATCAAACCAGAAAATAAATAAGAAAGAAGTCAAAGAGGAAACCAAACTATCACTCTTTGCAGATGATATGATGGTATACCTAGAGAACCCCAGAGATTCTACCAAAAAGCTATTGGAAATAATTCATAATTTTAGCAAAGTAGCTGGCTACAAAATAAATCCCCATAAATCCTCAGCATTTTTATACATCACCAACAAAACCCAACAGCAAGAGATACAAAGAGAAATTCCATTCAGAATAACTGTTGATACCATAAAATATTTGGGAATCTATCTACCAAAGGAAAGTCAGGAATTATATGAGCAAAATTATAAAAAAGTCTCCACACAAATAAAGTCAGACTTAAATAATTGGAAAAATATTAAGTGCTCTTGGATCGGCTGAGCGAACATAATAAAGATGACAATACTCCCTAAACTAATCTATTTATTTAGTGCTATACCAATCAGACTTCCAAGAAAATATTTTATTGATCTAGAAAAAATAACAACAAAATTCATATGGAACAATAAAAAGTCGAGAATCTCAAGGGAATTAATGAAAAAAAAAATCAAATGAAGGTGGCCTAGCTGTACCTGATCTAAAATTATATTATAAAGCAGCAGTCACCAAAACCATTTGGTATTGGCTAAGAAATAGATTAGTGGATCAGTGGAAAAGGCTAGGCTCACAAGACAGAATAGTCAATTATAGCAATCTAGTGTTTGACAAACCCAAAGCCCCTAACTTCTGGGAAAAGAATTCATTATTTGATAAAAACTGCTGGGATAATTGGAAATTAGTATGGCAGAAATTAGGCATGGACCCACACTTAACACCATATACCAAGATAAGATCAAAATGGGTCCATGACCTAGGGATAAAGAACGAGACTATAAATAAATTAGAGGAACATAGAATAGTTTATCTCTCAGACTTGTGGAGGAGAAAGAAATTTGTGACCAAAGATGAACTAGAGACCATTACTGATCACAGAATAGAAAATTTCGATTACATCAAATTAAAAAGCCTGTGTACAAATAAAACTAATGCAAACAAGATTAGAAGGGAAGCAACAAACTGGGAAAACATTTTCACAGTTAAAGGTTCTGATAAAGGCCTCATTTCCAAAATATATAGAGAACTGACTCAAATTTATAAGAAATCAAGCCATTCTCCAATTGATAAATGGTCAAAGGATATGAACAGACAATTTTCAGAGGATGAGATTGAAACTATTACCACTCATATGAAAGAGTGTTCCAAATCATTATTGATCAGAGAAATGCAAATTAAGACAACTCTGAGATACCACTACACACCTGTCAGATTGGCTAAGATGACAGGAAAAAATAATGATGAATGTTGGAGGGGATGCGGGAAAACTGGGACACTAATGCACTGTTGGTGGAGTTGTGAACGAATCCAACCATTCTGGAGAGCAATCTGGAATTATGCCCAAAAAATTATCAAATTGTGCATACCCTTTGATCCAGCAGTGTTTCTATTGGGCTTATATCCCAAAGAAATACTAAAGAAGGGAAAGGGACCTGTATGTGCCAAAATGTTTGTAGCAGCCCTGTTTGTAGTGGCTAGAAACTGGAAAATGAATGGATGCCCATCAATTGGAGAATGGCTGGGTAAATTGTGGTATATGAATGTTATGGAATATTATTGTTCTGTAAGAAATGACCAGCAGGATGAATACAGAGAGGACTGGCGAGACTTACATGAACTGATGCTAAGTGAAATGAGCAGAACCAGGAGATCATTATACACTTCGACAACGATATTGTATGAGGACATATTTTGATGGAAGTGGATTTCTTTGACAAAGAGACCTGAGTTTCAATTGATAAATGACGGACAAAAGCAGCTACACCCAAAGAAAGAACACTGGGAAACGAATGTAACTATCTGCATTTTTGTTTTTCTTCCCGGATTATTTATACCTTCTGAATCCAATTCTCCCTACGCAACAAGAGAACTGTTCGGTTCTGCAAACATATATTGTATCTAGGATATACTGCAACATATCCAACATATAAAGGACTGCTTGCCATCTAGGGGAGGGGGTGGAGGGAGGGAGGGGGAAAAAAATCGGAACAGAAACGAGTGTCAATATAATGTAATTATTAAATAAAAAATTAAAAAAAAAAAAAGTCACATGACAACTATACCTGTCCCTTAGTCCTGGATTATTCACTTTTCTGGTTAAATAATTTGCCATCAGTGTGGTGGTTAACCATGATACCATTTTCCTCTTTATTGAAAGCATCCAGTAGCATCAGTAATGAAATCTTGCTAAGAAACAGGTGAACAAAACACTGCTTCACTGCTTGATAATTAGAAAAGTTCAAGAGCAACATTTATACCTTGCAAACATACCACCATGAACCTAGCATAAAAGACTGATTAATTTCTCTGGGCAACCAAATTCTGTCTTGATTATACACAAGCTGTTACGATTGACAAAATGAAAGGCCTTGTTCAGATTAAAGAATGTTTTGTGCAGATCTCTGATTTGCTTCTGGAATTTCTGTGGCAGTCATAAGGCACCAAAGTGTGTATGGGGGAAACATTGATGCTTCCTTGGCCTTTTTTGAAGCTACATTGCTATTAGATTAATTATCATATTCCATGTGAAGAATCATCTGATTAAAGAGCACTCTGGCAACAATCTTATCAGCAATGGCTAAAAGAGAAACTCCCGCCACAACCCTATGATTGTCTTGGGATAACCGATTTTCTCTTCCCTAATATACCATGGAAGAAATAATGGAACAGAAAAAAAAAAAAAAAAAAAAAAAAAGAAGTGAACATAACAAGTCTTGATTCATATTCAATCTCCTTAGTTCTATTTCTGTATATAGATGGCATTTTCTGTCCAAAGTCTATTGGGATTTCTTTAGATCACTGTACCACTGAGAAGAACAAAGCCTTTCATAGTTGATCATTGTACATTCTTGCTGTTATATTGTACAATGTATTCCTGGGTCTATTTGTTTCACTCAGCATCAGTTCATGTAAATATTTCCATGATTTTCTATAATCAGCTTGTTAATCATTTTTATAAGAACAATATAATTCATTAACTTCATATGCCACAACTTGTTCAGTCATGCCCAAATTGATGGACACCATGCTTTTTCCAATTATTTGCTACCATAAAAAGGCTGTATAGGTGTGTCCTTTTCTCTTTTTTATGATTTCCTTGGGATCCAGACCCAGTAATGGCACTGATGGGTTAAGGAGGATAAAGTTTTATAGACCTTTGGGCATAGTCCCATATTGCTCTCCAGAATGGTTGGATCAGTTCACAACTCCATCAATAATGAATTAGAGTCCTATTTTTCTACATTCCTTCCAACATTTATCATGATATTTTCCTGTCATAGCCAATCTGAGAGGTGTGGAGTGGTACCTTAGTTGTTTTTGTTTTTGTTTCTCTAATCAATAGTAATTTAGAGCATTTTTCATATAACTATAAATAGTTTTAATTTTATCATCTGAAAATTGTTAGTTCATCTACTTTAACAATTTATTATTTAAGGAATGATTTGTATTCTTATAAATTTGATACAGTTCTTTATATATTCTAGAAATGAGGCCATTATCAGAAGTACTTATTGTAATGCTTTGTGTTTATCCTTTAAGCTTGTTTCTGTTGATCTTATTTGTGTAAATTCTTCGTAATTTAATGTAATCAAACTTGTCCATTTTGCTATTTATAGTGTTTTCTAGTTTTTCCTTGGCCATAAATTCTTCCCTTGCTCAAAAATTTGATAAGTAATTTATCCCTAGTTTTCCTAATTTGTCTATGATATCAATCTTTATGTCCAAATAACATACATTTTGACCTTATTTTGGTATGGGATGTGAGATGTAGGTCTATACCCAGTTTTTGACATACCATTTTCCAGTTTTCCCAGCAATTTTTGTTAAATAGTGACTTCTAATTCCAGAAGCTAGAGTTTGGGGGTTTATCAAATAGTAGATTGTTATAGGTTTTCATTGTGCCTTGTATATCTAATGTATTGCACTGATCCACCATTCTATTTCTTAGTCAATAAGAAATGATTTGATGACTGTTGCTTTATAATATAATTTTAGGTTTGGTACTGTTAAGCCACCATCCTTTGTATTATTTTTTTTTTCTTAATTCCCTTGATATTCTTGATGTTTTGTTCTTCAAGATGATTTTGGTTACTGTTTTTTCCTACTTCTATAAGATAATATTTTTTGCAGTTTGTTTAGTATGACACTGAACAAGTAGACCAATTTAGGCAGAATTTTCATTTTTAATATATTAATATATATATAATAATAATATAATATATTAGCTCAACCTAGCCATGAAATTTTTAATAGGAATGGGTTCTGTATTTTGCCAAAAGCCTTTTCTGAATCTATTGAGATTATATGATTTCTGTTGTTTTTGTTATTGATACAATTGATTATGGTAATGTTTCCTGATATTTAACCAGCCCTATATTTTTGAGATATTTTGATATATATATATATAATATATATATATATATATATATATATCACTTTGATATATATATATATATATACATATATATATATCACTTTGATATATATATATATATATATATATATATATATATATATATATATATGGAAAAAAAATCGGAACAGAAATGAGTGTCAATATAATGTAATTATTAAATAAAAAATTAAAAAAAAAAAGATTTTATCCTCAGAATAAATCTAACATGTGCAAGGCAACAGTAAAATTATTTCCCCTGATTTCAAAATTATAATACCTCTTTAAAATATAGTAAGTTCCAAAAACTCTTAATCAAATGTGGTAGACAAACAATTACCCACTTTAGTCTTCTTACACTTTCTGTTCTCTAATTCCATGAAAGCAAACTTGCTAATAATGATTTTTCTTTCATCTTCTGGGACAATTTTTTTTTCTTTTTCAAAGTATGCCTAGTTTTCCCACAAGTCCAACAGGTCAGAGAACCTCTCTGTGCAGCTATTTACCTCTCTCTATTTTTATCCCTCCCTTCCAATATCTGGAAATATATCCAATATATTTCTTATTTCGAACCTAAGCTTCTAATCTTAACACATATACCAATTTAAAGTTATTTAAAAATTAACCAATACTTTCGTTTGTGAAATTTCCCAAAATCTACCTAGATATTCCATTTAAACTTCTTTTCTTTAGTAGGCCAGAAAAGAGTTAAGCACCAATCCTTGCTTTACCCTGAGATTTTTTTTTTTCTTTTTTTTCCCCTCTGGTAGGATACCATAAGCCTGATTTCTGATAACAGACTTCTTGCTTACAGGAGTGATAGCACACTGTTCTTCTATTTTCTCAAAACTTTTCAAACTTTGAATCTATGTTTTTATTTCCCTGCTTCTTTCCTTGCATTATTCTAATCTTGAAAAGCCCAAAATTAGCTCCCAAATTACCTAACCATGATCTAAGACCAATACATTCTGAGCCATTCTGAAAGAATTACTACTCTGAATGAATTCCAATTCCAACAATTCAGCCTGATATTTTTCTAAGCCTGTAACACAGAGGCTGAATTCTTATTCCACAAGCTTGCTAACTTTTAACACAGAACACAGTACAAAGCAGACATACATACATAGACACATGCAGAACTCTATTTTCACCTTTTACATACAGATTTAAGTCTGATATACCCAAATAGTCCTGAGAACATCCTCCCAGTTTTCTTCCTTTTTATATCTGGGAAATGCATCCCAGTCTTGAATTTCCTAGCTAACATCTTGATACAAATTCTTGGATGTCTTCTATCCCATTTTACCACCTTGGACCCAACACAGGTGTTGGCAGGGGCCCTTCATTATTCTCACACCCCGCAGCCACCCAAGACCTTCCTCACGAAAGTTCTTTCCTTGGGGTCTAAAGCAATCTGAACACAAAAACAAATTTAGGAGGGCTAATCCCTCAGGGTTTCCCTTGACCCAGCCAATGGACTCCCAGACTCCCAAGAGCTTTACCTCAAGTTTACATGTGTCTTTCAGGTTGTGATGCCAGCCATGAGAACTCTACTTCCTTCAATCTTTAATTCTTCTTTCCACTGAGTATCTCTGCCTCAGGTCGTTGTCTAAGAGGGGAGGGAGGCTGCTTATCCAGAGCCAGAGACCATGGAGAAAACTATTCCATGGGTACCTGTTCTTGTCCAGGATACACACAGCCATCTCCCCCAAAGACCCCATGCCAGATGAGCCCCTAACTGTGTATGATGTAGAAGACCCTTACCCAAAATGACTACTCAGAGATCACTCAAAGTAAAAAGCAGAAAGATTGGTGTTTATTAATAAAGTCTCATGAGAATGAACAATTCCACCATGAGATAAGAGAAGAGAGAAAGCTCGCAATAGAAAGGCTAAAGGATTAGTAAAGATATACAGCTTTTATAGATTCTGTTACAAAGGATTAAACCATAAGTTGGGGAGCATTGAGAAATAGTTGCCCTCTCCCCTAATTTAATGTTAAACTTTGGGGCCAAAAGCAGATCAGAAAAGAATGCTTTTAGTTTTCCCAGTTCCGAGAAGAATCATCCATCAGATGTTCAAACTTCATATTACTGAGCTGACAGTATTTAAGCTAAAAGTCTAAATATTGATAACATTGAACAAGGATAAACATCAGCATTTATGGTTAAATAAATATATCTAAAGTTTAAGTAAATATTGGCTAGCATACAACCATACTTATGTAGGTCACAGAGACATAGAAATAACAGAAGGAAAATAAAAAACAATTTAAACATTCCTGTAAATTGTTCATCTTATCTCTCCATTACACACACACACACACACACACACACACACACACACACACACATAAAAATAATAAAAATATTAAGTATATTTATATGAAAATAAACAATATTAAATATATTTGTACCAAATAATTTCTTTTTCATTGGTGGTAGGTATACCCCTTTCATTTTTGATACTGGTGATTTTTTGGGAAGGTTTTAAAATTTGTACTTTTTCTAGTTTTTTTTTTCTTTGCATGCCTAATTAATTGATCTCCTCTTTCTCTATTCATGTAGCTATTTAGAAATTTAAAATATTCCCTAAAAACTGCTTTGGTTGCATCCTATAGGTAAGTGATTCTCAAAGTCTGGTCCAGAGCATCCTGAGGAATCTCTGAAATCCTTTCAGAGAGTCTACAAATTCATAAGTGGTTTTTATTTTTAATGTGATCAATGTCTATAACTATAACCCACATAAACAAAAACTCTTTGGACAGATGCTCAATCATTTTTAATAGGATAAAGATATTGAGAACAAAAGTTTGAGGACCACTGCTATAAGTTGTAGTATGTTGCCTCATTATTATCATTTAGAAAACTGAAATTATGAATTGCTGAAATTATGAAATTATGGATTGCTTCTGTGATTTGTTGTTTGACCTACTGATCCTTTATTGTAGAAGCTGCCAGACCCTGAGTGATGTTCCATGATATTTGAATTGTTTTTGTCTAACAGCTTGCAATATTTTTTCCTTGAGAATATGCTTTTGAAGTTTCACAACAGTGTTCCTTGGGGTTTTCTTTGTGGGATTTTTTTCTAAAGGTGATTGCTGGACTTTTTCAATGAGTAATTCCCCCTCTCTTTCTAGAATATTGAGGAAATTTTCCTTAATAACTTCTTGTAGAATGCTATCTAGACTCTTATTTTGGTAACAGTAAGAAATTTATCCTAGAAAATTCACACAATTCTTGCATGCCCAAGTAGAAGTTACGTCTTGAATAAGTATGATACTACCCAATACACAGAAAAATCCCAAACTACGTATTATCCACAACAAAAACATTTTCAAAAGGTTGAAGGCAAAAACGATTATTCTTGGAGTCTCTTTCAGATAATTGTCATCAATATAGTTAAGTTTTAATTAACAGGAAGTTTTAATTCCTATTTTCACATAAAAGAATCTGAAAAGTGCTTGAAAACATCAATTAAACCTTTTTGAAATAACCCTTTCAAACTATATGTCACATTTCTGATCATATTCTTTAATATTGATAACCATTATGTATCTAAAGAAACAAACGTTCAATCAATTAACATCTTGTAAGAGCAGCCTGTCCCTTTAAATCACAATTTGCTTTTTTCAGCCAAAGGAACCAAGCAGCTAAAGCATCTTTTTACTGCTGCTCTCCCCCACAAAACCACATCCCAGCTCACAGCCGTCTCTCTGTGACTACCCTTTCCAACTAGTTCCTTCTTTTTCCCACCGATTTCTTCTTGAAATCATTTGCTCCTACGAATCAATCCTTCTTAAGTCACCTTCATTCTCCTGTCCCATCTCTTGATCTCTCTCCTCCCAATGTCTACTTGCTCAAACCTTCTTCGACATACTTTAAACACTCCCAAACCAATAACCCTTCTGACTAGATGCTCCATTTAAACTATTAATTACTTTTGTAAATCAATCTTTCTTTTCTTTTTCTTTAAATCATCCCTTTTTTTAAACTTCAAGATTCACAATTAACTTTGAACCAACTTTCATAAAACTTATAATATAATTTACAAAGTACCCAATACTTCTAGAAAGCAACATACCATTTAAGTAGAGAGATATAAACATGACCTCCCCTAAGGTGAGCTACTGGCATTTTGTTTAATAACCTATATTTTAATTTGAAGTCCAACCAAATAATAAAGCAAAAAAAAGTTTTTCTCTTCAGTTGTAATGGCCACAATATTCAAACAATTCTTAAGATTTTATCCTCAGAATAAATCTAACATGTGCAAGGCAACAGTAAAATTATTTCCCCTGATTTCAAAATTATAATACCTCTTTAAAATATAGTAAGTTCCCAAAATTCTTAATCAAATGTGGTAGACAAACAATTACCCAGTTTAGTCTTCTTACACTTTCTGTTCTCTAATTCCATGAAAGCAAACTTGCTAATAATGATTTTTCTTTCATCTTCTGGGACAATTTTTTTTTTCTTTTTCAAAGTATGCCTAGTTTTCCCACAGGTCCAACAGGTCAGAGAACCTCTCTGTGCAGCTATTTACCTCTCTCTATTTTTATCCCTCCCTTCCAATATCTGGAAATATATCCAATATATTTCTTATTTCGAACCTAAGCTTCTAATCTTAACACATATACCAATTTAAAGTTATTTAAAAATTAACCAATACTTTCGTTTGTGAAATTTCCCAAAATCTACCTAGATATTCCATTTAAACTTCTTTTCTTTAGTAGGCCAGAAAAGAGTTAAGCACCAATCCTTGCTTTACCCTGAGATTTTTTTTTTCTTTTTTTTCCCCTCTGGTAGGATACCATAAGCCTGATTTCTGATAACAGACTTCTTGCTTACAGGAGTGATAGCACACTGTTCTTCTATTTTCTCAAAACTTTTCAAACTTTGAATCTATGTTTTTATTTCCCTGCTTCTTTCCTTGCATTATTCTAATCTTGAAAAGCCCAAAATTAGCTCCCAAATTACCTAACCATGATCTAAGACCAATACATTCTGAGCCATTCTGAAAGAATTACTACTCTGAATGAATTCCAATTCCAACAATTCAGCCTGATATTTTTCTAAGCCTGTAACACAGAGGCTGAATTCTTATTCCACAAGCTTGCTAACTTTTAACACAGAACACAGTACAAAGCAGACATACATACATAGACACATGCAGAACTCTATTTTCACCTTTTACATACAGATTTAAGTCTGATATACCCAAATAGTCCTGAGAACATCCTCCCAGTTTTCTTCCTTTTTATATCTGGGAAATGCATCCCAGTCTTGAATTTCCTAGCTAACATCTTGATACAAATTCTTGGATGTCTTCTATCCCATTTTACCACCTTGGACCCAACACAGGTGTTGGCAGGGGCCCTTCATTATTCTCACACCCCGCAGCCACCCAAGACCTTCCTCACGAAAGTTCTTTCCTTGGGGTCTAAAGCAATCTGAACACAAAAACAAATTTAGGAGGGCTAATCCCTCAGGGTTTCCCTTGACCCAGCCAATGGACTCCCAGACTCCCAAGAGCTTTACCTCAAGTTTACATGTGTCTTTCAGGTTGTGATGCCAGCCATGAGAACTCTACTTCCTTCAATCTTTAATTCTTCTTTCCACTGAGTATCTCTGCCTCAGGTCGTTGTCTAAGAGGGGAGGGAGGCTGCTTATCCAGAGCCAGAGACCATGGAGAAAACTATTCCATGGGTACCTGTTCTTGTCCAGGATACACACAGCCATCTCCCCCAAAGACCCCATGCCAGATGAGCCCCTAACTGTGTATGATGTAGAAGACCCTTACCCAAAATGACTACTCAGAGATCACTCAAAGTAAAAAGCAGAAAGATTGGTGTTTATTAATAAAGTCTCATGAGAATGAACAATTCCACCATGAGATAAGAGAAGAGAGAAAGCTCGCAATAGAAGGGCTAAAGGATTAGTAAAGATATACAGCTTTTATAGATTCTGTTACAAAGGATTAAACCATAAGTTGGGGAGCATTGAGAAATAGTTGCCCTCTCCCCTAATTTAATGTTAAACTTTGGGGCCAAAAGCAGATCAGAAAAGAATGCTTTTAGTTTTCCCAGTTCCGAGAAGAATCATCCATCAGATGTTCAAACTTCATATTACTGAGCTGACAGTATTTAAGCTAAAAGTCTAAATATTGATAACATTGAACAAGGATAAACATCAGCATTTATGGTTAAATAAATATATCTAAAGTTTAAGTAAATATTGGCTAGCATACAACCATACTTATGTAGGTCACAGAGACATAGAAATAACAGAAGGAAAATAAAAAACAATTTAAACATTCCTGTAAATTGTTCATCTTATCTCTCCATTACACACACACACACACACACACACACACACATAAAAATAATAAAATATTAAGTATATTTATATGAAAATAAACAATATTAAATATATTTGTACCAAATAATTCACACACTGCTGTGAAGAGGAAAGAGATGCAGGAAAGAAGGCTTTTATTGGTTATTTAGATTTTCCTTTATTTTCAGGCATGTATTTTGTTTTAAAAAAAAACCCACTATATTTATGTTGTAAGAAAATAATATTTTTGACCATGTCTTTAAAGGTTTGCTTCACTTGCTGGTTCCTTAGGATATAAACAAAGAGGTTCATCGTAGAGGCAACAGAAGTATTCAGCATTGCTATCTCTTTGTTTAAACTCACTCCTTCCTTTGTTGAATGTTTGACATACATGAAAATGCCGCTCTGGGTGTCTCTTAGCTATGGCTGGTTCTCAGTTAGAAAGTCATATATTTTTTTACTCTATCTCAATGTACTGCAATTCTTTCTCATACAGTTGGGCAGTTTGACTATTGCAAGAATGGGTACTATGAAATGCTTTTTTTTTATCAGAGTCTCTAGTTAGCATTAGTAGTTGTAGTGGTGGTAATAGAGTTCATTCTGTAGACCTAAATCAGAAGACTGAATTTCCATTTGTGCCTCTGCCCATGGGATCATGGAAGTTGGATCAGAAGTGTTGATGTTTAGATTTTAAAGTTCTCCAGTATTAATACATATGCATTTTGCTTGTCAGATTTTTCTCCTCTTTTTTTCATATGTTCCAGTTATACTTGCTCAACATCTGGTACATTTTTTTCCTTTTATTCTGAGTGTTAGAGAATTAATGGTGAATTGGAAAAAGGGAATAATTGATAACTTTATTGTATGAACTTCAAGCTTTCTATTAAAATTGCTTGCTGAAATAATTCTATTTTTGAAGAGGGTTAAACTCAAGAGATGCATTCATAGCAGACTGGGAATTCTCTGTAAAGGAGAGGTACAGCAAAGTTGGCAATATAAATTTTAGCACAAAATTTGTAATGCTAATGGTCAAATGAAAAAGAAATAAAGCCAGGTCACTGGATAAGCTCTTGATCAGGTAAAATGGTAGGAATTTAAGGAACAGCAAAGAACAAACAAAAGGTAGCTTTTATGCTGAGGGAATGAACTCAGTTCTTTCCAGTTAAGAACAGAACTATGTTCTATCTTTTTTTTTTTTTTTTTTTTTTTTTCTGGTCAGTTGCCTTCTTAGAGCTAGTACCCAGATCAGGAAAGCTTGAATTTGGGAAATATGGCAGAGCAGATGAAAAGAAGACAGATGGGTGCTTGACATTATAAATTGTCAATTTTATGAGACTCTATGAAACCAACAGTTTGGCCAAACCAAAAATAAGCCAAGATGGTAAATAAGATTAAAACTTTACCTAAAATGGAGGTTTACTGCTGAGTGCTGCTTTTGAATAATATGATTCATTTCTCTTAGGAATATTTAAATTAATTGGATTGATATCTCCAAGCCATAAAGGTCTTCAGTTCATCTAGAAGGGGGGTAAGATTGCACCTCTAAATTTGCCAAGATAATAGTCTGATGATCTTTGACACAGTACTCTTCCAATCCATCTAGAGTATCATTACAAAGGAGCCAAGATGGCAGAATTAAGCTAGGATGTTGCTTGAGCTCTCCAAGTTTCTCTCAAAAAATCACAGCCTCTGAACAGAGTCTGACAGAATGAAATCACTCTCTACCTTAAGATAGATTGGAATGATTTCAAGAAAGGTTAGTCTCACTGTAGTGAGAGGGATATTCAGGCCAGCTCAGAGTCTGGAAAAACCAGTGAGATTGGAAAATGATATCTGTAACTTTTGAGAATTGTATCTGTTACTGACAGTTAGAGGGGGCATCACATGGATGGAAGATGTGACAGTGAATGGATTATGATGTGATAATATCAAAGAAAAAACATTAAGTCATAGGAAAAGGACTATTGGGAGGAAAGGAAAGAGGAGGTATTATGGGATAAATGAGATTCCATAAAGGAGTATAAAAGACCTATTGCAATATAGGAAAAGAAAGAAGGGTGATGAGCATGATTTGAAACTTAATCTCATCAGTTTTGGTTCAAAGAGGGAATAACTTAATCATTCAGTTGAATATAGAAATTTATCTTTAAAAAATAGGAGGAAAAAGGGAAAGAAAAGGTAAGGCTGTATGGAAGGGAGGGCAGAAACACTAGGAGAATAGGGTAAGAGAATGGGGGAGGGGTAATAAAAGGAAGGGTAATTACAGAGTAGGATGGGTTAAAAACAAAACATTACTAAGGAGGAACAGGGTGGAAAGAGAGGACAAAAGAATATACAGAGGAGAAAATAGGATGGAGAAAAATACAGTGCTGGTAATCATAATTGTGAATGTGAATGAAATGAACTCTCCCATGGAACAGAAGCTGATAGCAGAGTGGATTAAAAAACAGAATCCTACAATAGGTTCTTTATAAGAAATATGTTTGAAACAGCGTTACAGAGTAAAGGTAAAATATTGTAGCAGATTTTATTAGGCTTCAGCTGAAGCAAAAAACAAAAACAGGGGTAGCAATCCTGATCTCAGATAAAGCAAAAATAAAAACAGATCTAATTAAAAAAGATAAGGAAGGAAAATACATCTTGTTAGAGTATCATTACACAGTTAGGGAGGAGAAGTACACCATTGGAAACTGAATGGACAGAAATTCACCTGAGTCCTTTAGACCATTCCTATACTTTTTAGACATCACTTATTTCATCCTCCATTGTTACCATCACCCTCAATTTCTATCCATTCATCCCAGGTTATTAACACCTACTACTTTTGGGAGAGCATTTTAAAAATATGATTCCATCTATAAATGTAGAAAAAGAAAATGATTCTTCCTCTCTCCCTCCCTCCATCTCTTCCCCCCTCCTTTCCTTCCTTCCTTTCTTCCTTCCCAAGGAGTGATAATTTTTCTAAGTACTTAAATTGGCACAAAATAAGAAGTCTGAAAAATACATTGGCATAGATCTCTAACAATATAGCACATGTTTCTCTTGAAGCACTAAGTTTAACAAAGGAATAAAATGAAAGAAAGAATTCTGAGATGTTACAGCATTTCACAATCATGCCATACTATTTATTCTATATACCAACCTTTCATATCACTTTAAATTATGTGACTACATGGAAATGGGATCTTTGAAATTGTGGAATATTTGTTCTATGAATACAAGTTGAAGAGCAAAAGGCTTATGTAAATTGGGCAATTTTTTACAGGAGATATGAAATTGCAGAAAATTGCATACTAAATTATATTTAGTGATTATTAAACTGGTTACTCCCTATATAAAATGTATTATTTTAAAGATATTTGTGAAATAGTTATCATATACTGGGTTCTCTAGAGATTTTACAGAAGAAAGATTCTTTACTTTCAGTCTATAAAGCCAATAGAATCTCTAAAAATAGGAAACAGAAAGAGGAGAGACACAAAGAGTCTATTCGTGAAATGAATTGAATTACTTAAAATGAGAGAGTGAGAAAGTACTTACAATACATAGGCTTTTAGAGAATATTGAGAAACACTGCTTTTAAAAACTTTTATTATGTTTTTATGATTGAATAAATGCAAATAACAATTGAAAATAGATTAATTAATCTACTCTGCCCAAAATATTGTGCTGACCACTAAGGGAAAGAGAAAATTCATAAATTTTATATCAAACATGGTTACTTTCAGATATGACCAAACCAAATGAAGCCTAAAATTATATGATATTTAATAACATGAGAGATAGTAATGTTTTGTCAGGTCTGGGAAAAAAAAAGTCCTTAATGATTGGGAAATGAGCCTAATTATGCTTTTAAAAAAGGAAAGGAACTCAACAAGATTAAGATGGTTAAAGGGAGGAAAAGAAGAAACAAACATCCCAATCATAAGGGATAATGTTGGCAAAGATAGAAAGGAAATAAAATGCTGGTTTGTAGACTATATTATTATCCTGGAGACACTAATACATTTGTCGTGGGGTTGTGACCAGATTTAAATATTTCAGAGAGTAATTTGGAACTATGTATAAAAGGCTATCAAACTGTGCATACCCTTTGATCCAGTAGTGTTTCTACTCAGTCTGTATCCCAAAACCACATGTGCAAAAATATTTGTAGCAGCCCTTTTTGTAGTGGCAAAGAACTGGAAACTGTCTGTATACCAATCAGTTGGGGAATGGTTGAATAAGCTATGACATATAAATAATATGGAATGTTATTGTTCTATAAGAAACAATTAAAAGCCTGTTTTCAGAAAGGCCTGGAAAGACCTACATGAACTGATGCTAAGTGAAGGGAGTAGAACCAACATAGCATTGTACATAGCTACAATAAGATCATGTGATGAATAACTGGCTCTCTTTAACAATGAGATTATTCAAACCAATTCCAATAGACTTGTTATGTAGAGACCTATCTGCATCCAGAAAGAAGACTGTGGGGCCTGAATGTTTGCTTGCTATTTGTTTTCTTTCTCATTTTTTCTCTTTGATCTGATTTTCTTATACAGCAAGATAAATGTGGAAATATGTATAGTAGAAGTGTACATTTACCATATATTGGATTACTTGTTGAATAGGGTAGGGGGTGGAAGGCAATGAGGGAGAAAAAATTTGAACACAAGTTTTAGCAAAGGTAAATGTTAAAAACTCTTTTTGCATATGTTTTGAAAATAAAAAGCTATTATTAAAAAAAAAGATATTAGCCTGGAAAGGTATGGAGTTAGCATATTGTGGCAAACCTTAAATGTGAAGAAAAAGTGTATGAGCTTATTCAGTAGGCAACTAGAAACAAACTAGAATGATTTTGATCAGAGGAATAGTATTATCATAACAATGTACATAGAAAATTAATCCAGTTCCATACAAAATAACAATGTGAAACATTTTCATTTGATTGAGAAAAACATTTTTCTGGTTATAGTCTTGAAGGCTTGCTTTACTTGTTTGTTTCTTAAAGTGTAGATGAAAGGATTTAGAAGGGGGGCCACTGAAGTGGTGAGGATGGCTACTCCTTTGTTAAAGGCTACCCTTTCCTTGGCTGAAGGCTTAATATACATGAAGATACAACTGCCATAAGAGATGGAGACAACAATCATATGAGAAGAACATGTAGAAAAAGCCTTTTTCTTTTGCTCTTTGGAGGGGATTCTCAGAATTGTCCTAAAGATATTTGCATAGGAAAGAAGTACTAGAGCCAAAGTGGCTAAGAGTGTCAGTAAGGCTAAAAAAAAACTCCACAGCTCAATGACCTGAGTGTCAGTGCAGGAGAGCTGCAGAACTGGAGAATAGTCACAGGCAAAGTGATCAATGACATTAGCATCACAGAAATCCAGTTGGAGGCCCATGATAAGTCCCGGGGAGATTGTCAGTAAGCCAGCTAGCCAAGAGCCAAGGATAAGCTTGGTGCATACTTGGTTATTCATGATGCTCATATAATGCAGAGGCTTGCAGATGGCCACATAGCGATCATAAGACATAACAGCTAAGAGATAAAACTCCGAAGACCCCAACAATATGGCAAAAAACAACTGAGTTACACAAGCATTATAGGAAATTCTTTTGTCCATGGTCACAATGGTGACCAGAAATTTGGGAATACAAACAGATGTCAAAGATATTTCTAAAAAGGAGAAATTGCGAAGGAAGAAATACATGGGCGTTTTGAGATGGGGATCCAGAAAGGTAAGAAGGATGATGCTGAGATTTCCTCCAATGCTTAGTGTGTATGTTAGGAAGAGAAAGAGAAAAATCACAATCTGTAAATCTGGATCATCTGTCAGGCCCAAAAGAATGAATGTTGTCACTGTTGTATGGTTTCTCATAGCTACCTTGTGACTTCTGCCAAAACTGGATAAATGAATAAAACAAAAATAAACCTAATAATCAAAGAACTGAACAGTATTTTTATAAAAGTGGTAATAGTGAAGAATCCATTTTATCACATCATGTATTCTTGCCCTTTATCCCTGACAGAGAATTAAAAAACAAAACAATCCCCCCCGCAAAGAACATATACTACTTTTCTTATTTTAAATTGGCTTCTACAATATGCATCAATCATACGTTCTCTCCTCTTTTCTTCTTCCCTTCCTCTCCTCTTTTATATTTTCCCCATTCTCCTCCTTCCTTCACCATCATCATCATCATCACCACCTTTTTCTTCTTTCTTCTTTTTTTCTTCTTCTTGCTCTACTTCTTCTTTTCTCTTCTTTCCTCTCTGCTCCTTCCTCTCCCTCTTTCTCTCTCTCCCCCCCCCCCCCTCTGCCTCTCTCTGTTTTCCCCCTTCCTCACTCTATTTCAAGAAAACACATGCAGGGATTACTATAAATTCTTATAAAGCCCCTTTATTCATTACAAGATTATACCTAAATCTTTTCAACTTGTCCTGCTTCTCTAAATTGAGTCAATTCTCATTAGAGGAAGGAGTTCTGCTGATGGACCTCCTTCTGGAATACACATACATTTGTTTTACGTCTGTCCATATTTCTGAGAGAGAGCATGGCCTAGCTAGCTTTCACACAAAAATGACCTATTTTTTAAGTCTTGCCTCTAGGACATGCAAACACTGTGAAATTGAACAAGTCATGTAGACTTTGTTTGTGCTAGACTATTCTAGAAGACTAGAATTGCAGACTTAAATGTATAAAGGTAATTTCCTTATTGTAATAAAGTCATAATCTACCCCCTATCCACTGTGTTTTTTTATGATTTCAGGAAAACCACCTTATTTTATATGAGTAAGTCACCATCCAACTTTGGTTAAGAGCATTTCCCTAAGAACCAGTAAGAAACAATCCCGATCTAACTTATTTTTATATCAAAGTTTATTCAAGTTAATTTGCTTTACTTTGTTTTGTCAGCTTTAAATCTCCTTATTTTAACTATATGATTTTAAAGATAAAAAAGGAAAAGACTTTGTATTTACATGTTTGGGGCCCTTACATATACTTGAATATTCTATGTTATTCTATTTAAAAACAATACCTCTACTATTAACATTAAATTAATCAACTAGCATTTGTTAAACAGCTAATAGCTATTAAGCACTAAAAACTATTATGGAAAATTCACTTCTTTTTTGCTGCTGCTGCTGCAATTACTACAGTCATTTTTATTACTATTACTAATTGACATAAATATAGTATTTTATAATTTGCCAAACACTTTGCTCACATCATTTCATTTGAACCATACAACATCTCAGTGGAGTAGATATAACAGTAAATAAAATATCATATAGAAGAGAAGCCAAGGGTCTCTAAGCTTAGTTGAGTTGCACATAATTATATAGCCACTACAGTGAGTAAGCTTTTGATCCCTTAGATTGCTAATCTGATTCTTTGTTGGATGCAAATAATTTTCCATGTAGGACCTTAGATATTGTTTGATAGTGAGATGTTAATATGCTGAATGGGCAGCAATGCAGAGCCCTGGCTTGAGGTGTAGACAATTCTTTCCCTCCCACACAAACAGGCAGGTCAGCTACACACAAATAGACCATTGTAACAAAAGTGTGCCTATTGTGATACATATAGCAGGTTGTTCATGGTCAAGAAAAAATGACAACTAAAGGTCCAGAGATATATTCCATAACAATTTCTTAGAAGCTGCATTCATGACATTGCTTGCACCTGAATTGAGTGTTTAAAGGTAACATCTTAGGTGTCATCATTTCATAACTCAAAATAACTTACCCAGTAATTGCCGATACTTGATTTTGAACAATGTTGAAATCCACGTTGTTTTTCAGAAATCATAGAAAAATAAAATGGATAAAAGAATAAAAGAAAGATAAACATGCAACTATTTCTTTCTTCTTTAGACAGAAAAAACAATAATGGTTAATATACTCACTTTTCTTTAATTTTTTAAAAAATGTTAAGTTGAATTTAAAACTTCTCTTTTGAATGAGTCCTGATTAGAAGGTAGTGTAAACACTTTAGTTCTCTACTATACCCCATGCTTTCTAACCAACACTTTGTCCCTTTGTTTTCACAAAAGAAAACATTTTTCCTCATGAAAACATCCAGGATTTGGATATCAGGAAGAACTTTGGGATTTATTCCTGTTGTAAAACTTTAGAGAGTATTAGTTAATATTTATTTCCCCATCTAATAAAAGGAGGCATCAAATCAGAAGTCATTATTAGCTGAGTCCATGCAATAATTTTCTTATAATAGGGGCAAAATATCATTCTAATCAGCATGAAGTTTCTGGAACTCTTGTTTGTGATGTGGCTAGGAAAGAGAATGAGGGTATCTTATGATGACCAATAGCTATTCAATGTATAGCACTGCATTTTTCAGTACACATGGAACTTTTATTTATAACACAAGTGGATCTCTAGAGAGTCATATAGAGAAGATGTTAATTAACCACCAGCATCATTAGCTTTACAAAACAAATTAAATAGAGCTTAATCAAGGTGTCCAAAGAGACAAGTATGATTCTTCAAAATTATACAAGCTGAAGAACAACAGTATTCCAATCTCTTGCAGTATTTGTTAATATCCTTTGGCTACTTTTCTGTTAGAAATAATTCTCAAAAGGATAATTGCTAACTATGAATAGCCATATTTCAAAGTAACTCAAAATCATTAATAAAAAGAGAAACAAAAATAAAAATTTCCCTGAAGTTTCTCTTCATAGTCAACAAATTAGTAAAGATGACAAGAGCTGAGAAAAGTAAATTTTGGAGGAATTATGAGACCATAAGTACGCTAATGAATTATTGTGAAGCTATAAATGAGTATAGTAATTTTGAAAAGTAATTTGGAATTGTTCAAAATTGCCCATAATCTTTGACCCAGAGATTTCAATCTAGGCTTATACTTCCAAAAGAAAACTGGCATAACGAAAGTCTCCATTTATAACAACATATTTATAGAAACTTTTTTTTTTGTGGTAGTAAAGAATTGAAAATAAAGCAGATGTCTACTAGATAAGAATTCTAAACTCATTTCAATTTATGAATATATTTGAACATTACTGTGCTAAAAGAAATTGCAAATATAATGAATATAAAGAAACATGCAAAGATTTATATGATCTAAGAAATAATTAAGTAATATATTGAAAAAAAAAAGAAGCACAATGAGTAGAACAATGGAAATGGAAAGAACTATGACCATAAAACAATCAAATGTCAATGTTTCTAAGTTACAAAGAACAAACAAAGCTTTAAAGAAGATAAAACAATACAATCTGTTTTCCACTCTTTTATAGAGTTGGAAAACTCCCTTGGATACATATTGTTTCAGATTTTTTCAATGTGTCAATTAATTTTTCAAATCTTTTTTCTTTTTAAAGTGTTGTTATGTGGCATGTCTTTTTGGAGGTATTAAAATAGAGGTAATGGGAAAAAAACTGTTGTGAAACAAAAATAAAAGTAATCAAAAAATTTTATTTAAATTCAAAAGATGGATGGGTGGCAAGGCTATTCAACACGTTATGGGGATCACCACTTAAAAAAAAAAGCCACCTAGATGAAAAATGGGTTAGCATGAAGTAAGATTATGGACTTGATCAGTGATAGGGTGTGTATCCAATTAAAAAGACAATATGAGATGGTTCAACTGATTTGAATATTCAAATTAAAGAAAAATCAGTTAACTGAGGAATGTACAGAGGGGAATTAGGAAGTTTATCTATTACATTTCGATATCTTAATTTCAGCAATAAGTTCTTTCACAGTATGCAATCCTTTTAATGGAGTACTTGCAAATTTATTTTATTTACATATTTCTCAGGGTATAATGAATGACAGCATAAAGGCTACTGAAATAATGAATACTGGCAACATGATGTTCAAAGACATGTCTTCTTTTGGTGTAGTTTGATTCATATGAAGATGGAGCTGCCATAGTTTTTCACTCTATCCACAAATTTAGAAAATACTTCCTTTGCTTTTCTCTTTCATCAAAGGTTTCTGAAAACTGTGTGGTTAATATATATTTAAGGGACATCACTAATGCCAAGAATCACATGAATATCCCCAGGAATTCCATCAAATATATTTTATTTCATTATTCAGTTCCTTATTTTACACCCCCCCAATAGCATTTTTATATTCAGAGTAGAGCCCCAAAGGAGACTAGTATAGTAAATTGTGTATCTGCATTTTATAACAGTTGCTTCTTTAAGAAATACTTCTTTTTAATACATGTTGTTTTATGAATAATGTTGGGAGAAAAAATCAGAGCAAACAGGAAAAACCAAGGGGAATTTAAAAAAAAAAAAAACAGGAAAAAGAAGTGCAAATGACATCTCTTTATTTACATTCAGTCTCCATAACTTTTCTCTCTGGATGAAGTTGGCCTTTTCTATCCAAAACCTATTGGATATTGCTTTGCATCACTGAAACACTAAGAACCAAGTTTTTCATACTTGGTCATTGCACATTCTTACTATCATGTGTACAATGTATTCCTGGTTCTACTTGTTTTACTCAGCATCAATCAGTGTAATTCTTTCCAGGTCTTTCTAATATCAGTGTGTTTGTCATTTTTATAAACAATAATATTCCTTTATCTTCAGATATCACATCTTGTTCAGCAATTCAGCGATTGGTGGGCATCTACTTATTTTCCTATTCTTTACAACCACAAAAAGAACTGCTACAAACTTTTTTGCACATGTGGGTCCTTTTTCCTCCTTTATGATTTCCTTGGGCTAAAGATCCAGTAATGGCACTTCTGGGTTAAATGGTATGCACAGTTTTCAAGCCTTTTGGTTATAATTCCAAATTGTTCTCCAAAATAGTTGGATAATTTCACAACTCCACCAACAATGCATTAATGTACCAGGTTTGTCAGATTTATCACTATATTTTCCTGTCAACTTAGCCAATCTGAGAGGAGTGGGGTGGTATATTAGAGTTGTTTTAGTTTGAATTTCTCTAATTAAGAGTTATTTAGAGGATTTTCCACATGGGTATAGAGGGCTTTGATTTCATCTTCTGAAAATTGACTGTTCATATTCTTTGACCATTTATTAATTGGGGAAAGATTTGTATTCTTATAAATTTGACATAATTATTTATAATTTCAGAAAAGAGATCTTTATCAGAAATACCACCTGCAAAAATTCCCCATCAGTTTTGTACTTTTCTTTTAATCTTGTTTCTGTTGCTTTTATTTGAGAAAAACAAAAAAACTTTTTAAAAATTAAATGCAATCAAAGTTGTACATTTTGCCTTTAATAATGTTCTCTTCTTCCCCTTTGGTCATAAATTCCTCCCTTCTTTTCTTTCTCAGTTTTTTTCTTCCTTTTTGATCTAATTTTTCTTATGCAGCAAGATAACTGTATAAATATGTATACATATATTGGATTTAACATATATTTTAACATATTTAACATGTATTGTACTACCTGCCAGCTAAGGGAGGGGATGGAGGGAAGAAGGGGAAATTTTGGAACAAAAGTTTTTGCAAGGGTAAATGTTAAAAAAAAAATCACCCATGTATATGTTTTGTAAATAAAAAGCTTTAATAAAAATAAATTCCTCTCTTCTCTAAGAATTTGATAGTAAATTATACCTTGCTCTCCTAATTTGTTTATGGTGTCTTCCTTTATGCCCAAATCATATACCCATTTTGACCTTATTTTTGTATGGGGTGTGAGATGTAACTCTATGCCAAGTTACTGATATTTTGTTTTTGAGTTTACCCAGCAATTTTTGTCAAATACTGAGTTCTTACGCCAGAAGTGGGAATTTGGGGATTTATTAAATGCTAGATTGCAATAGGCCTTTATTATTGTGTTATGTGTATCTATTCTGTTCTACTGATAAATCACTCTATTTCTTAGGCAGGATCAAATAGTTCTAATGGCTGCTGCTTTAAAATATACTTCTAGGTCTGGTACTGATAAGTCACCATCTTTCTATTGTATTATCAATTCCCTTGATATTCTTTTCCTTTTGTTCTTCTAAATGAATTTTGTTATTATTTGTTCTAGTTCTTCAACATATGACCGCTTGATTGGTACGTCACTGAACAAATAGATCATTTTAGGCAGAATTGTAAAACTTCCAATTATCTAGATTTAATTTTGTTTGCCTAAGGAGACTTTTGTAATTTCCTTTATGAAGTTAATGGATTTGTCTTGGCAGGTATATTTTATTTTATTTTTTAAAAATTTTATCTACAGTTATTTTATTTTATTATTATAGCTTTTTATTTACAAAATATATGCATGGTAATTTTTCAACATTGACGGTCTGCTCCAAATTTGCCCCTCCTTCTCTCCATCCCCTCCCCTAGATGGCAGGTAGTTCAATACATGTTAAATATGTTAAAACATAGGTTAGTTCCAATATATGTATACATATTTATACAGTTATCTTGCTGCACAAGAAAAATCAGATCTGGAAAGAAAGAAAGAGAAAAAAACCCTGAGAAGGAAAACAAAAATGCAAGCAAACAATAACAGAAAGAGTGGAAATGTTATGTTGTGGTCCACACTCAGTTCCCATAGTCCTCTCTTTGGGTACAGATGACTCTCTTCATTTGTGGACAACTGGAACTGGTTTAAATCATCTCATTGTTGAAGAAAGCCACATCCATCAGAATTGATCCTTGCATAGTCTTCTTGTTGCTGTGTATAATGATCTCCTGTTCTGCTCATTTCACTTAGCATCAATTCATGCAAGTCTCTCCAGGCCTCTCTGAAATCATCCTAGTGGTCATTTCTTACAGAACAATAATATTCCACAACATTCATATGCCATAGTTTATTCAACCAATCTCCAATTGTTGGGCATCCATTCAGTTTCCAGTTTCTAGCCACTACAAAAAAAAAAAAAAAAAAAAAAAAAAAAGGCTGCCACAAATATTTTTGCACATGTGCATCTCTTTCTGTCCTTTAAGATCTCTTTGGAATATAAGCCCCATAGCAACACTGCTGGTTTGGTAACTTTTTGAACATAGTTCCAAATTGCTTTCCAGAATGGTTGGATTAGTTCACAGGCCCACCAACAATGTATCAGTATTCCAGTTTTCCCACATCCCCTCCAACATTCATCATTATTTTTTCTTGTCATCTTAGCCAATCTGCGAGGTGTGTAGTAGTATCTCAGAGTTGTCTTAATTTGCATTTTTCTGATCAATAATGATTTGGAGTACTTTTCATATGACTCGAAATAGTTTCAATTTCTTCATCTGAAAATTGTCTGTTCATATCCTTACATCATTTATCAATTAGAAAACAACTTGATTTCTTATAAATTTAAGTCAATTCTCTATATATTTTAGAAATGAGGCCCTTAGCAGAACCTTTGAATGTAAAAATGTTTTCCCATTTTATTGCTTTCCTTCTAATCCTGTCTGCATTAGTTTTGTTTGTACAAAAAACTTTTTAACTTAATATAATCAAAATTATCTATTTTGTGATCAATAATGATTTCTAGTGCTTCTTTGGTCACAAATTCCTACCTCTTCCAAAGGTCTGAAAGGTAAACTATTTTATGTTCTTCTAATTTATTTATAATATATATAGGTTTTGTATCTTTACTACATCATTGTTCATGGTACTCTTTTATCAAGGTGTACTTTCTACTTTCCTCTCTCTCATTTGCTGAGCCAATTGGGGTTAAGTGACTTGCCCAGAGTCCCACAGCTAGGAAGTGCTAAGGGTATGAGGTCAGATTTGAACTCAGGTTCTTCTGACTTCAGGGCGGGTGCTCTATGCACTACACCACCTAGCTGTCCCCTTTCCTTCTTCTCTTTTAAAGAAGATCTGTTTTTACTTTTGTTTTATTTAAAATCAGAATTGTTTCTCCTACTTTTTGTTTTTTACTTCAGCTGAAACATAATAAATTCTGTTTCAACCTTTTACCTTTACTCTGTATGTATCTCTTTGTGTCAAATGTGTTTCTTTTAAACAATATACTGTAGGATTCTGTTTTTTAATCCACTCTATCTGTTCACTTCAGGTTTATGGGAGAGTTCATCCCATTCACATTCATAGTTGTGATTATCAGCTCTGTATTTCCCTTCATCCTTTTTTCTCCCCTGTATATGTTTTGTCCTCTATTTTCACTCTGTCCTTAGTAGTGCTTTTAATCCACCCCACCCACAACTTTATCTTTTATCACCTTTGTCCCCTTCTCTTAACTTTCATCCTAGTGTTTCTGCTCTCTCTTCTATCCTGTACCTCACTTTTCTTTCCTCTTTCTCCTCCTACTTCTTTATAGGGTTAAAGAAATTTCTGTACCTAATTGAGTGATTAAGTTATTGCCTCTTATAATCAAAACTGCTGAAATCAAGCATCAAACAATGTTCATCCCCCTCTTTTCTTTTCAGTGATTGTAATAAGTCTTTTGCATCTCTTCCCAGAACATGCTTTTTTGCAACTCTTGATGTATTTTTCTTTAATATCACCACATTAGAGTCCATTGACAAGCACCCCGTCAGTATATGTGATGCCCCTTTCTAATTTCCCCAATGAAAAATATAGTTCTCAAAAGTTATAGATACTGTTTTCACATTTAGTGATGTAAACAGTTGAACCTTTAAATAATATATATTTCCCCCTTTTTTACCTTTTTATGCTTTTCTTGAGTCCTGTGTTTGTAGATTCAATTTTCTGTTTAATTCTTTTTTTCATTAGAAATGATTGAAAGTGTCTTATTTCATCAATGATCCATTAACTCCCTGAAAAATGATGCTGCATCTTGCTATGTAGTTAATTCATGGTAGTAACTCTAGGTATTTTGCTTTCCAGAATATGGTATTACAGGCTTCTTTATTCTTTATTTTAGAAACTGCCAGATCCTGGGTAATTCTGACTATAGCTTCTTGATATTTGAATCGTTTTTGTCTGACATTTTGCAGCATTTTTCTTTGAGATTGTAGTTCTGGAGTTTTGCAACAATGTGGGCTATCTTTCTGAAGGTGATACATGGATTCTTTCAATGAGTCCTCTATTTCTAGAATATCAGGGCAGTTTTCTTTATTGTTCTTTTGAAGAATGTTATATAGGCTCTTCTTTTGGTCATGGCTTCAGGAAGGTCAATAATTTTTAAAATGACCTCCTGGATCTATTTTCTAGGTCAATCCCCCCCTCCCCCACAATGATGAATTTAACATTGTCTCCCATTTATTCATTTTTCTTTTTCATTTGACCAATTATTGATATCTGATAGAATCAGTAGTACATGTTTACTCCATTCTAGTTTTCAATGGGTGATTAACTTCAGTTAGCTTTTGTATTTCCTTTTTCCATTTCATTTATTCTATAGTTTAAGGACCTGTTTTCTTCAGCCAATTTTTTCCTTCTTTTCCAACCTGTTGACCCTCTCACACATTCCTTGTATTTCTTTTCTAATTTTTTCTTCTATCTCTCCTATTTGGCTTTTACACTCTCTTATGAGCACTTCCAAGAAGCCTCATCAGGCTTGAGACCCATTCATATCACTTTTTGAGATTTCTTCTGTACACATTTTGTCCTCATATGAGTTGGTGTAATGGTTTTTCCGGTTACCATAACAGATTTGTATGGTCAAGGTTCTTTTCAGTTTCTTGCTCATTTTCTTTAGTTTTCTTTTGGTATTTCCTCTTTTTACTTTTTTGGTTGAGCTGAGCTCCTGGAGTAAAGGTAACACAGGTTTTCCAAAGTTTGCCTTCTGAGCTGGGACTGGAAGTTGCTTCACTGATTTGCTCCTCTACTGAGACAGGACTGAGGGTCTTAGTTGCTGATTTGCTTTGATTATGACCCTCTCCTCTGCTTTCCCAGAATCTATCTGAGCTAGGGTAAACACCCTTTTCACTCCAATGAGATTGAACTTTCTTAAAATTTTTCCAATATATTTTGAGCTGGAAAATGGTTTCATTCATCAAAGTGTTTTCAGAGGCTTGATTTCATGAAGTTTTCAAAAGAAACTAGGTGAGTAGCTGCCTGGTTTTACTCTGCCATCTTGGCTCCACTCCTGAATGTCTGCCTAATTGCTTCTTTTTTTAAAAAAAATTATACAATAAATTCCACATTTTACTTGGAAAAGTCTCCTTCTATTTTGGTTTTTACCCTTTCTGACCTTCTCTCCATTATTTTCTTGTGAGTCTTAAAACACATTTCTTTAGCCTTCTTTTTTTAAAAAATTCACTATTGCTAACCATGCTCTTAGGTTCATTGGACATGGTCTTGAGAGGAGTTCTTGGGCTCGTCCTACACTAATCTTTATTTGTAATTTTAGAAATAAGCAAAATGAGACCAAGAAAGGGAGAATTACATGCCTATGGTAACACATTAATCGCATATGAGACCTGAGTCCTTCAATCCCTAGTTTTTCAAATAGTTTATTTTGCCTTGCAGTTAATTGTTCTTTAAATGTTTGGTAGAATTCACATGTAAATCCATCTGGTCCTGGGGATTTTTTCTTAGGGAGTTGGTTAATAGCTTATTCTATTTCTTTTTCTGAGATGGAATTGTTTAGGATATTTACTTCTTCTTCTGTTAGTTTGGGCAAGCTATATTTTTGGAGGTATTCTTCTATTTCATTTAAGTTGTTGAATTTATTGGCATAAATTTGAGCAAAGTAGCTCCTAATTATTGCTCTAATTTCCTTTTCGTTAGTAGCAAGTTCTCCCTTTTCATTTTTAAGACTAACAATTTGATTTTCCTCTTTCCTTTTTTTAATCAGATTTACTAAGGGTTTGTCTATTTTGTTGGTTTTTTCATACAGCCAACTCTTAGTTTTATTAATTAATTCAATAGTTTTTTTACTTTCAATTTTATTGATCTCTCCTTTTATTTTTAGAATTTCAAGTTTAGTGTTTCAAGTTTAGGGATTGAAGGAGTCCTAGCAAACTCCTTTTACGACATAGACATGGCACTGATACCTAAACCAGGTAGGTTGAAAACAGAGAAAGAAAATTATAGACCAATCTCCCTAATGAATATTGATGCTAAAATCTTAAATAAAATATTAGCAAAAAGATTACAGAAAATCATCCCCAGGATAATACACTATGACCAAGTAGGATTTATACCAGGAATGCAGGGCTGGTTCAAGTTAGGTTGGCAAGTTAAGGGTTTTTAATTTTTTCCTTTTCTAGCATTTTTAATTGCAAGCCCAATTCATTGACCTTCTCTTTCTCTATTTTATGCAAATAGGCCTCTAAAGATATGAAATTTCCCCTTATTACTGCTTTGGCTGCATCCCATACATTTTCGTATGATGTCTCATTATTATCATTTTCATGGGTGAAGTTATTAATTATGTCTATGATTTGCTGTTTCACCCAATCATTCTTTAGTATGAGATTATTTAGTTTCCAATTATTTTTTGGTCTACTTTCCTCTGGCTTTTTATTGAATGTAATTTTCATTGCATCGTGGTCTGAAATGGATGCATTTACTATTTCTGCCTTACTACATTTGAGTTTGAGGTTTTTATGTCCTAATATAGGGTCAATTTTTGTATAGGTTCCATGAACTGCTGAAAAGAAAGTATACTCCTTTCTGTCTCCATTGTGTTTTCTCCAGAGATCTATCATATCTAATTTTTCTAGTATTCTATTTACTTCTTTGGCTTCTTTCTTATTTATTTTGTGGTTTGATTTATCTAATTTTGAGAGTGCAGGGTTGAGATCTCCCACTATTATAGTTTTGCTGTCTATTTCTTCTTGCAGCTGTCTTAATTTCTATTTTAAGAATTTAAATGCTACACCACTTGGTGCATATATGTTTAATATTGAGATTGCTTCATTATCAATGCTATCCCTTAGCAAGATATAGTGCCCTTCCTTATCTCTTTTAATTAGATCAATTTTTGCTTTAGCTTGATCTGAGATAAGGATGGCGACCCTTGTTTTTTTGACTTCACCTGAAGCATAGTAGATTTTGTTCCAACCTTTTACCTTTACTCTGCAAATATGAAAATTATTCATATCCTTTGACCATGAATGGCTTGAACTATTATAAATTTGAATATATAGAGAATTTTAGAAATGAGGCCTTTATCAGATCTTTTGCATGTAAAAATGTTTTCTCAGTTTATTGCTTCCCTTCTAATCTTGTCTACATTAGTTTTGTTTGTATAAAAACTTTTTAACTTAATGTAATCAAAATTGTCTATTTAATGGATCAATAATTATCTCTATTTCTTTTTTGGTCACAAATTCCTTCTTCCTCCACAAATATGAGCAGTAAACTGTCCTGTGTTCTCCTAATTTTGTTTATAGTATCGTTCTTTATGTCTAGCTCATGAACCCATTTTGACCTTGTCTTGGTATATGGTGTTAAGTGTGATTCTATGCCTACTTTCTGCCATACTAGTTTCCAATTTTCCCAGCAGTTTTTGTCAAATAGTGAATTCTTATCTCAAAAGGTGGGGCTTTTTGGTTTGTCAAATATTACTAGATTATTAAAGTCATTGGCTATTTTATTCTGTGAGCCTAACCTATTGTACTAACCAACTAGTCTATTTCTTAGCCAATGGTTTTGAAGATCTCTGCTTTATAATATAATTTTAGATCTGGTAAGCTAGACCACCTTCATTGCTTTTCTCTTCATTAATTCCTTTGAAATTCTTGACCTTTTGTTCTTCCAGATGAATTTTGTTGTTATTTTTTTCTAGTTCAGTAAAATAGTTTCTTGGGGATGTGTTTGGTATAGCACTAAATAAATAGATTAGTTTAGGGAGTATTATATTTGCTCGACCTATCGAAGAGCACTTGCTATTTTTCCAATTGCTTAGATATGACTTTATTTGTGTGGAAAGTTTTGTAGTTTTGCTCATATAATTCCTGCCTTTCCTTTGGTAGATAGATTCCCAAATATTTTATGCTATTGACAGTCGTTTTGAATGGAATTTCCCTTTGTATCTCTTGCTGCTGGATTTTGTTAGTGATGTATAAGAATGCTGATGATTTATGTGGATTTATTTTGTATCCTGCAACTTTGCTTAAGTTGTGGATTATTTCTAATAGCTTTTTAATTAATTCTCTGGGGTTCTCTAAGTACACCATCATATCATCTGCAAAGAGTCATAATTTGGTTTCCTCATTACCTACTTTAATTCCTTTAATCTCTTTTTCTTCTCTTATTGCCAAGGCTAGAATTTCTAATACAATTTTGAATAGCAATGATAATAGTGGGCAACCTTGTTTCACCCTCTGATCTTATTGGGAATAGTTCTAGTTAATCATCATTACATATAATGCTTGTTAATGATTTTAAATAGATGGTACTATTTTAAGGAAAAGTCCATTTATTCCCATACTCTCTAGTATTTTTAATAGGACTTTGGATTTTATCAAATGCTTTTTATGCATCTATGGAGATAATCATATGGTTTTTAAAATTTGATTATTATATAGTCAATTGTGCTAATAGTTTTCCTAATATTAAACCAGCCCTGTGTTCCTGGTATAAATCCTACTCCATCTTGGTGTATTATCCTGGGCATGATTACCTGTATTCTCTTTGCTAATAGTTTGATTAAGATTTTTGCATCAATATTCATTAGGGAGATTGGTCTATAATATTTTTTCTCTGTTTTCATCCTACCTGGTTTAAGTGTCAGTACCAAGTCTGTGTCATAAAAGGAATTTGGTAGGAGTCCTTCATTCCCTATTTTTTTCAAATAGTTTATATATTATTTGAGCTAATTTTTCTTCAAATGTTTGGTAGAATTCACATGTAAATCCAACTGGTCCTGGGGATTTTTTTCTTAAGAATTGATTAATAGCTTGTTCTATTTATCTTCCTAAAATGGGAATATTTTAGTACTTTATTTCCTCTTCTATTAATCTGGCTAATCTATATTTTTGTAAGTATTCCTCCATTTCACTTAGATTGTCAACTTTATTGGCATAAAGTTGGGCAAAGTAACTCCTGATAATTTCTCTAGTTTCCTATTCATTGGTTCTCCCTTTTCATTTTTTGTGACTTATAGTTGGATTTTCCTCTTTCCTTTTTATAATCAAATTCACTAAAGATTTATCTATTTTGATGACTTTTTCATAAAACCAACTTTTAGTTTTATTTATTAAGTCAATAGTTCTTTTAGTTTCAATTTTATTAATCTCTCCTTTTATTTTTAGAATTTCAAGTCTGGTATTAGTTTGAGGGTTTTTAATTTGTTCTTTTTTCTAGTTATTTTAATTGCAAGCCCTATTTACTGATCTTCTCTTTCCCTATTTTATGAAAATAACCTTCTAGAGATATCAAATTTCCCTTTATTACCATTGTGGCTGCATTCCACATATTTTGGTATGTTGCCTCATTATTGTCATTCTCTTTGATGAAATTATGATAATTTGCTGTTTCACCCATTCATTCTTTAGAATGAGATTATTTAGTTTCCAATTTCTTTTTAGTCTATTTTACCCTGGTCCCAATGGTTATTTCAAAAGCCTTTAGTCATTTGGAAAAGTTTGGAGATATTTCTTTACCAAAAAAAAAAAATCTATCATAGCTTCATCCTATATTAATCAGCAACGATAGCTACATGATTGTTGTTTGAGAGATTGCTAAAGGAGATGAACAGTTAGAGTATGTGGTGGAGAGAGGAAGGAGAATGCATATGATTGAAACTTAGAGAAACAATAGATTAATGAAATTTTGGAAGCTCTTTTCTTGTTTTGTGGTATGACTTTATTTCCAGCAAATTGACTATTGAAAATGATCATTTATTTGAGTTAAATATCTTTTTGACCATGTCCTTAAAGGCTTGCTTCACTTGCTGGTTCCTTAGAGTATAAATGAAAGGGTTCAGCATGGGAGCAACAGAAGTATTCAGCACTGCTACCCCTTTAGTCATAGCCACGCCTTCTTTTGCAGATGGTTTGACATACATGAAGATGCAGCTTCCATAAGAGATGGAGACAACAATCATGTGGGATGAACAAGTGGAAAAGGCCTTTTTCCTTTGCTGGGCAGAAGGAATTCTCAGAATAGTTTTGAGAATATATGCATAGGACAAAATCACTAATGCCAAAGTGACCATGAGTGTGAACACAGCTAGGCAAAAACTCATGACTTCTAAGTATCTGGTGTCTGTACAGGATATCATCAGGACAGGAGAAGAGTCACATGCAAAATGATCAATTATATTGGAGTCACAGAACTCCAGTTGGAGACCCATTATGACTGGTGGAAAGATAATGAGAAAACCTGCCAGCCAACAGGTGATTACAAGCTGATTGCAGACTTTGCTGTTCATAATAGTCATATAGTGTAGAGGTTTACAGATGGCCACATAGCGATCATATGACATGGCAGCCAGCAGAAAAAATTCTGTTGTACCCAAGAGGATGAAAAAGAATAATTGTGCTGCACAAAAATTGTAGGAAATTGTCCTATCCCCAGTTAAAATAGTTATCAGGAATCTTGGAATGGAAACAGATGTAAAGGAAATTTCTAAAAAGGAGAAATTTCTGAGGAAGAAGTACATGGGAGTCTTGAGTCGAGAGTCCAACAAAGTGAGAGTGATAATGGTCAGATTGCCAATTACACTTAATATATAGGTAAAGAAGAGAAAGAGAAAAATCAAGATCTGTAAGTTGGGGTCATCTGTCAGTCCCAGAAGAATGAACTCTGTCAGTGTTGTCTGATTTTTCATCATCGACTCTAGACTTCTGCCAGACCTATAAATAACATACACAGAAAAAGACTAATTTTATTTGTAAGTCAAAAATCTTTTTCATTATACTCTGCTCTGTAGACTACTTTTCAGGCTTCTTAAATTTTTCCCACCACATCTTTCTTATTTTTTTTTTTACATGACATCTCAACTAGGATCTGAGTTGTGTTTGGCAGCATTAATGCATTGCAGAGCAAAGTGCATGTGTTGAGTTGTTCAGAATGATGGCTTCATTGAAATTTCACAATGCAACATGGACAAGAATTTCCAAATTCACTTTGGATTCCTCATGCATTTTATTTTAAATTAATTTTTGGTTATTACATTCAGAAACTTTTTTATTGTTGCCAAAATGTTCACAACCCCAACACTATCCAATCCCATATGGACTTGCAATCTACAGTTTAAGAAATTTTGGATTATTGTATAAGTAACAGAGCAGAAAGTTGCTTAAATGTTAGCTCAAGAGATGCATAGTCCTACTCCCAACCAAAACTTGGGCAGTTTTTCTCAAGAACAGCTTTCTGAAATTGCTTACTATATTTGCATTTGAAATGCAACTTCTATCATGTTAAGCTAGATGTCTCTTAGATATTTTACACTAAATGTTTCCAAAACTGAACTTATTTTATTCACTTCCCTTCCTCAATCCTTTCCTTTTTCCTGACTACTATCTTTCCAGACACTTAGGCTCACAATCCGAGTGTTATCCTCAACTCCGTATTCTCTCTCACAACCATATACAACCAGTTACCAAGTCTACCTTTGTAATATCTCTTCTATGTCTCCAGCTCTCCTCTGACACAGACATTCTGGTATAGGCTCTCATTACTTCATTACTAGAACTATTGTAATATGCTATTGATTGTCCTTCCTGTCCTGTCTTTTTCAACTCCAGAACAAATTGATCTTCCTAGAAGCACAAATCTGATCATGCCAAATCCATATCCAATCAACTCTAGTGACTCTCTATTACCTTCAGGATCAATATAAAATCTTCTATTCAGTTTTTAAAGCTCTCCATAATCTAATTTTTTTTCACTTGTTCAATTTTTTTTAAACTTTTTTTTTATTCTCTTTCTATGTAATCTGTGATCTAGGAACATTATACTTCTTGCTATTTCTTGAACAAGACACTAAAATTATGTCTTAGCTTTTTCACTACCTGCTCCAAAACTTCTGGACCATTATCCCTTCTTAAATCTTCCTCTTAAATTCCTTCAAGTCAAAAACAAAATGCCACTTTCTAAAAGAAAGCTTTCCTATTCCTTCTTAATTTCTTCTTAATATTAATGCCTTCCCTGAGATTATTTTCAATTTGCCCTACATGTGTATGTATTGTTTTCATGTTGTCTCATCTATTAGACTAAGAGACCCTCAGAAGCAGATATATATATAGGTATTTGGCAAATGCCTATAGATTGACTGACTGAGAAATCTATGAATCAAATGAATGAGAGGCAAACATTTCAGAGTGTTTAGAAGAGACATGGAGCTAAGATGGCAGAACTTTTTCAAATTCTCCTAGAAACAACTTCAAAATAATACTCTCAAAATTAATTCTGGAACAGCAGAATGAATAAAAGAATGGAGAGAAGCAATTTTCTAGCCCGTGACAATTTAGAAGGCTGGCAAGAAAGATTTGCTACACTGGGGCAAAAGTGGAATGATAACTCAGAAAACATCAGGATAATAAAGCAGTAGGTCATTGAACTTGGGGGCAAGTGAATTAACAGTAGTAGCTTCCTGAGCTCCCAGTCCAAAGCTGATAATGGGTTAGATTAATGATCAGAAAGAAATTACAGGAATCCCTTTGCTGATACTGGGTGCAGGACTCTGTTGTATTGTCCATAAAGAGAACAAGATCACAGTCCTAGGATATAGTACCACAGTGAAGGGGAGCTCTAAAAAAAAAAAGTTTGTGGCCATAAGGGAGCACAGATTGCAGTCATAATTTCAGGGCAGAAAAGAGTACTTAAAGTCAGTCACATACTAGAGCACAAGTCAGGATAGCAGCCTCTCCTTAGATCATATTACCTTGGAAGAAATGAAAACTTATGGGCCACCCAGAACTAGCATTACAAAACAGCTGCACAGAAAAATTTTAAGTTTGGGATAGTGCCACGATCACCCAAAGAATGGAGACCCACTTCAATTTAAAATTAAAAATCAAGAAATGGATTGTAAAAATGAACAAGCAACAAAACAAAACAAAACAAAAACAAACAAACAAACAAAAAAATCTGACTATACAAAGGTACCATAGTAAAAGGCAAGTTTAAAACATAAATTTAGAAGAACATTATAGTAAAAAAATGTTACATACAAAGCTTCAAAGACTACTTCCGGGGGTGGAGTCAAGATAGCAAAGTAATCAGGAAGCTACTCATATTCCCCCAGTTTCCCTTGAAAAACCACATGAAACTGAGCCTCTGAAAAAAATCTGATGAAATGAAACCACTTTCTAGTTCAAGATAGACTGGAAAAACTTCAAGCAAGGTCAGTTTTCATCGAGGTGAAAACAGTGCTCAGCCTAGCTCAGACAGAATATGAGAAAGCCATTGAAAGGATCTTAATCACAACCAATCAGTAATTGAAACCTTTGACCTTCAGTACAGAAGCAGAGCAGTGGGTTAGCCTCTAGTCTCAGCTCAGAAGGCAAACTATGAAAATCCAGACTGTTTCCTGAAAAGAGTAAGCAAAGTTACCTCCTGTAAACACAAGGAACACCTCTGCTCAAAGCCAAGGTTCAGAGCTGTATAAGAAGCTTGGAACAGTGCACCATTTATTTAAGGAAGAGAACTAGACCATAAAAAAGGGGAAAAAATGCCAAAAGAAAAAGAAATGAAAATGAGCAAGAAAGCAAACAAAACAAAACAAACAAACAAAAAAACAAAACAAAACAAAACAAAACAAAACAACAACAACAACAACAAAAAACCCTTGAACATAGAAAGCTAAAATTGTGACAAAACACTAACCCAGACAAGGACAAAATGTCCATAAAGGAAATCACAAAGTTAAATAAATTGGTCTCAAGCCCAAAGAAGCTTCTTGGAAGTGCTCATAAAAGATTTAAAAAGGCAAAAAAGAGAGGTAAACAGAAAAAAAATGAGATAATAAATAAAAACAGAAAATCACTAGCTTGGAAGAGTAAGGGGGAAAAATTGACTGAAGAAAACAACTCCTTACAAAATTCAATTGATTAAATAGAAAAACAAACAATCCACTAAAGGAAATGCCTTCAAAAGTAGAATTAACCAAATGGAAAAAGATACAAAAACTAACTGAAGAAAATCACATATTAAAAACTAGAATGGGACAAATTGAAGCTAATGATTCTATGAGACACTAAGAATCAATCAAACAAACTTAAAAGAATGGATAAATGGGAGAAAGTGTGAAATACCATATTTGAAAAACAGCTGACCTGGAAATATCCAAAAGAGACAGTTTAAAAATTATTGACCCACCTGAAATCCAAAATGGAAAAAAAAAAACCTGAATAACATTCTTCAAGAGACCATCAAGGAAAATTGCTCTAATATTCTAGAAAAAGAGGAGGAGATACTCATCGAAAAAATCCATTGATAACCTCTGGGAAGAGATCCCACAAGGAAAACCCCAAGGAACATCATTGCAAAACTCTAGAACTACAATCTCAAGGGGAAAAAAATACTGCAAACTGCCAGACAAAAACAATTCAAATGTCAAGGAGCAACAGTTAGGATTATTGAAGGATTTGGTAGCTTCTACAATAAAAGATCAGAGGGTCTGGAATACCATAATCTAGAAAGCAAAGGACCTAGGATTAATACCATGATGCACCTATTTAGAGATATTGAGCATCTTGTTTCAGAGGAGGTGATAAATCTTTGATGAAATGAGAGATTTTCAGTCATTGCTATTGAGGAAAAAAAAACAAAAACAGAACTAAACAGACAATTTGACCTTTAAACCCAGGACTCAAGAGAAGTATAGAAAAGTAAATAAGAGAAAATATGTATTATTTAAAGATTAAGGTGTTCATATCATTAGATGGGAAAATGATATCTATAACTCTTAAGAACTGTATTTGTTACTGAGGAAGAGAGGAGAGGTTTCACATGGATGGAGAGTGTGGTTGTGAATGAACTCTGATGTGATGATATCAAAGAAAAAGCTATTAAAGGATGCAAAATGGTAGGTACTGAACGAAGAGAAAAGGAGAGGTATAATGGGACAAATTAGACCACATGAAGAGATGTAAAAGATTTTTACAATTGCTGGAAATAGGTGATATGAGCATTGTCTGAAGCTTGATCTTATCAGTTTTGGAGCAAATAGGGTACAGCTTAATCATTCAATTAGTATAAAAATTTTTCTGACCCTATAAAGAAGTTGGATGAGTAAAAGGAAAGAAAAGAGAGGGCCAAAATAGAAAGGAGAGCAGAAATATTAGGGGAAAATGTAAAACAAGGAGTGAGGGGAGATAAAAGATATGGTAATGGATCAGAGTGGCTTAAAAAAACATTATCAAGAGAAGCTTGAAGGGGTGATAAGACATAAGGTAGTGTGTGTGTGTGTGTGTGTGGGGTAAAAAACACTATTAAAGACAGAATGGAAAGAGGACAAAAATATATACAGGGGGGAAAATAGGACGGAGAAAAATTCAGAGCTGGCAATCATAACTGTCAATGTGAATGAGATGAACTCTCCGATAAAATGGAATATTAAAAGAGAAGTATTTAGCTGGGAAAAAAAATCTTTACAGCCAATGTTTCTGATACAGGCCTCATTTCTAAAATACATAAATAGCTTTTTAAAATTTATAAAAATACAAATCATTTCCCAATTGAGAAATGGCCAAAGCATATGATCAGACAATTTTGAGAAGACGAAATTAAAGCCATCTGTAGTCATGAAAAAAATGCTCTAACTATTGATTAGAGAAATGCAAATAACAACAACTATGTTACCACCTCACAATTCTCAGATTAGCTAAGATGACAGGGAAAAATGATAAATGTTGGAGAGGGATGTGGGAAAATTGGGACACTAAAGCATTGTAAGTGAATTTGTAAAATAATCCAACCATTCTGTCTAGCAATCTGGAACTATGCTCAAAGGACAATAAAACTGTGTATACACTGTGATCTAGTAGTGTCACTACTGTATTTATATTCCAAGGAAATAATAAAGGAGGGAAAAGTACCCACATGAGCAAAAATGTTTGTAACAGCTCTTCTTGTGATAGCGAGTGATTAGAAAATGAATAGATGCCCATCAATTGGGAAATTGCTGAATAATTTGTGGTAAAAGGAGATAATGGAATATTATTGTTCTATAACAAATGATGAACAAGTTGATTTTTGAAAGTCCTGGAAATATTTACATGAATTAATGCTGAGCAAAACAAGTATAACCAGGAATGCACTGTACATAATAATAGCAAATATGTGCAATGATCAACTATGAAAAACTTGGTTTTTCTCAGTGATTCAATGGTCCAAAGCAATCCTAATAGACTTTGGACAGAAAATGCCATCTGCATACAGAAAAACAACTATGGAGGTGTTAGGAAGATATGCTATGTTCACTTTTTTTCTGTTTTATTTTTCTCTTTTATGGTTTTCCCCCTTTGCTCTGATTGTTGTCTCCCAAAATGATTCATAAAGCAAAGTAAAAATAAATAAATTTTAAAAATAACCAAAAAAATTACTTCTATTAATTCCCAAAAGACACTCAAAGAAAAAAAAATGTATTAGTCTTAAGCTTCAAAATAATTTCTATAAGAGTTCAAAAAGGATTTTAGAATCAAATAAAATAAGTAGAGGAAAAATTGAAACAATGAAACAAGTGTAATACAAGAAAATCATTTTTAGAAAGACTCAAAAGTTTAGTAAAGAAGGCACAAACATACTGAAAAAAATAACATCTTTTTAAAGTGTTAAAAATAAATGAAATTATGAAAGAGGCACCAAAAACTCCTAAAAAGCAGAATTGGCCAAATGGAAAAAAAGATATACCTAAATTTACTGAAAAATAAAATTCCTTTAAAAATAGAAATGATCAAATGGAAAAGTAGGTACAGAAACACACTGAAGAAAATTATTACTTAATATTTAGAATTGGGCAAGTGGAAGCTAATGACTCCACAAGACATCAAGAAACATTAAAAAAAAAAAAACACAATAAAAGAAAAATACAAAAGGAAGAAAATGGGAAACAACTCATTGATAAAACAACAAACATGAAAAACAAAAAAATAGATTCCAGAGACACACTTTATGAATCATTGTACTCCCTGATCAAAAAAACAAAACAAAACAAAACCTGGAGAGGATTGCTCAAGATATTATCAAGGAGAATTTGAGTAAGATGGTGGAATCGAGCAAAATATTGCCACCTTTCTGCAAACAAAACAAAATTCCACCTCAGGATGAACATAGACTTTCTAAACAAGTAAAAATTGGGGCAGAATAGTGGTGCTACTGGGACAATCAAGAGCCAAAGAAAAATCCCAGGATGAAGTTCTGGCCAGGGTGAATTGTAAATATTCCTGTGTTTCAAACAGCAAGTGGAGAGCCCTGGGAATATATTGATTGGAGGAAGTCTCAGTCCCAATTACACGAACTCTCACCTCCCAGACAATGTAGGGAGTTGGAGGTCTGAATCTGGCAAGACTGAGTGAACCACTGTTGATAAAGAACATCTGGTCCAGCTGCACTGCTGAGACATAGTCCTGTGTGAGAAGGAACCAGAAAAAAGCTTTGTGAGTTCAAAAACAGGGGGAGAGAAGCTGCTAGTTGTGGGTAATTACAAAATAGTGGAGCTTTTGTTTTGGGATTCTAGGTCAGAAGGCAGAACTGAAGTGAAGTTAGAAGCACCATTCCTGTCTACCTCATGACTAGAGATATTTAAAAGAATACTCCCTTATTTAAAAAAAAAAAAAAAAAAAAAAAGCAGTCAAGGGAGAAAGAATCCAGTTATAGAAAGGTACTATAGGAACATAGAAGACTAAGGGTCATTTTCAGAGGAGGATGCTGAAGTAAACAAAAAGCCTTTCTTACCTGAAAGAGTAACATTAAATGGTTATTTTCCCATAAAGAATTCATAGAATAAGTCAAAAAATACTTTAAAAATCAATGAGAAAAACTGAGGAAAAAACTAAAAGAAAACCAAGTTTACAAAAAGAAAGTTAACCAACTAGAAAGACAGATCCAGAGTCTTAAGGAAAAAATGACTCTTTGAAAATTATAATTGGGCAAGGGAGTATCAGGGACAGTTATGAGACCAAGAAATAATATAACAAAATATCAAGAAACAACAACAAAAAAAGAAGACAATATATAACATCCCATGAGAAAAACAATAGATTCAAAGGAAAAATCAAGAAAAAGGACAATTGTATTATCTGAAAGCTATAACCAAAAAAAAAAAAATGTATGCCATAATACAAAAAAATATATATATTAAAAAAAAATTCCCTAAATCATGAACCCATTTAGATCTGACCTTGGTATGTGGTGTTATCTGTGAGTCTTCTATATTAGTTTCTAATTTCCCAGCAGTTTTTGTCAAATAGTGACTTCTTATCCCAATACCTGGGGTCTTTGGGTTTGTCAAACACTAGATTGCTATAGTTATTGTATATTTTGTCCCGTGATCCTAAACTATTCCACTGATCAACAGCTCTGTTTCTTAGACAGTACAAAATGGTTTTGATGACCATTGTTTTATAATATAGTTTTAGGCCTGGCACAGCTAGGCCACCTTCTTTGGCATTTTTTTTTCACTAATCTTGATCTTGTGCTGAAGATAGTCATCTACACACAGAGAGAAGACTGTAGGAACTGAATTATGACTGAATTATTGCATTCTCACTCTTTTATTGTTGTTTGCATTTTGTTTTCCTATTCATTTACTTTCTTTTTTTGCTCTGATTTCTCTTGTGCAGCAAGAGAAATAAATATGTATATACACATTGTATTTAACATATTTAACATGTTTAACATATATTGAATTGCTTTACATATAGGGAAGGGAGTGGGGGGTAGGAAGAGAAAATCTGAAACACAAGGCTACACAAGGGTCAGTGTTGTCAAATGATCTGTGCATGTGTTTTGAAAATAAAAAGCTTAAATAAATAGACAAATAAAAAAATAAAATTATTCTAACTATAATCAAAAGGCTATCAAACTGTGTATATCCTTTGATCCAACAGTGTCTCTACTGGGTATTTATCCCAAGAGATCATAAACAAGGAAAAAGGATTAACATGTGAAAAAAAAATGTTTGTAGGAACCCTTTTTGTAATGGAAAGGAAATGGAAACTGAGTGAATGCCTATCAATTAGAGAATGGCTGAATACGAGTTATGGTGTATGAATATAAAGGAATATTATTGTTCTATAAGAAACAATTAGCAAGATGAATTCAGGAAGGCCTAGAGATACTTACATGAACTGATGCTAAGTGAAGTGAGAATGAAGTGAAGTGAAGAACCAAGAGAACATTGTAGACAGCAACAAGATTATGTAATGATCAATTCTGATCAACATGGCTCTTTTCAAAAATGAGATGATTGAAGGCAGTTTCAATAATCTTGTGATGGAGAGAGCAATTTGCATATAGAAAGAAGACTACAGGCATAGACTGTGGATGGTAACATAATATTTTCATTTTTCATTATTGTTTGCTCGCTTTTTTTTTTTTGCATTTTTTCCCTTTTTGTGATTCGATTTTTCTTGTGCAACATGCTAAATGTGGAAGTATGTTTAGAAGAATTTCACATGTTTAACATATGTTGGATTGCTTGATGCATAGGGGAGGGGTTTGTGGGAAGAGAGGAAGAAAAAAAGTGTAACACAAGGTTTTGCACAGTGATTATTAAAAACTATTTTTAAATGTATTTTAAAAGTAAAAAGATGTTATTAAAATTAAGAAAAAAATTGTCCTGAAATGAAAGAAGGGAAAGGTATAAAAAAAGTCCATTGATTAACACCTGAAAGATACTACAAGAAAAGGATACAAAAATATGATTGCTAACAAAGTGAAAGTTTTACAGGCAACAGCAACAACAAGCAATTCAAATATGCTAGAGCTACAATTAGAATTGAACAAGACCCATTATCAGTTACAATAAAAGAATACAGGTAATGAATATATCAATATATCAACAATCAAAGAACTAGGATTATGGTAAAAAATATCCTGTGTAGCAAAATCAAATATAATATTGAATGGAAAAAAAAAACTCAGATTTTGAGGATTTTGGTCATAAACAAAATTGAACTCAAAAGAAATTTTCATACCTAACAGCCAATATCAAAGACTATTTCAAGGGATGCAATAAAAACAAATTGTTAATGTTTTATATGTAAAAATATAAATCATATGTCTAAGATTATAATTAGTAAATTATCAGTTCAAAAGAAAGATTAGGTAGAGGTGAGTATAATGTGATTCCTCTAAAAAGCAAAATCATGTAGTAAAATATAAAAACAATATTTATACTATATGAATCAGATGTGATAGCAGGAACCATACAGAAGAACACACACACACACACAGAAGAGTGTAGTACTCTTCCAAATATATAAAGAAATGAGGAGGAGTTATGGAAAGTATGTAGATTAATGGGAATGAGATAGGTATAAATTAATGAGAATGAGATAAAGAGAGTGAGAAAGTGCAGGAAGAGAAGAGAAGGGAAATATCCTTAATAGTAGATTAGGGGAGGGAGGAAGTTTATAACAAGACAAGTTAATATATAGAAGTAAAGTAGAAGAGTTAGCAGAGATAGAAAACAAGAAATATACACAAGCACAATAACAATGATCATGAGTAGAATTTATTTAGGAAAAAGGAGGGTAATAATTATTGGTCTGAAACAAAGTCAAAATTTTAAAAAAAGATTCAATTAAGAGAGATATTTACATTATAAAGTCAGCCATATTAATATTGCTTTAGATGTATCTATATGTACATGTATATTTATTCATGTGTGTATGTATGTATAAAATAAATAAATTGTGTATGTGTGTGTGTGTGTGTGTGTGTGTGTGCGCGCGTGTATACTGGGGGTGGTGTATGTATCGATAAATATATCCACATTTAATTGTAGCCTCTTTGGGGAAGATTGGGGGAAAGGGAGGAAAAGAAGGGGAAAGAATAAAATAAAAAGTTCATAGAAGAGAACAAAAAAAGACATACCAGGAAGCAAAGGTTGACAGTTACCAATACAATTTCTTCTTTAATAATGCTTTCCTGAAATGGAAATTTATTGTTATATATTTTGAATCCTCCCTTATATTTTCCTGGGCATATGACAATTTTTTTCCTGTCTCTTTTTCTTTTTTTTTCTATTTTGTATTTGTCAAAAATAAATAATATTATAAATAAATTCATTAAAAATTATCAAGGAAAACTACCTTTTTCTGTCTTTTTCTTCTTTTTTTTTATTTTGTATTTATTATAAATAAATAAATACATTTTGAAAAATTATCAAGGAAAACTTCCTTGATGTCTTAAAACTAGAGAGCAAAATAGTAATTAAAAGAATCCACTTTTCACCTCCTAAAAAAGATCCCCAAATGAAAAATCCCAGGAATATTATAGCCAGATTACTGAGCTCCAAGGTCAAGGAACCAAAATATTGCAAGCAGTCAGAAAGAAACACTTCAAATATTGCAAAACTACAGTCAGGGAAGCACTAGAATTAGGAGCTTATACATTAATTCCAATAACTTTAAATTATCTACTATAAGAGAAGAGAAAAATGACACATGTTGGGGGAATGTAGAAAAATTTAAACAATAATGTATCCTTAATAGAGCTCTGAATTGATTTAACTGTTTTGAAGAGCAATTTGGAACTGTAGTCCTTGGGCTATAAAACCATCCATATATCCTTTGACTCAAAAATACCATCAGTTAGGTTTGTATTCCAAGGAGATAAAAAACAAAATTAAAAAAAAAAAAAAAAAACATATGTACAAAATGTTCATTGCTGTTCCTTTTTTGATGCTAAAGAATTGGAACCTATCATTTTAGGAGTAATTGACCAAGTTATATATGATTGTGATGATACTCTCAGAACATCCTGGAAAAATTTTTCATGATCTAGTGGAAAATGAAAACCAGTAGAACATTTTGCAAAGTAACAGCAATATTGTACAATGACCAACTGTGAAAAACTTAACTATTCTTAGGAATACAAGGTTCCAAGAAAATTCTGAAGAATTTATAATGAAAAATGATATGATGAAATCTGAATGCAGATCAAAACATTTTCTTTTAAAAAAACTTTCTGCATTTTTATTATTTGTTTATTTTTGAATCTGTTTTACAATAGGACTAATGTGGATACATGTTTCACATGAATGACTGCATTTGTATAACCTTTATCAAACTGCTTAATTGCTTAACCTCCTAATAGGGAGAGAAGGATGTGAAAAAAAAAGAATTTGGAAATCAATTTTTTAAAAAGTTCAGATTTGGGGGGGTGGAGCCAAGATGGCAGAGAAGGCACAAGTGACTTTCTTAGCCTCTTTCATACCTCACTACTAATTATTAAATTCAGCCTCAAAAATAGCACTTGACTGGTAAAAATGAAAATTGGAAGTGCAACAACTTACCAGCAGAAGATAATCTGGAAGATTGCCAGAAAAAGTTTGTGCTGAGCAGCGGGAGTAGACCAGCACAAGCAGAGATAGAACCAGAGGCTAGCAAAGGAGCCAACTGGAGGCAGGGGTGGTCTCCGGGGTTGGAAAATTTACAAAGAAAACTCTACCATAGGTTGACTGTTCTGCTTTGGTTGCAAAGCAGTAGACCAGCAGAGAAATTAAAGCCAAGGGTAAAGGGTACTCTAAGAAAAGCCAGAACCTTACAGGATCTGGCTATACCCACCCCAAACTAGAAGTGAGTGAACCAGCAGAGGCCACAGTAGAGCTGTTCAACCACATTCTGCAGCACGGGCTTTCCCTCAGAGCAGTCACAAATCTGCACAGGAGGGAGGCACAGCCTGGGGCAGTCTGTAATTTGCACAGTCGGGGGTTGGCCTGGGGCAATAGAACTTCCCTGTGCTCCCCAGGGCAGAGACACTTCCAGTACCAAGCAGGGCAGAGCAACTGCTAATACTCATAGCAGACTTTTGGCTGGAGTAGTGACACTTTCATTGCTTAGCCTCTAGCCCCAGGGCAGTCGCTAATCCTCATAATGGGGCTCTTAGCAGGGCACTTCCACAGCTCAGCCATTGCTATCCAGGCCTGAGTCACCTTTGGTGTGGAGCTTTTCCCAGAGCACTTCTGCAGCTCGGATGCTCTTTGCATCCCATTAGCAAGATAACTTCCTCTGCAGAGCAGGGATAGGTAACTTCCTTTCCCTGAAGGCAATTCCTAAAGGCTTTTAAAAAATGAGAAAAAAAATCAAAAGGACATCTGACAGCTTCTATACAGAAAAAGAGCAGGTTTTCAACCTTGAGGAGATTAATAGCAGACAGACTCCAGACAAAACCGCAAAGGGGGATGCAACCTGATCCCCATCACACAAGACTCTCTTAGAAGAAACTATAAAAAATCTTAAAAGAGAGCTAGAAGAAAAATGGGGAAAGGAAAGAGAAGCTATGTAAGAGAGTAAGAACTCCCTGAAATGTGAATTGAAAAAGGTAAAGAACTCCCAGGAATTGCAGGGAAACAGAATTTGTGAATTGGAAAAGGTAAAGAACTCCCAAGAAAGTAGGATTTGTGAATTGGAAAAAGAAAATAACTCAATAAAAAAAATAGTGAAATGAAAAAAAATTCTATAGAGCAAAACAACTCATTTAAAAACTCAATTGGACATATGCAAAAAGAAGCAAAAAAAGCTAATGAAGAAAATAACTCATTAAAAATCAGAACTGAAGAAATAGAAATGAATGATTCTTTGAGACATCAAGAATCAGTTAAGCAAAACCAAAAAAAAAAAAAAAAAAAAAAGAAAAGAAAAGAAAAGAAAAACTACCAAAAAACATTAATTATGGAATTGGAAAAACAACAGACCTAGAAAATAGATCTAGGAAAGGAAATTTTATATCTTTAGATGCTTATTTGAATAAAATAGAGAAAGAGAAGATCAATGAATTTAAAACCCCCAATCAAATACTAAACTTGAAATTCTAAAATTAAAAGGAGAAATTAATAATATTGAAAGTAAAAAAATATATTGAATTAATAAATAGAACTAAGAGTTGATTTTATGAAAAAAAACCAGTAAAATAGATAAACCTTTGGTAAATGTGATTAGAAAAAGGAAAGAGGAAAATCAAATTGTGAGTCTTAAAAATGAAAAGGAGGAACTTTCCATCAATGAAGAGGAAATTAGAGCAGTAATAAGAAGTTACTTTGCCCAACTTTATGCCAATAAATTTGAAAACCTAAGTGAAATGGATGACCACTTCCAAAAATATAGGCTTCCCAGATTAACAGAGGAAGAAGTAGTCCCATTTCAGAAAAAAGAAATCAAACAAGCTATTAATCAACTCCCTAAGAAAAAATCCCCAGGACTAGATGGATTTACATGTGAATTCTACTAAACATTTAAAGAATAATTAACTCCAATGCTATATAAACTATTTGAAAAAATAGGGAATGAAGGAGTCCTACCACATTCCTTTTATGACACAGAATGGTACTGATACCTAAACCAGGTAGGTTGAAAATAGAGAAAGATAATTATAGACCAATCTCCCTAATGAATATTGATGCTAAAATCTTAAACAAGATATTAGCAAAAAGGCTACAGAAAATCATCCCCAGGATAATACATCATGACCAAGTAGGATTTATACCAGGAATGCAGGGCTAGTTCAATATTAGGAAAACTGGTAGTATAATCAACCATATTAATAATCATAATAATATGATCATCTCAATAGATGCAGAAAAAAGCATTTGATAAAATCCATCATCCATTCCTATTAAAACACTTGAGAGTATAGGAATAAATGGACTTTTTCTTAAAATAATCAGTAACATCTATTTAAAACCATCAGTAAGCCTCATATGTAATGAAGATAAACTGGAACCATTCCCAATAAGATCAGGAGTAAAACAAGATTGCCCTCTAGCACCATTACTATGCAATATTGTATTAGAAATGCTAACTTTGACAATAAGAGTTGAGAAAGAGATTAAAGGAATTAGAGCAGGTAATGAGGAAACCAAATTATCACTCTTTGTTGATGATATGATGGTGTACTTGGAGAACCCCAGATATTTTACTAAAAAGGTATTAGAAATAATCCACACCTTTAGCAAAGTTGCAGGATACAAAATAAACCCACCTAAGTCATCAGCATTCTTATATATCACTAACAAAATGCAACAGCTACAGTTACAAAGAGAAACTCCATTTAGAGTAGCTACAGATAGTATGAAATATTTAGGAATCTATCTGCCAAGGGAAAATCAGGAACTATATGAGCAAAACTACAAAAGACTCTCCACACAAATAAAGTCAGATCTAACCAATTTGAAAAATATTAAATGCTCTTGGATAGGGTGAGCAAATATAATAAAGATGACAATATTACCTAAACTAATCTATTTATTTGGTGCTATACCAGACTCCCAAAAAACTATTTTAGTGACTTAGAAAATATAACAACAAAGTTCATATGGAAAAACAAAAGCTCAAGAATTTCAAGGGAACAAATGGGAAAAAAAAATCAAATGAAGGTGCCCTAGCTGTACCAAATCTAAAATTGTATTATAAAGTAGCAGTTATCAAAACCATTTGGTATTGGCTAAGAAATAGACTAGTTGACCAGTGGAATAGGTTAGGCTCAAAGGACAAAAAAAAGACAATAACTTTAATAATCTAGTGTTTAACAAACCCAAAGATCCCAGCTTTTGGGAGAAGAATTCACTGTTTGACAAAAATTGCTGGTAAAATTGGAAACTAGCCTGCCAGAAACTAGGCATTGACCCACACTTAAAGTCCCACATCAAGATAAAGTCAATATGGGTTCATGACCTAGGCATAAAGAATGAGATTATAAATAAATTAGAAGAACATAGGATAGTTTACCTCTCAGACTTGTGGAAGAGGAAGAAATTTATGACCAAAGAAGAACTAAAGATCATTATTGATCACCAAATAGAAAATTTTGATTATATCAAATTGAAAAGTTTTTGTACAAACAAAATGAATGCAGACAAGATTAGAAGGGAAGCAATAAACTGGGAAAACATTTTCACAGTTAAAGGTTCTGATAAAGGCCTCACTTCCAAAATATATATTGTCTCTAATTTATAAGAAATCAAGCCATTCTCCAATTGATAAATGGTCAAAGGATATTGTGGTGTTCTCCTTTTTTGTATAATATAATTGTTCTCTTTGGGAGCAGGTTTCTTGGGGAGATTTTCAGGAGGCAGCCTTAGTTTCGGTTCTGAGTAATAATCACTCCAAATGCAGCCAGCTGATAAAATCCAAACGCTTATTTTCTCCTTCCAAGTCTCATCTCTTTCCTTGGACCCAAGTAGCTTTTTTAGAGGCCTATCTTTCAGTGGAGAAGCAAAGGAGGAAAGTCTGTCATCACAGTGGTGTGAGATGGGATGCATGAATTTGGTTCCACCTCTAAGAGTGGGCTTCTTCTGAACTGACTCACTTCACTAACTCAGCTCCTTTTTATGCTCTTTTAGAGGTATGAACTCAAAGGTTGACTCTTCCTCCAAGAGAGTAGGATTGTGGGTTTCTGACTTGTGAATTTCATACTAAATACTGACTTGTGAATCTCCCAAAAGTGTGAACTCCAATGAGTACTTAAATAAATTACTGAGCTAGACAATTTGCTAAGTACCATGCTAAATTAGGCAACTGACTTACCACTGTGTAAGGATTCTAAGAGGATATGAATAGACAATTCTCAGATGAAGAAATTGAAACTATTTCTAGCCATATGAAAAGATGCTCCAAGTCATTATTAATCAGAGAAATGTAAATTAAGACAACTCTGAGATACCATTATACACCTGTCAGATTGGCTAGAATGATAGGGAAAGATAAAGCGGAATGTTGGAGAGGATATGGGAAAACTGGGATACTGATACATTGTTGGTGGAATTGTGAATATATCCAGCCATTGTGGAAAATGATTTGGAACTATGCTCAAAAAGTTATCAAACTGTGTATACCCTTTGACCCAGCAGTGTTACCACTGTGCTTATTTCCCAAAGAGATTTTTAAAAAGGGAAAGGGACCTGTATGTGCAAGAATGTTTGTGGCAGCCCTATTTGTAGTGGCCAGAAACTGGAAACAGAGTGGATGCCCATCATTTGGAGAATGGCTGAATAAATTGTGGTATATGAATATTATGGAATATTATTGTTCTGTAAGAATTGACAAGCAGAATGATTTCAGAAAGGCTTGGAGAGACTTACATGAACTAATGCTGAGTGAAATCAGCAGGACCAGGAGATCATTGTATACTTCAACAACAATACTATATGATGATCAATTTTGACAGACATGTCCCTCTTCAACAATGAAGATGAACTAAATAGTTCCAATAGAGCAGTAATGAACTGAACCAGCTACACCCAGTGAAAGAACTCTGGGAGATGCCTATGAACCACTACATAGAATTCACAATCCCTCTATTTTTGTCCACCTGCATTTTTTATTTCTTTCATAGGTTAATTTTACACTATTTCAAAGTCCCATTCTTTTTGTACAGCAAATTAACTGTTTGGACATATATACATAGATTGTATTTAACTTATGCTTTAACATGTTTAACATGTATTGGTCAACCTTCTATCTGGAGGAGGCAGTGGGGAGAAGGAAGGGAAAATTGGAATAAAGGGTTTTGCAATTGTCAGTGCTGAAAAATTGCTCATGCATATATCCTGCAAATAAAAAGCTTTAATAAAAAAGTTCAAATTTGTTTTTTCATATAATTGGTGAATATCATGCACACATGTGCATATGCACACACACACACACATTTTAACATTGAGTTTAGCAAAGACAGATCAAGGGATGCAATAGAGTTTTGAATGGTGGATGGAGAGCTGCCTGAAGCCACTGATATTTGAGAAAGCTGAATACTAGCTTATCCCTTGATTCTCAGCACTTGTTACCTTGGGGATTGCTAAAAGTTGAGTGAGGTAGTTCTCTTTGCTTAAGTGATTTTTTTGTTACTTTTAAGTTAAACGACTTGTTTACTCTTGGGTATTCTACTATTTATCTTAAACCGTATGACTTTTCTGAATATGATTTGTTATATTATATATATTTATATATATATTATATTACTAATACAATTGCTCAAAAACATGTGATTAATAGAATTTTTATTCTCTTTTTAACTGTCTATTTTAATCCAATTATGATCTTGTGGATGACTGAAGTTTGAGTACAGGATTTAGATTTTGGATTCAATTTCAGTGAAGCAGCATACCTTAAGTATTTGCCAAATACACAGGCTTGGGCTACACATTGAGGAACAAAAGAACAAATGTAAAAATGTCTTTGCTGTCATATATTTTGTACATTGCAGCACTAGAACTGCAAAAAAGTCTTTTAGCTCTTATAGGTCTTTTAGCCTAATATCTTCTTTTCATCTTCTAATCTTTTTTAGATGAAGAAATTAAGACCATGCCAGCTTAAATAATTTGTCTAAGGCAGTGGTTCTCAAACTTTTGTTTTCAGTATCTTTATCCTATTAAAAATTATTGAGGATCTCTCCAAAGCATTTTTGTTTATCTGGGTTATATTTATAGACATTTACCATATTGGAAATAAAAGCTATTTTTGAATTTGTAAACCCTCTAAAAGGGTTTCAGAGATCCCCAGGATTCTCTAGACCATACTTTGAGAACCACTGGTCTAAGATAATGCAGTGAGTAAGTGTCAGAAATGGGATTAGAAACTAGTCCCTTCATGGCCCTTTTTAACAATGAGATGATCCAGACTAGTTCCAATTATCTTGTGATGGAAGAGAGCCATCTACTTCTATAGAAGTGAAGGGTGTAGGAACTGACTGTGGATCACAGCATAGCATTTTCATACTTTTTGTTATTATTTGCTTGCATTCTATTTTTTCTCTTTTTTATTTAATTTTTCTTGTGTAGCAAGGCAATTGTATAAATATGTATGCATATATTTGATTATATATATGTATATATATATATACATATATGTATATATATATATAATATATATATATATATATATTTTTTTTTTACCATGTTTAACATATGTTTGATTAGTTGTCTACTTTCCTACTAAGGGAGGGTGTGGGGAAAAGGGGGGGAAATTGGAACATTGCCAGAGTTAATGTTGAAAAATTATCGATGCATATATTTTAAAAATAGAAAGATTTTGGAGCAGCTAGGTGGCACAGTAGATAGAGCACCAGCCCTGAAGTCAGGAGGACCTGAGTTCAAATTTGCCTCAGACACTTAACACTTCTTAGCTATATGACCCTTAACACTTCTTAGCTATATGACCCTGGGCAAGTCACTTAACCCCAATTGCCTCAGGGGAAAAAAGAAAAAAGAAAAGAAAAGAAAGCTTTAATTAAAAAAATAATAAGAAACCAGGTCCTTAGAAATAATTCACTTTTCCATCTATTTCAAAAGTAAGAAATTGTAAGTCAAACCAAAAAGGTAGTTTTTCAAAATGTTTTGATTAAAATTTAGAGGTAACTTTGCAGTTTCCTGGTTCTGTGACACTGAAAATAACTGCCTCACTGATCCATTCTCCTCACATGCATAACAAAGGCTTAGAATTAGATTCCTTAAGCTCTTCTATAATTCTCAATTCTTATGAGGCACACTCAGACATTTATTTTTCTTCCATCTTCTGTACTTCCCTTGTACTGGCCTTTACATTTCAGAATTAAAACTTGTATCTGGCAATTTTGTTTTTATTTCTTCTATCTCCATATTATGATAGCTGTGACTCATGATAAAATCCAAATGTTATATAAGGTTATTCTTAGCAATTTCTGCTTACTATCTAGAAATTATTCTACTAAAATATCTTTTTTTTTTTGAAAACTGGCATCTTCTCAAGTATTGTGGAGTCATATAAGGATTAAACAAAAGCATCTAGATTCTCATCAAATACTAAAATGATCACATAATATACAAAATAAATGATTTCAAGAGTTAGCCCCTAAAAGACTTCATTAAAACAAAGATCCAACAATGGAAGAAACACAAAAAAAGAAATGCACAGAGAACTATTTGTTCGATGAAAAAGAATTAGAGTTTTGTAGCAACTAAGATGAGGAACAAGAAACACACTTACTTTTAGGATTAGCCTGGATGCATTCACATGGAAGTTTAAGACCAGAAGACTAGTTGATTCAGACAAAGTGAGAGAAGATATTTAGTGTTTGACATGAGGCAATACAGAATCATACTTCTTTCTTTGATCTCATCTCTCAATGAAATACAAGTTCTTACAATCAGATATGTACAGGATTTGGAAGATAAAAGCACTTTCCCAGTTGTCCCTTGTCTTAACATAGAAAAAGGGAAAATTTTTGCATCCTTACAAGTACTGAGTTTGAGATGCTGGAAAACTCAGTTAATATTACTGTGAAAATACTTTCCTGGACAGTAAATGATTAAATGGAAGAAAATGCTAAAAATTTCTGTCTCATTATTTTCAGCATTGTTGTGAGAAAGATGCAACTTGTACAAAATCTTTTCCTCAAGAGGACTAGATGATTTATTTATTTTCCTTTCCAAATTCTCAGGGGTGCTTATTAAGGCAAGAAGGAAAAACAAATTCCCCTTAGAGATGCATGTTAGGTAAATATGAATAAACTTCTATAAGAATCATTTTAGTAGTAAAATCTAACTGATGGCAAAAGGAGCTTCCTGGATGATGTATCCAAAGTATTAGGCTCTAAATATGACATAGGATCAGAGATAATAGCAAAGGCATCTGGTTTCTTATTCGGTTCATATTATTCTTTTTAAAAATATTTCTGTTTTAAATAATCTTTTCTTTTTCAAAATTTTTATTTCAGATTCCCTATTTTTCCATGTGGTTTCTCCACCCACTGAAAAGACAAGAAGAGTTATTAAAATTATTTATAAATATGAAATAACATAAAATATTTTATGTTAGCCATATTGTAAAAAAATAAAGATAAAGATAATGGAAAAAAATTATGCTTTAATTTGTACTCAGAGTTCATTAATTCTTTCTGAAAGTGGATAAATTGATCATGAGTACCATGAGTCATTTGTAGTGATCAGCTTAGTCAAATCTTTCATTATTGATCATCATTACTGTGCACAATTTCCCAGTTCTTCTCAATTCACTTTGTATCAAATCATATAGCTCTAATTGTGTGTGTGTGTGTGTATGTGTGTGTGTGTGTGTGTGTGTGTGTGTGTGTGTTTCAACAATCCTCTTGTCCTTTCTTATAGTATAATACCACTCTATCATAATCATGTGCCTCAATTTGTTCAGTCATTTCCTGGTTAATGGGTATCCTTTCAATGTCCAATTCTTTGCCACCACAAAAAGAGCTGCTTTAAATATTTTTGTAGAATTCTATTTCCTTTTTGTTTGTTCTCTTTTGGGTACAAATATAGTAGTGATATTGTTGGGTCAAAGAATATGCAAAGTTGTATAGCCCATTGGGAGCAGTTCCAAACAGTTCTTCAGAATAACTGGAATGATTAACTACTCTACCAATAGTTCATAAGTGTTTCTATTTTCTCTCATCTCCATCATCATTTGCCTTAGCAGCCTCTCCTAACATTTGTACATTATGAAATCCAGCATTATTTATAAACAGAAATGAAATACAGATTTTTTTCATAATTCTTTATGGAAAATCAAATTTATATAACATAAATTTATGTAAATCATAAGCTATCTGTATTTATATTTTTTCCTGTTTGAGCCAATTCATATAAGAGTGAAGTCCAAAGATTGCCTGCTATCCTCACACCCTTCATTTTCCTCTTCATTATTTAAACTGTTCCTTATAAGCCTCTTCTATGGGAGAAAAATGTCTCTATTAGTGTTCTCTCTTTCCCTTTTTCTCAGTATTGCATTCTTCTTTCTCTTCCCTTCTTTTTTTGAATCTTATTCCAGCAGAATTGATTGATTCATATTCATGCCCTCTGTTTATGTAAACTACTTTTAGCTGCCCTAATAACAATAAAATTCTAAGAAGTTATAGGTAGAAGGGTGGAGCCAAGATGGCAGAGAAGACAAGCACAACTTTCTAAGCTCCTCTCATGCCCTCACGACCAACATTAAATTCAGCCTCAAAAATAGCATTTGACCACTAAAATTCACAAAGATTAGAAGCACAACAACTTACGAGCCAAAGATAACCTGGAAGATAGCCAGGAAAGGTTTGTCCTAAGGGACCAGGAAGAGACCAGTGCTGGCAGGGAGAGACTAATGTCACAAGCAGACCAGGGGCTAGGGTGACCTCAGTGGCTAGAGATGACTTTCCCATAGGCTAACTCCCCTATAAAGAGGAAGCGGTTAGCAGACTGGATTGAAAGCCAGAATTCTACAATAGGTTGTTTACAGGAAACAAACCTGAAGCAGGGCAATACATACAGAGTAAAGGTAAAAGGTAAAAGGTTGGAACAGAATCTACTACGCTTCAGATGAAGTAAAAAAAGCAGGAGTAGCCATCCTGATCTCAAATCAAGCAAAAGCAAAAACTGATATAAGTAAAAGAGATAAGGAAGGAAACTATATCTTGCTAAAGGGTACTATAGACAATGAAGCAATATCAATATTAAACATATATGCACCAAGTGGTATAGCATTTAACTTCCTAAAGGAGAAGTCAATAGAGATGCAAGAAGAAATAGACAACAAAACTATAATAGTGGGAGATCTCAATCTTGCACTCTCAGAATTAGATAAATCAAACCATAAAACAAATGAGAAAAATTAAAGAGGTTAATAGAATATTAGAAAAATTAGACTAAACATACTGGGAAAACATTTTCACAGTTAAAGATTCTGATAAAGGTCTCATTTCCAAGATATATAAAGAATTGACTCTAATTTATAAGAAATCAAGCCATTCTCCAATTGATAAATGGTCAAAGGATATGAACAGACAATTCTCAGATGAAGATATTGAAACTGTTTCTAACCATATGAAAAGATGCTTCAAGTCATTATTAATCAGAGAAATGCAAATTAAGACAACTGTGAGATATCATTACACACCTGTCAGATTGGCTAGAATGACAGGGAAAGATAATGTGAAATGCTAGAAGGAATGTGGGAAAACTGGGACACTGATACATTGTTGGTGGAATTGTGAACACATCCAGCCATTCTGGAGAGCAATTTGGAACTACGCTCAAAAAGGTAACAAACTGTGCATACCCTTTGACCCAGTAGTGTTACTACTTGGCTTATATCCCAAAGAAATTTTAAAGAAGGGAAAGGGACCTGGATGTGCAAGAATGTTTGTGGCAGCCCTCTTTGTAGTGGCCAGAAACTGGAAACTAAGTGGATGCCCATCAATTGGAGAATGGCTGAATAAATTGTGGTATATGAATATTATGGAATATTATTGTTCTGTAAAAAATGACGAGCAAGATGATTTTAGAAAGGCCTGGAGAGACTTACATGAATTGATGCTGAGTTAAATGAGCAGGACCATAAGATCAGTATATACTTCAACAACAATACTATATGATGATCAATTCTGATGGATGTGGCCCTCTTCAACAATGAAGATGAACCAAATCAGTTCCAATAGAGCAGTAATGAACTGACCCAGCTACACCCAGTGAAAGAACTCTGGGAGATGATTATGAACTACTACATAGAATTCACAATTCCTCTATTTTTGTCTGCCTGCATTTTTGCTTTCCTTCACAGGCTAATTGTACACTATTTCAAAGTCCGACTTTTCATACAGCAAATTAACTGTTTGGACATGTATACATAGATTGTATTTAACTTATGCTTCAACATGTTTAACATGTATTGGTCAACCTTCCATCTGGGGGAGGCAGTGGGGAGAAGGAAGGGAAAAATTGGAATAAAGGGTTTTGAAATTATCAATGCCAAAAAATTGTTCATGCATATATCTTGTAAATAAAAAGCTATAAAAAAGAAAAGAAAAAGAAAGTAGTATACTACTCTGAAACAAACAAACAAACAAACAAATAAATAAACAAATAAATAAATAAATAAATCTTGTATGATCCTACAAAGAAAAAAAGTTATATGTATCCTCTTTCTATATAAGAGAGCAAACCACTTAATTTTATTGTTTTTTTAATATAATTTTTCTTTCCTTTTTTTTTTAACATTTCACTTGAGTCACATTTGAATGTCAAATTTTCTATTTAATTCTGGTCTTTTTTAGGAATTATTAAGAATCATTTAGATATTTTGATAAATATACATTTTTTATTACGTTTAATTTTGCTGAATAGATGATTTCTTAGTTGTAATCTTAACTCTTTTTCTTTCTTAAAAAGCATATTTCAAATCCCCTGATCCTTAGTGTAATAGCTACTAAATCTTGTTCAATTCTGAATGGCTTCATGATATTTGAGTTGTTTCTTTTTGGCTGCTTGCAATATTTTCTACTTTACCTTGGAACTCTGCAATGGGATTATACCATTCTTAGGAGTTTTGATTTGGGATCTGTTTTAGGAGGTGATCAGTGTATTCTTTCAATTTTTATTTTACTCAACACAGATCTAAAATATTAGGGTAGTTTATAATTCCTTTAAATATGACATCTAGATTCTTTTTATGACCATGACTTTTTGGATAGTCCAATAATTCTTCAATTACCTAGTCTCCATTCCAGATCATTTGTTTTTCAATAAGAAAGTTCAAATTTTAAAAATTCTTTTCACTATATTTTATTGTTTCTTGATGTCTCATAGATTCCTTAGCATCCAGTTGGCCAATTCTATCATTAAGGAGTTCCTGTCTTCAGTGTGTTTTTTTTTTTCCATTACCAAGCTGTTAATTATCTTTTCATAATTTTCTCACATTACTTTTTTTTTTTTTTCAAATTTTCCCTATCACTCTTATCTCTTTCTTTAAGTCTTCCAGGAATTCTTATTGGGCTTGGGTCCCATTAGCATTTTTTTAGACTTCCTTTGGGTTGTTTTCACATTGATTGTCTTCTTCTAAACATGTGACTTAGTCTTCCTTGTCTCTGTAGTACCTTTTTATGACAAAATTCTGTCTTTGCTATTTGCTTATTTTTTAAAGCAATTTTTCCTTCCTTCCTTCCTAACCTTTCCTCTCCTTTCTTCCCTTATATTTTCCTCCTCCATTTCCTCCTCCTCCTCCTCCTTCTCTTCCTCCTCCTCTTTCTTTTCTTTCTTCTCTTTAAACTTTTCACTAAAGTTTAACTTTGCCAGTGTCTCTATGTTCTGTAGATTATAAAAGGAGATCGCAAAAGAGAGAAAGGGCCCCAAATATGCAAGAATGTTTGTGAAAACCCTTTTTTATGGTGTTAGGAGCAGGAAATTGAGTGGAGCCCATCAGTTGAAGAGTTATTGAATGGGTTGTGCCATATGAGTGGAATGGAATATTATTGTTCCAAAGGAATGATGAGCAGGGTGATTTAGACTTACTTGAACTGATGCTAAGTAAAGTGAGCAGAACCAGGACAATATCGTACACTGTAACAACAAGATTATATGATGATCAACTGTAATGGATTTGGCTCTTTTCAACAACTAATGGCAATAATCTCAAAATGAGTTGATTTAGAGAATACAGTCAAACTATATACTCATTAATTGCTAGTGTAAGCAATCGATAAATTAATCAATAAAGTATTTAGTAAAATGCTAATATTTTCCAGGTAGCCACTGTAAAGGGCATCAGAGATGCAAAGACAAAACTGACATACTCTCACCCCTTAAGAAGCTCACTTTATATCAGATGAAAAAAACATGAAGATATGTGTATATGAAATACCTACAAAGAAAAAACAAAGTAATTTTAGTGGGAGAATAATCAGGAAATACCTCATATAGGAAATGGTACTTGTGCTAATTTTTGATAGAAGATTGAGGCTCACAGAGACAGGGATGAGTTGGCATGAGAGACCACCTGGTTAAATGCACCAAGAATAAGTAAGGATACATATGAGAAACAATAAGACCAATTTGGCTGGATTGTAGTATACATAATGAAGAGTCATGCATAATTTTGCTGGAAGTAAAGAATCATAGAATTTGAGAATCTGAGTAGACTTGATCAATCTAATATATACATAAAGGATAGTTTAGAGTTAGTTTGGAAAGGAGTATAATGACAATCAAAAATATCTGTAATATATCCTAGAAATAACAGTATTCCAATGGAGGGTTTTTTGTTTTTTGTTTGTTTTTAACCAGGAAAGTGGCATGGTGAGACTTGACTTTACTAATGATATTTGGGCATCTGTGTTGAAGATAGTTCTTGGAAAGAAATGAAATTTGAGGGGAAAATGTCATTTAGGAGGCTACTACAAAAGTCCCGAAGAAAGGTAATGAGCTTTTAGAGAACAAGAGTGAAATGTTGGAAAGTCATATGCAGAATTGATCATTGTATAATATTGATGTTTCTGTGTACAATGATCTTCTGCTTCTGTTCACTTCATTTAGCATCAATTCATGTAAGTCTCTCCAGGCCTTTCTAAAATCATCCTTCTGATCATTTCTTATGAAACAATAATATGCTATAACATTCATGTACTATAATTTATTCAGCCATTTTCCAATTGTGGATCCAAGTGGGCATCCATTTGGTTTCCAGTTTCTTGCCACTACAAAAAGGGCTGCCACAAACATTTTTGCACATATGGGTCCTTTTCTTTCATTTAACATCTCTTTGGGACTAGGCCCAGTAGAAACACTGCTGGATGAAAGAGTATGTGCAGTTTGGTAATTTCTTGAGCATAATTTCAAATTTCTCTCCAGAATAGCTAGATGTATTCACAATTCCACCAACAATGTATCAGTGTCACAGTTTTCCCACATCTCCACCAACATTCAGCATTATCTTTTGTTGTCATCCTAGCCAATCTGAGAAGTGTGTAGTGGCATCTCAGAGTTGATTGATCAAAGAAATGCAAATTAAGACAACTAATAATCAAAATTATCTATCTGACATTCAATCATGAATTCCAGTTCTTCTTTGGAAACATATTCCTGACTTCTCCACAGATCTGAGAGGCAAACTGCACCATGTTCTTCTAATTTGCTTATAATATCACTATTTGTGGCTAAATCATGCACCCATTTATATCTGATCTTGATATATGGTGTTAGGTGTGGGTTGAGTCCTAATTTCTTCCATACTAGTTTCCAATTTTCCCAGAAGTTTTTGACAAATAATGAGTTCTTATCTCAAAAGCTGGGATCTTTGGGTTTGTCAAATATTAGATTGCTATTGTTATTTACTATTTTGTCCTGTGATCCTAACCACGGATTGACTACTCTATTTCTTAGCCAGTACCAAATACTTTAGATGACTACTACTTTATAATATAGTTTTAGGTCTGATACAGCTAAGCCACCTTCATTAGCATTTTTCTCCATTAATTCTCTTGAAGTTCTTGACCTTTTATACTTTCAGATGAACTTTGTTATTACTTTTTCTAAATTTATAAACTAATTTCTTGAGAGTTTGATTGGTATGCCATTAAATGAGTAGGTTAATTTGGGTAGTATTGTCATTTTAATTATATTTACTTGGTCTACTCATGAGCACTTGATTTTTTCCAGCTGATTAGATCTGACTTTATTTGTGTAGAAAGTGTTTTGTAGTTGTGTTCATATAGTCCTTGACTTTCCCTTGGCAGATAAGATTCGGCCAATATTTTGTATAATTGACAGGTATTTTGAATGGAATTTCTTTTTCTATCTCTTCCTGCTGGACTTTGTTGATAATATATAAAAAAGCTGATGATTTATTATGTATCCTGCAACTTTGCTAAAGTTGTGAATTGTTTCTAGCAGTTTTTTTTAGTTGATTCTCTAGGGTTCTCAAAATATCATCATATAATGTACAAAGAGTGATAATGCTCTAATTCCTTTAATTTGTTTTTCTTCTCATTTCCAAAACTAACATTTCTAATACAGTACTGAATAGTAATGGTGATAGTGGGCAGCCTTGTTTCACTCAGGATCTCACTGGGAATGGTTCTAGTTTGTTCTCATTACATATAATGCTTGCTGATGGTTTTAAATAGATGATACTATATTAAGGAAAAGTTCATTTATTTCTATACTCTCTAATATTTTTAATAGGAATGTGTATTGGATTTTATCAATTTTTCTGCATTTATTGAGATCATATGATTTTTGTTAGTTTGGTTACTAATATTGTTGATTATGCTAATAGTTTTCCTAATCATGAACCAGCCCTGCATTACTGATATAAATCCTACTTGATCATGGTACATTATCCTAGGGATGACTTTCTGTAATCATGTTGCTAATATTTTATTTAAAATTTTTGCATCCAAGAGAACTGTTCAGTTGTGCACACATATATTGTATCTAGGATATACTGTGACATATTTAACATTTTTATGACTGCTTGCCATCTGGGGGAAGGGATGGAGGGAGGAAGGGGAAAAGTTAGAACAGAAGTGAGTGCAAGGGATAATGTTGTAAAAAATTACCCTGGCATGGGTTCTGTCAATAAAAAGTTATAATTATTAAAAAAATAAATAAATAAAATAAAATTTTTGCATCAATATTTATTAGGGAAATTGGTCTATAATTTTCTTTCTCTTTTTTCACCTTATCTGGGTTAGCTATCAGCATGATATCTGTGTCATAAAAGAAATTTGGTAGGACTCCTTCTTTCCCTATTTCTTTTCCCTATTTTTATAATATAGGACTTAATTGTTCTTTGAATGTTTGAGAGAATTCACATATAAATCCATCTGGGCCTGGAGATTTTTTCTTAGGGAGTTGATTAATAGCGTGCTCTATTTCTTTTTCTAAAATGGGATTATTTAAATACTTTATTTCCTCTTCTATTAACCTGGGTAATCTATATTTTTGCAGATATTCCTATTTCATTTAAATTATCAAATTTGTTGGCATATAGTTGGGCAAAATAACTCCTTATTATTGCTCTAATTTCCTCTTCATTACTGGAAAGTTCCTTCTTTTCATTTTGAGACTAACAATTTGATTTGAACAATAAAATTGTGTTGCATTTGGGTAGATTGAAGAGAACATTGGTGAAGAGAAGGTCATGAGATTCACAATCTTCATTAGTTGATTCAATGCTGTTCTTTTATTTTCTGGTTCATTTCTCCCAAGGACTCCCTGCTATATTTGATAATCTGTGGCAATACTGGCATTAAAGTCCTAAAGAGTTATGAACTTATTCACTTTTGTCACACTGATGAAGAATGTTTCCAGGTCTTCGTAACATTTTTCTTTCACCTTATTTGGGTTTGTCTGGGAAAAACAAATACAGTGATAGTAGTGTGGTACTTTCTTGCAAATCCCAATCACACTATTATTTGCCTATATTTACTCCTGTATTGCATACAACTTTCTTTATTACACTAGATCTGAAAGCAAAATCTCTGCTAATTCTATAGTAATTTCCATCATAGTGATCACGCCAGAAAAAAAAAAAAAAAACAAAAACAAAAACAAAACAAAACCATGCATCCAGCTCTTACTTTGGTAAACCCATCAGTCTTGTTTCACTCAGTGCTGCTACATAGGTTTGATGATTGATTAGAATTATTACAACCTGAACTGTTTTTCTTTTTGATGTCTTGGATTTTATCTTGTCAATAAGTGCACACATATTGCATATACAAATGGTGAGTAGAATAATCTTTGCAACAGTTTTTTATTCTTATTATTAAATTTTTATTACTATTTTTTATCGTTGCATTTGTGTGTGTGTGTGTCTTTTCGAACCCTTTCCTCACTGTAATGAGTGGGAAGTATAGGCTTTTCATGTACCCAGAGGCTGCCAAATCCAACTTCTGTTTCGGTCTAGTGATAAGAAGACCCCATGCCCTAAGTGATTGTGTGTAGGATTGTGACTATAGCTCCTATTTTATCCACACCTGTGTTTTCATCCCTTGTCCATTGTCACAGGATGTCAAGGTAGATAAAATTAGTAAAATATTATGGTGATTTTTTTACTCGTGCATAAATTAGATTTAAGTAAATTAGGATTGTATGAAGGAGTTGGCCTCAATCTCTCTTCCAAAATCATCAAAGTCCAATGTCTAAACAAAAATCAAGCTGACTCTAGAGGTTTCAGAATGGAGTGGATGACCTTGGACTCTTCAATATCTAATTGGGCTCTAAGAGCTTCTTGGCACCTGCTTATATCACTTTCATAGCCTTTGGAACAAATGGTCTCCTTATACCTATTCTATCAGGGAAGTTACATACCTAGAGCAAACAAGGCAATTGAAGTTCATTGTTTACTCTTAATCTGGTTTAACATTTCTGTTGTTTTATTGGGATGTGGCCGCTGAGTTTACTAAAACTTCTTTGAGTTACATATGAAAGTTGATGTCTTGGATTTTATCTTGTCAATAAGTGCACACATATTGCATATACAAATGGTGAGTAGAATAATCTTTGCAACAGTTTTTTTATTCTTATTATTACATTTTTATTACTATCAGGGGGACACCAGAAGTAGAAAAAAGCTATGAAAGGGGCCTGCAGGCTTCACAATAAAAATCCTAGTCTTCTCTTAACAACTTGTACAGTCCCATAAGCAGTCTGTTTAAGTCTATGAATTTCTGTTCATAAAAATGTTGTAAATGCATAAACTGAAATGCATAGGATACAAAAGGAAATAAATTTACTAAAATATGATGATTAAAATTTATATTGAAAATCCATGGGTCCCAGATAATGAAGTTTTGTTATAAATATACTAGTAGACCAAGCTGTAGAATAATTGCAAAATCATTTATTTTTTAATAATATGGGGATGAGAAAAATCTCGTTCCAAAAATTTAATTGAAATCAATTTGCTGAAAGGGAAACCTTCATTAACTTGTTGGCAATGTGAATTCCCTGAATAATTATGAAGGTGAATCTTTATATTTTCCCTTTGGAAGAAATAGGGAGCCCAACAGGCCTGTAAAATCCAGTAAAAGATGTATATGTAGGACACAATTCTTAATGCCATTGTGAATATGAGTTTAAATGTAACCATATTCTTCTGTAGGAAAAAAAACAAAAAAAAGCTTAAGACATTAGTGGAAATATTTCTTATTCTGCACTTGAAGGTTTTCATAGGAAAGAGGAAGTTTTGATTGATAGGTTGGGCAACAATGAGTTTCATTTTCAATTTTGAACCAGGGAAGCATATTATTCCTGACAAATTTTGCTAGAAATAAATTTACAGGATTATGGCAGCAGATTATGGTGTTGATTACAGGGCTCACTTATGTTTTAGATTGCATCCAATCCACTGTAGTTATTAGCTAAATGAAATGTTATCTGAATTCAAAGATAAACTAACCAAAATGTTAAAACACATGAAAGCAACATTAACAACTGGATTATTTCATTGATTCTTTCTCTTAGAAGCAAAAATATAACAGATTTAATTGTAATAGGTGACATTTATGTAATGTTTTAGAGATTCAAAAGAACATTGCAGATTTCATTTGACTTTCTCAAAAAAAAAAAGAATCCATAAAAAAAGAATTCATAGCATTGAAGAAACTGAAAAATAAGATTTAAGAGACTTATTGCATTATTTGAATAGCAGTATTAAATGCTTGTATGTTTGGGCAAACTTTTTTAAAAGCTCAATTGTATTTTGGAATAAAAGAAAATATACCTATTAAAACAAGGAAAGTATTAAATTGACATTTTATATAATGTATGCATATAAATAAAGCAGCATTAAAAATATTTGTCCCAAGTAATTTGCACACTGCTATGATGGAAAAAGGGAGGCAGAAAAAGAATCTCTATAGAGTCTCAATGTTTTATTTAGGTTTTTCTTTATTTTTCAAATATGGTTTTATAAAAAATTATTTATATTGTAAGAAAAAAATCTTTCTAATCATGTTTTTAAAGGCTTGCTTTACTTGTTGGTTCCTTAGGGTATAAATGAATGGATTCAGCATTGGGGCAATGGAAGTGTTCAGCACTGCTACTCCTTTAGTCATTGCCATCCCTTCTTTTACTGAGGGCTTGACATACATAAAAATACAGCTTCCATAAGAGATGGATACAACAATCATGTGGGAAGAACAAGTGGAAAAGGCCTTTTTTCTTTGCTGGGCAGAGGGAATTCTCAGAATGGTTCGGAGGATGAATGCATAAGAGAGAATCACTAATGCCAAAGTGACCACAAGTGTTAATACAGCAAAGGAAAAACTCATGATTTCTAGGACCTTGGTGTCTGTGCAAGCAATCATCAGCATGGGAGAAGTATCACAGGTGAAATGATCAATGACATTGGAATCACAGAAATCCAATTGGAGGCCCATGACGATTGGTGGAAAGATTATGAGAAATCCTGCTATCCAAGAGCTAATTACAAGCTGGCTACAGACTCTGTTGCTCATGATAGTCATATAATGTAGGGGTTTGCAGATGGCCACATAGCGATCATAGGACATGGCAGCAAGCAGAAAAAATTCTGTTGCACCAAGGAGGATAAAAAAGAATACTTGGGCCAAACAAGAATTATAAGAAATTGTTTTTTCTTTAGTTACTATACTGACTAGAAATCTTGGAATGGAAACAGATGTAAATGATATTTCTAAGAAGGAGAAATTCCTGAGGAAGAAATACATGGGAGTCTTGAGGTGAGAGTCCAGCAGGGTGAGGGTGATGATGGTCAGGTTTCCAGTTACGCTCAATATATAGGTGAGAAACAGAAAAAGGAAAATCAAGATCTGTAGCTGTGGGTCATCTGTCAGTCCCAGGAGGATGAATTCTTTCACTGATGTCTGATTTCGCATGGTTTATGCTTGACTTCTGCCAGATATGTGTTGAAAACAAGAGAAAAATAACTCAGAGATAAGTTGACACATCTATTGGAAAACTCCATTGTATAGAAAACTATGCAAGCCAAAGAAAAAGATTGTCCATGAGATAACCAGTGTAGGCTATGAGATCCAGAAAAGGATTAGGAAGTGGCCTTCTGTTTATCCAGCTTCCTTAAGTCCCAATTATAATTTCTCCTTTTACACCGAAAGCCTCCTGAATCCATTGTTTTCTCTCTTTTAATTATTTCCAATTTATTCCATATATAGCACAAACAAGTGTTTTTGCACATGTTTATTTTCCTGTTGTTTCTCTTATTAAATTGTAAACTACTTGAGGGAAAGGGTTTTTCTTTGCTTCTTTTGTATCATCACCTCTTAACATTATTCCTGACACATAGTTAATGCTTAATAAATGTTGATTGATTGCTCAACAAGTTGATTGTAGATTCGAGTATATTCCAAAACAGCCTTATTGAATCCTCCATAAATAAAAATGTTTAATTTTGTTATGTGATTATTTCAATTTATCCTGTATATAACTTTTTATACAAAATTGTATATTGCCCAATTAAGAAACGGCCAATGAAAACAAAACAGGCAGTTTTCCGGTGAAGAAATTGAATCTTACTGTATGAGAAAATGCCCTTAAGTCACTTCTGATTTTAAAAAAATGCAAATGAAAACAACTTTGAGGTGCTACCTCATACCTATAAGATTGTTTAATATAACTGAAAACAAAGCAATAAATATTGGAGATGATGTGGGAAAACTGGAAGATTATTATATTTTTGTTGAAATTGTGACCTTATTCAAAGAACCTCTGCAGATCAATTTGGAACTATACATAAAGGGCTATTAAACAGTGCATACCCATTCATCTGATAATACCTTTGTTAAATCTATTTCAAAGAGTTCATAAAAAATTAGAAAAAGACCCACATTTACAAAAATTTTTATAACAGCTCTCTTTATATTGGCAAAGTATTTGGAATTCTAAAGAATACCAATCAAATGGGGAATAGTTTAATACATTTTGCTTTATGAATAAATTATAGTATAATATGGTATAATGAATACTTCCATTAGAAATAATGAGCATGTAGATTTCATAATAACCTGGAAAGATTTACATGAACTGATGCTGAATGAAGTGAGCAGAACCAGGAAAACACCACACAGTAACAGCGACATTTTGGGATGAATAACTTTAATAGAATCAGTTCTACTAAGCCATTAAATGATCTAACACAATTCCAAATATTCATTATGGAAAATGCTATGCATATAAAAAGAAATAACTATGGAATCTGAATGCAGATCAAGGCATACCGTTTATTCTTTTATGCATTTTTGTTTGCTTTCTTATGATTTTTCTCTTTTCTTCTGATTCTTCTTTAACAAAATGATTACTTTGGAGATATGCTTAATGTGATTGTACATGTATAATCTATATCAGATTGCTTGTTTTAGGGATTAGAGGAAAGGGAGAGAGGGAGAAAAAGCAGAAATTTATAACAGCAAATGTTGAAAATTATCTTTACATAATTTTTTACATATTTACAAAAAAGCAAGGCCTGTCTTTTGTCTTTCTGTTTATATCCATATTTTAACACAATGCCTGGAACATAATAGGCAGTAACAAATGTTCATTGACTGACTGACTGATATTTAAGGGAATTTTGGACATTCTCCTTTATCATGTAATTAATTATCATATTGCACTTTAGGTTGCTATATGACAAAATTAGTATATTGCTTCTCCTACAATCCTCAGTTTTTCCCCCCCCCCAAATTCCCTCCCTCTGCTATTTCTCTGCATTTAGCAATCATTTTGATTTTGACCAAAAACACTGAAGGTCTTCACCTTCCAGATTTATTTATTTAGCTTTTTTTTTAACTAGGTGAAAGAGAATATGCATTCCCTCAATTGCTCTCTAGCCTTAATCACTGAATGGGTGCAGCTTCAGTCAAACTGAGACCTGTTGAAGACCCTAGCATAAAAAGACCAAGGTCTCTCATTGTATCCAGGGTCATCTCCAGTTGTCCTGATTTATATCTTGCCACTGGAACCAGATGGCTCTAGGGGAGAAAACGAGACAGTTGACCTTGCACAGCCTTCTCTCACTTAAATTCAATTCATTTGCATATCATGGCATCATCTTCCTGATATCATGGTCTTCTTTGAGAATGAAGGATAAACAACAACAACAAAAAGTATGCCTTCTCTCCACTTCATCTAATATTGTTAGTTAACTTCATAGAATTTTGTCTAATTCTACTAGTTTTATCTTTTTTGAATAACAATCAAGTTTTTGCTGAATGTCGAATCGGTCTTGTTAACCTACTAATATTTAGGTCCTTTTCAAAAGGTACAAATAAAGTTTTTTTCCCCTTATTTATCTAAGTCATTGATACAATGGTTACATTAAAGAGATGAAGGACATAATCTTATATCACATAAAACAAACTACTCTTTCAAGTCCTATCAATCTGTTCTTAATCCACATACTTTGAGTCAAGTTAATCAACTAACTATATTTGTTTGATCTCTCTATTAGAGAGCTCATTAAGGTCTCTCTATTTTATTCCAAGGATATTGTTGGATATGTTGAACGTTTTAAAGTACAATGTCCAAGCACACTGTGGACCTCACATTTCCTTGTGGTACCAGTCCAGTAATACTGTCAGGAATGAGGTGAAGTTAGCCTAGTGTAAATTATTCCATAGTGAAATGATTTAATAAAGTAATCACCACTTCCTTTTTTATTGCTAGTAAGATCACAATTTTTTTATTCTAAGAATTTTTAGACATCTACTATGTTCCAATTAGATGCTGGGTGTTCCTACCAGATGAAGGAAACACACAAACAAACACACACAAATTCTCTGTACTCAGTAAGTTTACATTCTCTTCTAGTATTTTCCTCTAATTGATGTCAAGTTCAGCAGGTTATTTTTTGAAGGGTGCACGTTTTCAAAATTGACACAATATATGATTTAGCATTATTCTCTGCAAATTTTCAAGCATTTTGGAAAGAGCTAAGATCTTCATAGAATAGTGACAACAATCATATCCACAAATTTTATCAATGAGACAAAAAACCTTTGTTGATATTGTAAAGAGTGTTGAACATTAATTTATATTAGATCCTAAAAATGAAAGAGACAATGGAATTACTTATCAGGGGAATGGCAGGATCAAACCTGTACTTAAGGAAAATGACTTTGGAGGCTGGGAAAAGGACAGTTTGAGGAAGAGGACTGATTTGATACTATAGAAATGAAAGATAAGATGGGGACCTGAACATGGTTGGTGGTCATCTTAGTGTAAGCAGGAAGAGAGATAAAAGATGTCATGCTTCTCACTAAAGCCTTTGAGTAATTGTTTTGGTGATGGGCTCCATTGCACAGGGACATTATAAACATAAAGAAAAAATTTGCAACATTAAGTTGGGGTGTTTGGTTACAATACTTAATTTTTATCTTAGCAAAATATTAAAGGTCAGGTTGATCTTACTTATGCCTATATTCTATTGAATATTTCAATCATACTTTCACTACATTCCAAAAGCTATGAAATTGCAAAGGGAATAGTACAACATTAAGGGAAATATGAAATGATTTTTAACTTAAAGATTAAACTAAAATCATACATAATTCAGTGAGTAAAGTTGCCTTAGAAATTATTCTTTGTCCTTCATTCTAGAATTTTTGATTTTGAGACATTAGTTCTGTTAGCAATGCTGACATATATTTAAGACCAATGTCTGGAAAGGAACCTTCTAACTTAAAAGGAGATAAAAAGACAAAGTATAATTGAATATACTTACTTTTTTGATTAGCCTTGACGGATTTTGCTGAAAGCTAAAATGCAAAGGTAATGCGTATTTACTTAAATCGAAATGAACTATGTAGGTTCAACTAGAAGACATTTTCATGTTCAGGCTCCTGTTTTTATTGCCTTTTCTCTCACCAAAATGCATATATACATAAACATAAAATTTAGAATGTAAAGGACTTCCCCTGCCTTTGTTCTAAAAAATTGTTAGCATTTTTCAATCTTTCTTCTCAGTTCTACATCAAATACTGGATTACACACTGGCAATCTGATCTGTATAATTGTGAAATTATTGTCTGAACTTTAAAAAAATAAAAGAAAATTCTATCAGAAATACCGGATAATCATGAAAATGTCTCCTCTGCATGAGACTTTTCTGCAAATTTACATGACAACCTTTACAGAGCCATAGCTTATCTCTACCAGGAGTGGAAATGATTTATCTGTTTTTCTCTATCAAACCTCAGAGGGCATTATTAAGAAAAAGAAAGGGGAAAAAATCCTCAGAGACAGATGAGATGACACTAATAGTTCAACATTATAATCATGTCTGACAACTAACTTTAATTAAGTATCTATCAGAGCTATATTCCTGCAGGTTTCTTATGGAAGAGGAAACAAGAGCATGAAATACAGTTCAGTTACAAATAGGAAAAAAAAAGCATCAAATCAATGATATCTGGCTTCTTTCAGCTATAAAGTTGCCCATATTAATACATTGGTTATGGGGGGAAAGGAAAGAGTTGCCTCTTTTAGGAACAAAGAACAAGGTATTTCATTCATCTATCGATTTGTTTATTTAAAAATTGTTTATTGATCATTTACAATCTGGATAGTGATATGGTGGGCTATCAAGTAAAATAAAACTTCAAAAATTCAATTCAATTTAATAAGTATTTGTTGACCAATTATTATGTGAATGTTGTTATTCTAAGAATTGGAAACATAAATCCAAAAATGAAATAATTTCTTAATTTGATGGGGATAGGTTCAGTGCAGATAGAGGTGGCCATAACTTGTATATCTATTTTTTATTATTATATAGCTTTTAATTTACAAGATATATGCATGGGTAATTTTTCAGCATTAACAACTGCAAAACCTTTTGTTCCAACTTTTGCCCTCCTTCCCCCTACTACCTCCCCAGATGGCAAATTGACAAATACATGTTAAATATGTTAAAGTATAAGTCAAAAACAATATATGTATAAATGTCCATGCAGTTATTTTGTTGTACAAAAAGAATTGGACTTTGAAATAATGTACAATTAGCCTTGAAGAAAATAAAAAATGCAAGCAGACAAAAATATAGGGATTGGGAATTCAATGTAGTGATTCATAGTTATCTCCCAGAGTTCTTTCGCTGGATGTAGTTGGTTCAATTCATTACTGCTCTATTGGAACTGATTTGGTTCATCTCATTGCTGGAGATGGCCATATCCATCAGAATTGATCATCATATAGTATTGTTGTTGAAGTGTATAATGATCTCCTGGTCCTGCTCATTTCGCTCAGCATCAGTTCATGTAAGTCTCTCTAGGTCTCTCTGAAATCATCCTGTTGGTCATTTCTTACTGAACAATAATATTCCATAATGTTCATATACCACAATTTATTCAGCCATTCTCCAATTAATGGGCATCCACTCAATTTCCAGTTTCTGGTCATTACAAAGAGGGCTGCCAACATTGTTGCACATACAGGTCCCTTTCCCTTCTTTAAAAACTCTTTGGGATCTAAGCCCAGTAGAAACACTGCTGGATCAAAGGGTATGCACAGTTTGATAACTTTTTGAGCATAGTTGCAAATTGCTCTCCAGAATGGCTGGATGTGTTCATAATTCCACCAACAATATATCAGTGTCCCAATTTTCTCACATCCCCTCCAACATTCTGCATTATCTTTCCCTGTTGTTCTAGCCAATCTGACAGGTGTGTAGTGTTATCTCAGAGTTGTCTTAATGTGTATTTCTCTGATTAATAATGACTTAGAGCATCTTTTCATATAGCTAGAAATAATTTCAATTTCTTCATCTGAGAAGTGTATCTTCAGATCCTTTGACCATTGTTATGTGATTTTAGAGAAAAATTCGGATTCACTCCTATAAATGATTCTCTCTGACTCAATTACTTATACAATACATGGAATAGATTGACTACAATAACAATCAATGCAGTAAATAATATATAAAAGACAAAGAATAAGGAGAATTATGATTAAAACAGAAGAGAAAGACAAAGAAGACATCATAGATCTAAGGGAGCATTGGAAAGTGGCTGGGAGCCCCATTCTGCAGCCTTCAAACTTTTTTTTTTAATAACTTTTTATTGATAGAATGCATGCCAGGGTAATTTTTTACAGCATTATCCCTTGCATTCACTTCTGTTCCGATTTTTCCCCTCCCTCCCTCCACCCCTTCCCCCAGATGGCAAGCAGTCCTTTACATGTTGAATGAGTTGCAGTATATCCTAGATACAATATATGTGTGCAGAACCGAACAGTTTTCTTGTTGCACAGGGAGAATTGAATTCAGAAGGTATAAATAACCCAGGAAGAAAAAACAAAAATGCAAGCAGTTTATATTCATTTCCCAGTGTTCTTTCTCTGGGTGTAGCTGCTTCTGTCCATCTTTGATCAATTAAGGCTCTCTTTATCGAAGAGATCCACTTCCATCAGAATACATCCTCAGACAGTATTGTTGTTGAAGTATATAATGATCTCCTGTTTCTGCTCATTTCACTTAGTATCAATTCATGTAAGTCTCCCCAAGGCTTTCTGTGTTCGTCCTGCTGGCCATTTCTTATAGAACAATAATATTCCATAACATTCATATACCACAATTTACTCAACCATTCTCCAATTGATGGACATCCTTTCATTTTCCAGCTTCTAGCCACTACAAACAGGGCTGCCACAAACATTTTGGCATATACAGGTCCCTTTCCTTTCTTTTGTATCTCTTTGGGGTATAAGCCCAGTAGAAACAATGCTGGATCAAAGGGTATGCACAATTTGATAACTTTTTGAGCATAGTTCCAAATTGCTCTCCAGAATGGCTGGATGTGTTCACAATTCCACCAACAATGTATCAGTGTCCCTGTTTTCCCACATCCCCTCCAATATTCCATATTATCTTTCCCTGTCATTCTAGCCAATCTGACAGGTGTGTAGTGGTATTTCAGAGTTGTCTTAATTTGCATTTCTCTGATTAATAATGATTTGGAGCATATTTTATATGCCTATAAATAGTTTCAATTTCTTTGTCTGAGAATTGTCTGTTCATATCCTTTGATCATTTATCAATTGGAGAATGATTTGATTTCTTATAGATTAGAGTCAATTCTCTATATATTTTGGAAATGAGGCCTTTATCAGAACCATTGATTGTAAAAAATGTTTTCCCAGTTTATTGTCTCCCTTCTAATCTTGCCTGCATTTGTTTTGTTTGTACAAAAAATTTTCAATTTGATATAATCAAAATTTTCTATGTTGTGGTCAATAGTGATCTCTAGTTCTTCTTTGGTCATAAATTCCTCCCTCTTCCACAGGTCTGCGAGGTAAACTATCCTATGCTCTTCCAATTTATTTATAATCTCATTCTTTATGCCTAGGTCATGAACCCATTTTGACCTTATCTTGGTGTACGGTGTTAAGTGTGGGTCAATGCCTAGGTTCTTCCATACTGATTTCCAATTTTCCCAGCAATTTTTGTCAAATCATGCATTCTTATCCCAGAAACTGGTGTCTTTATATATATATATAAATATATAAATATTATATATTATTAAACACTATATTATTAAAGTTGTTGGCTGTTTTGTCCTTTGAACCTATCCTATTCCATTGATCAACTAGTCTATTTCTTAGCCAATACCAGATGGTTTTAGTAACTGCTGCTTTATAATATAATTTTAGATCTGGTACAGCTAGGCCACCTTCATTTGATTTTTTTTTCAATAATTCCCTTGAAATTCTTGACTTTTTGTTTTTCCATATGAACTTTGTTGTTATTTTTTCTAATTCATCAAAGTAGTTTTTTGGGAGTCTGATTGGTAAAGCACTAAATAAATAGATGAATTTAGGTGGTATTGTCATCTTTATTATATTTGCTCGCCCAATCCAAGAGCATTTAATATTTTTCCAGTTGGTTAGATCAGACTTAATTTGTGTGGAAAGTGTTTTGTAGTTTTGCTCATAAAGTTTCTGATTTTCCCTTGGCAGATAGATTCCTAAATATTTTATACAATCAGTAGTTACTTTAAATGGAATTTCTTTTTGTAACTCTAACTGTTGGGTTTTGTTAGTGATATATAAGAATGCTGATGACTTATGTGGGTTTATTTTATATCCTGCAACTTTGCTGAAGGTGTATATTGTTTCTAATAACTTTTTGGTAGAGTCTCTGGGGTTCTCTAAGTATACCATCATATCATCAGCAAAGAGTGATAATTTGGTTTCCTCATTGCCTATTCTTATTCCTTTAATCTCTTTCTCAACTTTTATTGCCAAAGCTAGCATTTCTAATACAATATTAAATAGTAACGGTGATAATGGGCAACCTTGTTTTACTCCTGATCTTACTGGGAATGGTTGCAGTTTGTCCCCATTACATATGATGCTTACTGCTGGTTTTAAATAGATGCTACTGATTATTTTAAGGAAAAGTCCATTTATTCCTATATTCTCAAGAGTTTTTAATAGGAATGGATGTTGGATTTTATCAAATGCTTTTTCCGCATCTATTGAGATGATCATATGATTTTTAATTAATTTGATTATTAATATGGCCAATTATATTGATAGTTTTCCTAATATTGAACCAGCCCTGCATTCCTGGTATAAATCCTACTTGATCATGATGTATTATCCTGGGGATGATTTTCTGTAGTCTTTTTGCTAATATCTTATTTAAGATTTTAGCATCAATATTCATTAGGGAGAAAGAAAATTATTTCTCTGTTTTCAACCTACCTGGTTTAGGTATCAGTACCATGTCTGTGTCATAAAAGGAGTTTGGTAGGACTCCTTCATTCCCTATTTTTTCAAATAGTTTATAAAGCATTGGGGCTAATTGTTCTTTGAGTGTTTGGTAGAATTCACATGTAAATCCATCTGGTCCCAGGGTTTTTTTTTAGGGAGTTGATTAATAGCTTGTTTTATTTCTTTTTCTGAAATGGGACTATTTAAGCAATTTACTTCCTCCTCTGATAATCTGGGAAGCCTATATTTTTGGAGGTAGCCATCCATTTCGCTTAGGTTATCAAATTTATTGGCATAAAGTTGGGCAAAGTAACCCCTTATTATTTCTTTAATTTCCTCTTCATCAGTGGTAAGTTCTCCTTTTTCATTTTTAAGACTGCCAATTTGATTTTCCTCTCTCCTTTTTCTAATCAGATTTACCAAAGGTTTATCAGTTTTATTGGTTTTTTCATAAAACCAACTCTTAGTTTTATTTATTAGTTCAATAGTTTTTTTTTTTTTTTTACTTTCTATATTATTAATTTCTCCTTTTAATTTTAGAATTTCAAGTTTAGTAATTGATTGGGGGTTTTTAATTTGGTCTTTTTCTAACTTTTTAAGTTCCAGGCCCAATTCATTGATCTTCTCTTTTTCTATTTTATTCAAGTAAACCTTTAAGGATATAAAATTTCCCCTTATTACTGCTTTTGCAGCCTTCAAACTTGATTGGGAAAAATTTTGTCCCAGGCAGAATATGATCTCCATGGGTGAAGCCCAAAGATGATTAAAACAGGACTGAATTTATAGGGCTTGAAAACAAAAAAGGCACCAAGCCAACTTGCTTACATATAGAATATTATGTATAGAAGAAGGAAATGCCAGATGGGCTTCAAGATATGACTTGATTAACATAAATATCAGGGAGGGAGACAACCCTCACTGGAATCCATTGTGTCCCAGGGAGTGGCTAGTTCCTGGGATTGTAGAAGTGAAGCCAAACACATGTGGCATGTTCCTGGTCTCATGTGGTTAAAGAAAGGTTAAGTTCCCATGGAGAGAGTCACATTCTTGAAATGGTTTGAAATAAACTTACTAATAAGAAGGCATTTCTTATTCAACCATTTATCAAATGAAGAATGGCTTAATTTCTTAAAAATTAGAGTCAATTCTCTATATATTTTGGAAACGAGGCTTTTATCAGAACCTTTGACTCTAAAAATGTTTTCCCAGTTTATTGCTTCCCTTCTAATCTTGTTTGCATTAGTTTTGTTTGTACAAAAACTTTTTGAATTGATATAATCAAAATTTTCTATTTTGTGATCAATAATGATCTCTAGTTCTTCTTTGATCATAAATTCCAGAGCCAACTCTGGAAGATTACAACTTTATGTTGAGGGGGATGAATATAGTGTGTATCTTAGTGCCATCAGAATTGGCTTAAAGGGAAAAATTTTAGATATATTTGATATATGGTGAAACTTCTCCCACCTCATTGAAAAGTGGGAAGGGAAAAGTGAAAAGGGAAAGAATAAGCTAAGTGGAAGGTAATATAGAAATTGTGAGGAAAAGGAGTAAGATAGGGGGAGGAACTCTAAGGCAGGGAGAGGGATACTAAAAAGGGAAGGTTGTGAGAAGCAAATGGTGCTTACAAGTTTAGTGTTGGGGAAGGGGGTAAGGGAGAAGGAAGGGAGAAAAGCATAAACAGGGGTTACCAATTTGGCAAGTAACACAGAATTGGTAATTTTAAACATAAATGTGAATGGGGTAAACTCCCCCATAAAGAGGAAGTGGTTAGAGAATGGATTAAAAGCCAGAATCCTACAATATGTTGTTTACAGGAAACACACCTGAAGCAGGGAAATACATACAGAGTAAAGATAAAAGGTTGGAGCAGAATCTACTATACTTTAGGTGAAGTAAAAAAAGCAGGGGTAGCCATCCTGATCTCAGATCAAGCAAAAGCAAAAAAATGATCTAATTAAAAGAGATAAGGAAGGGCACTATATCTTGCTAAAGGCTAGCATAGATAAATAAGCAATATCAATATTAAACATATATGCACCAAGTGGTGTAGCATCTAAATTCTTAAAAGAGAAATTAAGAGAGCTGCAATAAGAAATAGACAGCAAAACTATAATAGTGGGAGATCTCAACCTTGCACTCTCAGAATTAGATAAATCAAACCACAAAATAAATAAGAAAGACGTCAAAGAGGTAAATAGAAAACTAGAAAAGTTAAATATGATAGATCTCTGGAGAAAAGTAAACGGAGACAGAAAGGAGTACACTTTCTTCTCAGCAGTTCATGCAACCTATACAAAAAAATGACCATATATTAGGACATAAAAACCTCAAACTCAAATGCAGTTTAAATGCATCCTTTTCAGATCACAATGCAATGAAAATTACATTCAACAAAAAGCCAGGGGAAAATAGACCAAAAAATAACTGGACACTAAATAATCTCATACTAAAAAATAATTGGGTGAAACAGCAAATCATAGACATAATTAATAATTTCACCCAAGAAAATGACAATAGTGAGACATCATACCAAAATGTGTAGGATGCAGCCAAAGTTGTAATAAGGGGAAATTTCATATCTCTAGAGGCCTACTTGCATAAAATAGAGAAAGAGAATGTCAATGAATTAGGCTTGCAACCAAAAATGCTAGAAAAGGAACAAATGAACACCCCCCCCCCAATCAAATACTAAACTTGAAATTCTAAAAATAAAAGATCAATAAAATTGAAAGTAAAAAAAAAACAAAAACCTATTGAATTATTTAATAGAACTAAGATTTGGCTCTATGAAAAAGCAACAAAATAGACAAACCCTTAGTAAATCTGATTTAAAAAAAAAAAGGAAAGAGGAAAATCAAATTGTTAGTCTTAAAAATGAAAAGGGAGAACTCGCCATAATGATGAGGAAATTGGAGCAATAATTAGGAGTTACTTTGCCCAACTTTATGCCAATAAATTCAATGACTTAAATGAAATGAAAGAATATCTTCAAAAATATAGCTTGCCCAGATTAACAGAGGAAGAAGTAAATAGACTAAATAGTCCCATTTTAGAAAAAGAAATAGAACAAGCTATTAACTAACTCCCTAAGAAAAAAATCTCCATGATCAGATGGATTTACATGTGAATGCTACCAAATATTTAAAGAACAATTAACTCCAATGTTATATAAATTATTTGAAAAAATAAGGATTGAAGGAGTCCTACCAAATTCCTTTTATGAAACAGACATGGTACTGATACCTAAATCAGGTAGGCTGAAAACAGAGAAAGACAATTATAGACCAATATTCCTAATGAATATTGACACTAAAATCTTAAATAAAATATTAGCAAAAAGATTATAGAAAATCATGCCCAGGATAATACACTATGAGTAAGTAGGATTTATATCAGGAATGCAGAGCTGGTTCAATATTAGGAAAACTATTAGCATAATTGACTATCTCAATAACCAAACTAACAAAAACCATAAGATCATTTCAATAGATGCAGAAAAAGCATTTGATAAAATCCAACATCCATTCCTAATAAAAACACTTGAGAGGATAGGAATAAATGGACTTTTCCTTAAAATAGTCAGGAACATATCTTTAAAACTGTCAGTAAGCATCATATGCAAGGGGGAAAAACTGGAACCTTTCCCAGTAAGATCTGGAGTGAAGCAAGGTTGCCCACTATCACCATTATTATTCAATATTGTATTAGAAACGCTAGTCTGGGCAATAAGAGGAGAGAAAGAAATTAAAGGAAATAGAGTAGGCAATGACGAAACCAAACTATCACTCTTTGCAGATGATATGATGGTATACTTAGAGAACCCTAGAGATTCTACTAAAAAGCTATTAGAAATAATTCACAACTTTACCAAAGTCACAGGATACAAAATAAATCCCCATAAATGCTCAGCATTTTTATATATCACCAACAAAATCCAACAGCAAGAGATACAAAGAGAAATCCCATTCAAAATAACTGTCGATAATATAAAATATTTGGGAATCTATCTACCAAAGGAAAGACAGGAATTATATGAGTAAAATTATTAAAAAAAAAAAAAACTTTCCACACAAATAAAGTCAGATTTAAATAATTGGAAAAATATTAAGTGCTCTTGGATAGGCCAAGCGAATAAAATAAAGATGACAATATTCCCTAAACTAATCTATTTATTTAGGGCTATACCAATCAGACTCCCAAGAAAATATTTTAATGATCTAGAAAAAACAGCAACAAAATTCATATGGAAGAACAAATGGACGAGAATCTCAAGGGAATTAATGAAAAAAAAAAATCAAATGAAGCAGGTCTAGCTCTACCTGATCTAAAACTATGTTATAAAGCAGCAGTCACCAAAACCATTTGGTATTGGCTAAGAAATAGATTAGTTGATCAGTGGAATAGGATAGGTTCACAAGACAAAACAGTCAACTATAACAATCTAGTGTTTGACACACCCAAAGATCCTTACTTTTGGGATAATAATTCATTATTTGACAAAAACTGCTGAGATAACTGGAAATTAGTAGGGCAGAAATTAATTCCACACAATACCACATACCAAGATAAGATCAAAATTGGTCTATCATTTAGGCATAAAAAAACAAGATTATAAATAAATTAAAGGAACATAGGAGACTTTATCTTTCAGACGTGTGGAGGAAAAAGAAATTTGTAACCAAAGATGAACTAGAGATCATTATTGATCACAAAATAGAAAATTTTGATTACATCAAATTAAAAAGCCTTTGTACAAACAAAACTAATGCAAACAAGATTAGAAGGAAGCAACAAACTGGGAAAACATTTTCACAGTTAATGGTTCTGATAAAGGCCTCATTTCCAAAACATATAGAGAATTGACTCTAATTTACAAGAAATCAAGCTATTTTCCAATTGATAAATGGTAAAATGATGGATTTATGTGTATCTGTTTCAAGTGAGCCCCTTCAGAAACCTGCTAATCTGATTTGACTTCCTATTTCCTTTGGTGTTTTCATCTCCCTTCCTGAGGTGTCAGGGAAGGCGTGATCACCTTTTTTGGAGGGTTCTCACCTCCTTGAGAACTCAGGGAGGTCATGACCACCCTATGTTCTAAAACAAGAGAAAGGGGGAGATGTTGGAATCTTTACAAACTGCTAACTAATTAGAGTTGATCTGATCTTACAAGAAGATGTTTTGGGCCAGAACCTGAAACAAGGTACTAAGTAGAACTAATTAGTACAATGCTTGTGTTAACACCTTTACTCATCGGAGTTCACAAGTATGCCAGATTCACAAAGTAAACTTTGTACCTTTGTGAATTCACACCTCCCTTAAAGCTCTTAGGGCCAGAGAGCACTATGAGAGAAAACTCATAATCTCATTCTCTCAGAAGAGTCAGATATAAGGCCAGTGAAGAGAGATCTAGTCCAGAATATTTTCCACTTGAGTGGCTGGTGGCAGAAAAGAGTTCAGCTGGATTGGAGAGGAGAACTTTGGTGCAGACACAGAGCACTTTGGGAGATTGAGAGCCAGAAGCCCTCTCTCGGAGGCAAGGCAGATTCAACTTGGAGCTGGATTGAAGGCTGAAGAAAGCAGAGGCAGAAGCAAAGGACAAAACTGCAAGAGCTCTTGGAACCAAGCAGAGAGATAGACCTCTAAGCTAACTTAGCTATATTAGAGACAATAAAAGATCTGAACTTTTATCACCTGGCTGCATTTGGGAAGAAGATCACCACATTTTGGCAGACAAATTTCAGATGATGAAATTGAAACCGTTTCTAGCCATATGAAAAGACGCTCCAAGTCATTAATAATCAGAGAAATGCAAATTAAGACAACTCTGAGATACCACTACACACCTGTCAGATTGGCTAAGATGACAGGAAAAAATAATGATGAATGTTGGAGGGAATGCGGGAAAACTGGGACACTGATACATTGTTGGTGGAGTTGTGAAGAAATCCAACCCAAAAAGTTGTCAAACTGTGCATACCCTTTGATCCAGCAGTGTCACTACCAGGCTTATGCCAAAGAGATACTAAAGAAGGGGAAGGGACCTGCATGTGCCAAAATGTTTGTGGCAGCCCTGTTTGTAGTAGCTAAAAATTAGAAAATGAATGGATGCCCATCAATTGAAGAATGGTTGAGTAAATTGTGGTTATATGAATGTTATGGAATATTATTGTTCTATAAGAAATGGCCAGCAGGAGGAACACAGAAAGCCTTGGGGAGACTTACATGAACTGATACTAAGTGAAATGAGCAGAAACAGGAGATCACTTTACACTTCAACAACGATACTGTATGAGGATGTATTCTGATGGAAGTGGATTTCTTTGACAAAGAGATCTAACTCAGTTTCAATTGATCAATGATGGACAGAAGTAGCTACACCCAAAGAAAGAACATTGGGAAATGAATGTAAATTCTTTGCATTTTGGTTTTTCTTCCCAGGTTATTTTTACCTTCTGAATCCAATTCTTCCTGTGCAACAAGAGAACTGTTTGGTTCGGCACACATATATTGTATCTAGGATATACTTGTGACATATTTAACATATATAGGACTATTTGCCATCTGGGGGAGGGGGTGGAGGGAGAGTGGGGAAAAATTGGAACAGAGGTGAGCACAAGGGATAATGTAAAAAATTATCCAGGCATGGGTTGTGTCAATAAAAAGTTATAATAAAAAAAATATCTATACAGAGAACTGAGTAAAATATATAAGAATAGAAAACATTCTCCAACAAGAAGTTTTGAAATTAATAAATTAAAACTACCTATATTCATACAAAAATGTTCTAAATTACTACTGATTAGAGAAATAGATATGAAAACAATTGTATATTGGCTAATATGACAGAAATTGAAAATGGTAAACTTTGAACAGGATATGGGAAAACCAGAAATATTGGTGGAGTTGTAAAGTGATCTAACCATTTGGGAGAGAAATTTGGAACTATGTTCAAAGAACAAACAAATTAGGCATTCCCTTTGATCTAGCAATTGGTATTGCTACTAGGACTGTATCCCAAATAGATCACTAAAAATGGGAAAGGACTCACATGTGCAAAAGTATCTTAGCATTTCTTTTTGTGGTGGCCAAAAAAACTGGAAATGTTGACAAAAAATAGGAAAATTAATATTTAACAACTTTTAAAGGGGAAATGCAAATGAGGTCATAGGGCTCTAAAAATGATTAACATTGATGAAATGGAGGTAGAGCGAGATCCAAATTTGTTAGGGAATCTTTGGAAATGGCATTGAAGTGGGAAGAGTCAGTTGGATCAAGTGATTATTTTCTCAAGGGTAACATGATGATGATGATAATGATGATTATGATGATGATGGATGATGATGATGATGAAGCTGGCAATAATTAGCCTACATAGCACATTCCATTCCCATAGCTTTAAAAAACTTTAGCTCATTTTATTCTCACAACTTTGGGAGATATATACTATTTGTTATCCTTATTTTTAGCTTGCTCTGCATTCATTTACTGGCATACAGGAACAAATTAGAAGGGAAGGTTCACCTTCCCAACCCATCTAAATGCTAGCTAAAAGAAAATTATATGTTGCCTGGGTAGTTATGTGATTGAGTGGATAGAGTGCTTGGCCCAGCCTCATGAAGACTTGAGTTCAAATCTTATCCCATACACTTAAAAGTCTGTTATCCTAGAACAGTCTTTTGACTTATGTTTGCTTTAGCTACTGGCAAAGCAAATGGAAAACACCTTTAATATCTTTGCCAAGAAAACCCCATGGACAATATTAGTATATTATCTTCTTTGTGGTCACAAAGAGTCAAACAAAACTAAATAAAACAATAAAAACATATAACCTATTTGCTCTCTCTGTAAAAGGCAGGGTTTCAGAGGAATCTGATTTAGTTCATATTACTCAAAAGAGAATTCATTATCTTTTCTCTCAAAACGTACTTCTCTTATAAGCTTCCTCATTTCAATCAAAGGCAACAGTGTTCTGCCTGTCACCTTAGTGTGCAACCCTGGTATCATCCTTTACAAAAGCTTTATACCTCACTCATTCTCCACATTATAATAAAGTTCTACTTCTTTATTTTCGTTTCTAGAACAATATGGCAGACATGAATACTCAGTAAAAAATAAAGGGCTAAGCTAAGCTAATCAAACCTGAGATTTGAGTCTATGGCTGCTGCTTCTATTTTTCATTTGTTTGTTAGTTTATTTTTTGCCTTATCCCAGCTAATGAAATCGTGTTTCTCAGACAGACAGTTCTAGAATTGGAGATCATTTGTGTGTGTAAGAGACTGAGAGTCTTGAAATGACTCTTATTGAGGTATACAAAATGGTTTATTCTAACAGTGTTTCTTGGAGTTGAAGATCCAAGCCTCTAGCTTGTGAGAAAAAATACAGAAAAAAAAGCTAGAAGAAAATATTTGAAAAGAGCAGAATTGAAGTGAAATGTAATATCCCTATTTAGCTGGCCCATAAAATGTGTCATTAACATTTGTAAGTATCTGTCTTTCAGAAGAGTAGAATAGAAATTTTGTTATTGTGGCTATTTCTTTTTTTTCTTTTTAAATTTATTTATTTATTTATTTTTAAAAAAAATTTTAATATCTTTTTAGTGGCTATTTCTTTAAAAATATTTTATCATATGCTTCAGAGTGTTTGGAAAGTAACATTTCTTGTGTGTGAAGAAATAAATCAATCTTATACCTGATTCACTTTGTACATTGAGTATCTTTCTTTTCTACCCTCTTCACTTTTGGGGAAATGCTATTGAATGAGTTAAAATCTTAATATTAAAAGAGTTTCCTCAGGTGTCTGAATAATGGGACAAAGGGAATCAAAAAGCTTAGAAAGGACTGAAAGAAATTAGATTGGGCAATCATGTTTGAGTAGAATATATGAAGGTGAGTAATATTTAATAAGGGAATGGAAAAGTTCACAATGGATATTCTGAAAGAACAGGCTAAGGAATTTGTATTTCAGTAAGAAGTGGAATTTTGCTAGATGTTTTATTAAGGAATGATGTAATCAAAACTTTGTAATGGAGAAATTATTCTGGAAGCATTGTGAACAAATGAAAAAAGAATGAAAAAAAAAACTGAACAAAAGACCAAATAACAGGTAATAAAGGTTTTAATCAGACTGATGGAAGTGGGACACCAAAGGCATGGATCTATGAGCAAAATATTTATGAAGTGAGTACTAGGCGCCTGGTGTTCGTTAGATGCTGGGGATATAAATCTATCCTTATAATAATTTAAAATGCAGAAAGGGGAATAATGTAGAAATACAACAACAAGAATATACAAAACAATGGTAAGATACTATTAGAAATAAGACATTGTTAATTGCTGGATGTTACTTAGGAATGACCACTTATCCCCCAAAAAAGTAGAGATGAGGATACAATATAAACATGTAATGAAGAGACTAATAAAAATAAATTTCTAAAAAACAAGATTCATAATTGACCCTGTCTTTAATCTCTAACTCACACTTTTAATTTGTCTTACTCAATCTATCTCATAGATATCTTTTGGATTTCTTGAATATTAGCAAAGACTAGTTATTTGAGGGAGAATTTTAAAAATAACTACAAATTGTAGAAAAATGGAAAAATATTGTCTGAGAAGAAAAGGATCACTCCTTTATGATAATGAGATTTATTTTCTCATGATCCTTGAAAGCAAAACTCCAAAAGAAATCCAAAAATCATTGTCTACAGGAATAGCATCATTAAAATAAACAACACTTCTAATCACAAGAAAGTATCATGAAAGGGTGTTGGTGGGATTTATTTAGATGATGACTAAGTCTCACAATTGTACCACCTATGTCAGAAACAGCTTTTTAATGATTATTAATTCTGAAAATGACAAGAAGGAACTAAAATAGAGACTGAAATAGGAAAAACTTTAAATGAGTGTAATGAGGGGAAGAAGGGAACAAGGAAAAATAGAACTATGAAATGTCTGGAGGTCCTCTGTTATTTTTTTAAGATTTCCTTGTGCAACCATATGCTCATCTCAATAGATGCAGAAAAAGGATTTGATAAAATCTAACACACATTTCTATTAAAACATGAGAAAGTATAGAAACAAAGTGGATTTTTCCTTAAAATGATTAGTAGCATCTATTTAAAACCATTAGCAAGCATCATATGTAATGAGGACAAACTAAAACCATTCCTAATGAAATCAGGGGTAAAATAAGGCTGCTGCCTATCACTGTTGCTATTAAATATTGTATAAGAAATATTAGCTTTAGCAATAAGAGAGGAGAAAAAGATTAAAGGAATTAGAATAGGTCATAAGGAAACCAAATTATCACTCTTTGCAGATGATATGATGGTATACTTAGAGAACCCTAAAGAATCAACTAAAAACTACTAGAAACACTCCACAACTTTAGCAAAGTTGCAGGATACAAAATAAATCCACACAAATCACAAGTATTTTTATATATTACCACCAAAGTCCAGCAGAAAGAGATCCAAAGAGAAATTTCACTTAAATTAATGTGGAAAAATAGTCAATGGCTAATTACTACTAGTGTTTGATAAACCCAAAGATCTGAGCTTTTGGGATAAGAACTCACTGCTGGGAAAAATGGAAATTAGCACGGCAGAAATTTGGTATTGACACACAGTTAACACTGTATACCAAGATAAGGTCAAAATAAATTCATCATCTAGACACAAAGAATGATATTATAAACAAATTGAATGAAAATATAATAGTTTATCACTCAGATATGTAGAGGAGGAAGGAATTTGTGACCAAAGAAGAACTGGAGATCATTATTGATCACAAAATAGATAATTTTGATTATATTAAATTAAAAAGTTGTACAAACAAAAGAAATGCAGACAAGATTAGAAAGGAAGCAATAACCTCAGAACACATTTTTACATTCAAAGGTTCTAATAAAGGTCATTTATAAAATATATAGAAAATTGACTCAAATTAGTTAGAATTCAAGCCATTCTCCTTGATAAATGGTCAAAGGATATGAACAAATAGTTGTCAGATGAAGAAATTGAAACCATTCTAGTCATATGCAAAGGTGCCCTAAATCATTTTTTTTAAAATTGTAACTTTTTATTGACATAACATATGCCTGGGTAATTTTTTATAACATTATCCCTTGCACTCACTTCTGTCCTGACTTTTCCCTTCCCTCCCTCCACCCCCTCCTCTAGATGGCAAGCAGTCTTATACATGTTAAATATGTTATAGTATATCCTAGATATAACATATGTGTGCAGAACTGAACAGTTCTTTTGTTGCACGGGAAGAATTGGATTCAGAATGTAAAAATAACCTGAAAAGAAAAATAAAAATGCAAACAGTTTATACTCATTTCCCAGTGTTCTTTCTTTGGGTGTACCTGCTTCTGTCCATCATTGATCAACTGGAATTGAATTAGATCATCTCTTTGTCGAAGAAATCCACTTCCATCAGAATACATTCTCATACAGTATCATTGTTGAAGTATATAATGATCTCCTGGTTCTGCTCATTTCACTTAGCATCAATTCATGTAAGTCTCTCCAAACCTCTCTGTATTCATCCTGCTGGTCATTTCTTACAGAATAATAAAATTCCATAACATTCACATACCACAATTTACCCAACCATTCTCCAATTGATAGTTATTCATTTGTTTTCCAGTTTCTAGCCATTACAAAAAGGGCTACTGCAAACATTTTGGCACATACAGGTCTCTTTCCCTTCTTTAGTATCTCTTTGGGGTATAAGCCCAGTAGTAGCACTGCTGGATCAAAGGATATGCACAGTTTGATAACTTTTTGGGCATAATTCCAGATTGCTCTGCAGAATGGTTGGATCCTTTTTACAATTCAAACCAACAGCATATTAGTGTCCCAGTTTTCCCACATCCTCTCCAACATTCATCATTATTTTTTCCTGTCATCTTAATCAATCTGACAGGTGTGTAGTGGTATCTCAGAGTTGTCTTAATTTGCATTTCTCTGATCAATAGTGATTTGGAATACTATTTCATATGAGTGGAAATAGTTTCAATTTCTTCATCTGAAAATTGTCTGTTCATATCCTTTGACCATTTATCAATTGGTCTAGATCATTATTGATTAGAAAAATGCAAATTAACATAACTCTGAGATGCCACCTCACCTCTCAGTTTGACTAAGATGACAGGAAAAGTTAATGATGAATGTTGGAGAGGATGTGGGAAAACTGGAACACTAATATACTGTTGGTTTGAATTGTAAAAAGGATCCAACCATTCTGCAGAGCAATTTAGAATTTTACCTAAAGGGCTATTAAACTTCACATATCCTTTGATCCAGCAGTGTTTCTACTGGACTTATATTCCAAAGAAATCTTAAAGGAGGGAATGGGATCCACATGTGTAGGAATCCTTACAAAGTGTTAAGTTATTAGAATTGATAGAGACAAAAATTATCTAATTTGGCATGGTTCAGTATGATTGATCTGATCCTGCAAGCAGATGTTATGGGCCAGAACTTGAAACAAGGTACTAAGTGGAATTGATGGAAGCAATGTTTGTGTGCTTGGGTTTGCACCTTTAAGAGTTTACACATTAGAGCTCACACATTGGAGTTCACAAGTACAGGAGATACATAAAGTTAACTTTGTAACTTTGTGAATTCACACCTCCCATAATTCCACTCTCGGAGGAGGAGTCAACCTTTTACACCGACCATAAAAAGAACTTCAGTCAGTCAGTCAGAGTCAGTTCAGAAGAAGCCACGAGTCGGAGTTGAACTAGAGCCAGAAGTCACTTCAGAAGATTGACAGAGTGAGAGTTCAGTTCAGGAAATTGAGAAGCTAATCTGCAGTCAGGAAGAACCAAGATTCAGAGAGAGGCTGAAGCTAGCAACAAGAGCTCTTGGAACCAAAGAAAGCTAACTGGGCTATTTTGGAAGAAACAATAAAGAATTACTTTAACACCTGGTTGCATTTGCAGTGATTATTACTCTGAACCAAACTAAGGCTGCCTCCAGAAACCTCCCCAAGAAACCTGCTCTTAGAGAGAACAATCGATATATAAAAGAAGAGAATATCACACACATGTGCAAAAATGTTTGTGGCAGATCTTTTTGTACTAGCAAGAAACTGGAAACTGAGTGGATGCCCATCAATTGGAGAATGGCTGAATAAGTTATGATCTATGAATGTTATGGAATATTATTGTTCTGTGAGAAATGATGAGCAGGATGATTTCAGAGAGGCTTGGAGAGATATACTTGGACTGATGCTAAATGAAATGAGCAGAGCCAGGAGATCATTGTACACAGCAACAACAAGATTATACAATGATCAGTTATGATGAACATAGCTCTTTTCAACAATGAGGCGATTCAGACTAATTCCAGTGATCTTGAGAAGAAGAGAGTCATCTACAGTCAGAGAGAGAACTGTTAAAATTGAGTATGATTCTCAACATAGCATTTTCCCCTCTTTCTGTTATTGTTTGCTTGCATTTTATTTTCTTTCTCATTTTTTCCACTCTGATTTGATTTTTCTTGTACATCAAGACAATTATTTAAATATGTATGCATATATTGGACTTAACACATATTGCTACTATGTTTAATATATATTGGACTATTTCCCGTCTAGGGGAGGAGTAGCAAAATGGGGGAAGGGGAATTTTAACACAGGGTTTTGTAAGATTTAATGTCAAAGAATTATCATGCCACATGCTTTGAAAAATAAAAAGCTTCAATTAAAAAGAGTGTTTCTTTTGCTTTTAGTTAAGAATTTCATTAAAATTACCATTTATTTAGGGGAAAAGATACTTCTGATCACATCCTTAAAGGCTTGCTTCACTTGCTGGTTCCTTAGAGTGTAAATGAATGGGTTTAGCATGGGGGCAACAGAAGTATTCAACACTGCTACCCCTTTATTTAAAGCTACTTCTTCCTTTGCTGAGGGTTTGACATACATGAAGATGCAACTCCCATAAGAAATGGAGACAACAATCATGTGGGAGGAACAAGTGGAAAAAGCCTTTTTCCTTTGTTGGGCAGAGGGAATTCTCAGAATAGTTTGGAGGATGAATGCATAGGAGAGTATCACTAATGCCAAAGTCACTATGAGTGTGAATAAAGCTAAGCAAAAACTCATGACTTCTAAGACTTTGGTGTCTGTGCAAGCAATCATCAGCATGGGAGAAGAGTCACAGGTGAAGTGATCAATGACATTGGAATCACAGAAATCTAGTTGGAGTCCCATGATGACTGGTGGAAAGATAATGAGAAAACCTGCCAGCCAAGAGCTGATTATAAGCTGGCTACATACTTTGGGTCTCATTATGGTCATGTAGTGTAGGGGTTTGCAGATGGCCACATAGCGATCATAGGACATGGCAGCCAGAAGAAAAAATTCTGTTGCACCAAGGAGGATTAAAAAAAACACTTGGGTTATGCAAGAATTGTAGGAAATTGTATTGTCCTTGGTTACTATACTGACCAGAAATCTAGGTATGCAAACAGATGTAAATGATATTTCTAAGAAAGAGAAATTTCTGAGAAAAAAATACATGGGAGTCTTTAGGTGAGAGTCCAGCAAGGTGAGAGTGATGATGGTCAGATTGCCAGTCACACTTAATATGTAGGTAAGAAACAGAAAAAGGAAAATTATAACCTGGAACTCTGGGTCTTTTGTTAGTCCTAGAAGGATGAACTCTGTCACTGATGTTTGATTTTTCATGGCTGACTCTAGATTTCTTTTAGATCTGTAGATATAAAAAAAAAAGACAAATGACTTAGTGACCAATAAAATTTTATTGCACATTGTTGTTGAATAGTGAATTGCACATGGTTGAATGAAGGGCACAGAACACAAAAGATAATTAAGGAGTTATCTGGAGGATTCTGAGAAGATGGCAAAGAACGTGCGGAAATTTCTAGTTCGCCAGATTTGCTCCCCAAACAAAATAAAATCATGCTTCAGGGCAAGCATAGACTGGTACAAAACAAATATAATTTGGGGAAGAACAGAGGTTCTCCTGGGATAATAGAGAAAATGCAAATAAAGAATATAGGACCAGTGTGTAATCTGTATGAAATGTAAACACCTCCAGGGCAGTTCTGCACAAATGCAAGCTAGAAACCCTGGGTAGCTATTTGAATGTCTAAATCCAGGAAGTCTTAATCAACCTGGGTTGATTAGGAATCCAGGTTTGTTGTGCTGCTGACATGTTGCTGTAGACTAGAAGGAACCAGCACAATTGGTACATATAGAAGCAGTAGGGCAGGGATGCTATTGGCTTCCAGCACTTAAAAAAGGGTGGAGTTCTTGATTTGAGGTAGAAATAACTCTTATTTCTACCCTAAAGGACTTACACTAATAGTTATAATTAAGCTAATTATAACTAGTATTATATAATTAAATTGTAACTAATTAAACTAATTATCTCTCTATATATGGATATAATTATAACTAATAGTTATAATTTTTAAAAATGACCAGGCAAAAGAAGAAAGAACCCAATCATAGAATCTTACCATGGGAATAGGAAAAAGTGGGATTCATATTTAGAGAAGTTTAGTGAAATACAAAGAGCAATGTGAAATAAGTACCTGCCTAGAAAGAATTTATAGAAGTCAAAAAAGAATTCAAAAATCAAATGATAGAGATTTAGGAAAAAACTTTTAAAAATTGAAGCAAAACAATAAGATCTTGAAAAATAATTGACCAACTAGAAAAAGAGATACAGAGTCTTAAAGAAGAAAATTGACATTTAGAATTGGGAGGGGAAAGCCAGTGAAGCCATAAGAGACCAGGAAATAATAAAATCTATATAATATAAATAATGAAAAATTAGAATAGAATGTGCACTTTCTTATAAGCAAAACAACAGATCTGGAGAACAGACCAAGAAGAGAATACATAAGAATAATTGGCTACCTGAAAGCCATGACCAGAAAAAATAAAAATTGAAAAAATAATACAACAAATAATCAAAGAACATTGTCCTGTAGTATTAGAACAAAAAGGGAAAGTAAAAATAGAAAAAAATCCACCAAACACCACCTCAAGGAGATTTTACAAAGAAAACCCATAGGAATGTTATTTGTTACTTTTGAAACCTCTGTATCAAAGAGAAAAATTTACAAGAAAAACAAAAAAAATTAAAACATTCTAGAGCTATAATTAGAATAGGATTTATCAGCAGCTATCATAAAAGGCTACTGGTCTGGGAATGTTATATATCAACAATCAAAAGAATTAGGCCTGTTATCTAAAATGGCATATTCAGCAAAACTCAGCATACTATTAAACAGAAAAAAATTGATATTCAATGAATTTGCAGATTTTCAGGACTTAGCTCATCCTTCCTGAAATGAATAGAAAATTTAATATATAAGAGTCACCACCAAAGCTTAATTATAAGAGATTCAACAAGGGCATATTATTTTTTTAACATGGAAATTTAAACCATATGTCAAGATTGACCTCAGTAATTGAATAGCTAAAAAAAAGAAAAGAAAGAAAAGAAAAAAATGGGGGAGAGCCAAATATGATTTAATTCTAAAGAGCAAAATTATTTAGGAAAAAGTAAAAATATTAATTGTGATATACACGGGAGGTAGTAAAGAATAACTGCATTAGAGAGAAGAGGGAATAAGATAATATGAAATATAGAAGGATATGTAGATTTGTGATATGGGATAGAGTGTGTACATTAATTGGAATAGGATAAAGAGAGTAGGAAAGGAATAATGAGAGAGAAGATAAAGGAAGGATAGATGGATAGGAGGAAGTTAAGTAAGCCCTCTGCAAGTCAAGGAATAGAATGAAAGTAGGAGAGTTAGCAGAGATAGGAAATAAGAGATATATAGAAATAATATAACAAGCATCAAGAGAAGAATGTATTAGAAGAAAAAATTAGGGCTAAAAATCATTGACCTCAGACAAAGTCAAACTTAAAGATTGAATCGAGAGAGAAACTGACATTATATATGAACCATATTGTTTTAGATACATGCCTGCATATATGTAAATGCATGTATGTATACATATATATGTAAATGTGTACTTGTATTATGTAGGTATATGCATGTGTGTATATAAATATATCTATATGTGTGTATATGTGTGTATGTATATATGTATGCATGTATGTATGTATGTATGTATGTATAAATATATTCATGTTTAACTATAGCCTGTTTAGGAGAGGTGGGGAGAATGAAAAGGGAAAAAAATAAAGTAAAAATTGCACACCAGAAAACAAAAAATTAACATACAAGGAATCAAATATATAATGTCTTCTATTATTATATATGCCATCTTGAAATGGAATTTTATGGTTACATATTTTTAATCTTATATTCTGCCAGGCACATGATAATGCTTTGCTTTGTTTTTTTTAAATTTTCTTTTGTTTTTATTTTTCTATTGTTTTTTTGTATTTTGTATTTTGTTTTAAATAAATATAAAAAGTAATTTAAGGAAACAAAATAAATTTAGAAAATGTTCTTCCTTAATTTGTCCTATAGATTGTTTGTGCCTCATATATACTCCAAAATACTTTTATGAACTTAAACCCAAAATAAAGTTTATATACACACATGCATATACCTACATAATACAAGTACACATTTACATATATATGTATACATACATGCATTTACATATATGCAGGTATGTATCTAAAACAATATGATTCATATATAATGTCAGTTTCTCTCTCAATTCAATCTTTAAGTTTGACTTTGTCTGAGATCAATGATTTTTAGCTCTCCAATTATCAAATCACTTAAACAAATAAGGTAAATTTATAAGCAGGATAATCAGGAAAGGCCTTGTGTAGGAGGTAGCATTTGTGCCAGACTTTGAAAGAAGATTGAGGTTTTCTAACAGAGATGTGATAGGAGCATATTCCTACCATAACAGACAATATAGGGAAATGACCAAGAATGAGAAAGTTGTATATGAGAAACAATAGGAAAAGCTGTTTGACTTGAGTATAGCATATATAATGCAGTCATGTTATTGAGCCAGAGAGTTCTACAATTATGTAATCACAGAATCTCTGAATTGGAAAGAAGTTAATCAGTCACATAGTCCAATACTTCTACAAAGGGTAGTTTAGGCCTAGAATGGAAAAGACTTTAAATGTTAAAGATTTTTGTAATTTTGACTAGAAATGATAGGGTGCCAAATGGAGTTTTTTTGTTTGTTTGTTTGTTTTGTTTTGTTTTTAACCAAGAGTGGGGCATGTTCAGACTTGGCTTTAGGAATACTATTTGGGCATCTGTTTTGAAGATGAAATGGAATGAAATTTGAGGCAAATAAATCAATAGTCTAGAGGAGAGGAGATGAGTGTGTAAGCTGAGTGAAGAGAAGCCAATAGATGCAAGATATGTTTTTCTCATGTATAACTTCTTAAAATAAAAAGACTTCCTCAAAGTGATCATAATTTCCATAATTTCCTAATTATGGAAAGTACTAAGAATGCTATAATATAATGGGGAGTGCTTATTATTATTTTAATGATGTCATTGCAAAATGTCAAAAGCAAAGCAATTTCATCTGGGCAATGACTATATTCCACTAGACAAAGAGTACTAATCCTTTTAGTTGTTCTCTCAAGTAATATGGAATCATATAAGTATTGGCCATACATGATTGGATTCATATTGAAGGATAAAACTAACAGCATCCACAACCTAGAAAAAACAAATTGTTTAAAGTGTTATATTTGTCTCTAGATGCTTACTTGAATAAAATAGAAAAAGAGAAAATCAATGAATTGGGATTGCAACTAAAAAAGCTAGAAAAAGAACAAATTAAGAACCCCAATCAAAGTATCAAACTTGAAATTGTAATAATATAAGGAGAGATTAATAAAATTGAAAGTAAAATAAAGCTAAAAGTTGGTTTTATCAAAAACAACAAAATAGATTTAGTTAATTTAATTAGAAAAAGGTAAGAGGAAAATCAAATTGTTAGTCTCAAAAATGAAAAGGGAGAACTTTCCATCAATGAAGAGGAAATTAGAGCAATAATTAGAAGTTATTTTGTCCAACTTTATGCCAATAAATTTGATAACCTAAATGACATGAAAGAATGTCTACAAAAACATAGATTGTCCAGATTAACAGAAGAGGAAATAAATTACTTATATATTCCCATTTTAGAAAAATAAATAGAACAATCTATTAATCAACTCCCTAAAAAAAAATCTCCAGGACCAGATGAATTTACATGTGAATTCTACCAAACATTTAAAAACAATTAACTTGAATACTATATAAATTATTTGAAAAAATAGGTAATGAAGGACTCCTACAAAATTCCTTTTATGGCACAAACATGGTACTGATACTTAAACCAGGACAAAAATAGAGAAAGAAAATTATAAACCAATCTCCCTAAATAAATATTGATTCAAAAATCTTAAATAAAATGTTAGCAAAGAGACTACAGAAAATCATCTTCAGGATAATATACCATGACCAAGTAGGATTTATACCAAGAATGCAAGGTATTCTACCCATGTTGCTGACTCTGTGGAGTGGTGCAGACTCCACATGACAGAAAATCTCTACACAGAGTAATCTACAGAAGTGTTGACTTCTCTGCCCTGGTTGCAACTGAGTAGATCAGTAGAAAAGTTATAAAACATCCAACACAAAGACAAAAGATCAATAGTTAACCCCAAAATGCCAGAATCTCATGGTACTTGGCCATGCCCACCCAGCACGGGGAAGGAATCAGCACTGATCCAGCTCAGCTGCAGGAAACCCCACTTCCTACCCTAAAGGTAGACCTTAACTTTTTTTAAAAAATGAGTAAAAAAGTAAAGAGGACTATTATGTTATGTTATGTTTTTGGCAAAAGAGAAGAGTAGATTTCAAACACTGAGGAGACTAAAGGCAGATTATCTCTAGATGAAGCCCTAAAAGGCAATAATATCTGGTCTTCGTCACACAAGGCTCTCTAGAAGAAATTAAAAAGGATCTTAAAAGAGGGCTAGAAGAAAAATGGGGAAAGGAAATAAAAAAAAAATTGCAAGAGGGTTTGGAAAAGGCAATACAGAAACTATCTGAAGAAAATTCACTACAAAATAGACTTAGTGAAATGGAAAAAAAAGATATAACTCATGAATAGATAAATTTGATAAAAGGGGAAAAGAAAATAATTCTCAGAAAAACAGAATTTGTGAAACTGAAAAAGAAAATAACTCCTTAAAAAGAATTTGTGAAATGGGAAAAAATTACATAGAGCAAAACAAAATAGATAATTTTGATTATATTAAGGTAATTTTTTTTTTGTAAAAACAAAAATAATGCAGACAAGATTAAAAGAGAAGCAATAAACTGGGAAAACATTTTTTACACTGGAAGGTTCTGATAAAAGTCCCATTTCTAAAATATAAACTCAATTTTATAAGAAATTTATAAGAATTCAAGCCATTCTCCAATTGATAAATGTTCAAAGGATATGAACAGACAATTTTCAGATGAAGAAATTGAAACTATTTTTAGTCATATGAAAAGGTACTTCAAATTACTATTGATCAGAGAAATGCAAATTAAGACAACTCTGAGGAAAAAAAAATTGTCAGATTGGCTAAGATGACAGGAAACGATAATGACGAATTGTGGGAAAACTGGGACACTGATACATTGTTGGTGGAATTGTGAAGGAATCCAACTATTCCGGAGAGCAATTTGGAACTATGCTTAAAAAGTTATAAAACTGTGCATATCCTTTGATGCAGCAATGTGTCTATTAAATCTCCCAAAGAGATGTTAAAGGAGGGAAAGGCCCACATATGCAAAAATGTTTGTGGCAGCCTTTTTTGTAGTGGCTAGAAACTGGAAACTGAATGAATGCCCATCAATTGAACAATTTCTGAATAAATTATGGTATGTGAATGTTATGGAATATTATTGTTCTGTAAGAAAAGAGCAACAGGAGGATTTCACAGAGTTATGGAGAGACTTATGTGAACTGATGCTAAGTGAAATGGGCAGAACCAGGAGATCATTATATATGGCCACAACAAGACTATACAATGATCAATTCTGATGGATGTGTCTATCTTCAACAATGAGATGATTCAAACCAGTTCCATTTGTTCAGTGATGAAGGATGGCATATACATCCAGAGAGACGCCTGTGGGAACTGAATGTGGACTACAAAATAGCATTTTCACTCTTTCTGCTGATGTTTGCTTGCATTTTGTTTTCCTTCTCAGATTTTTGTTTTTTGTTTTTTTATTTTTTTAAAATTTTCTAGATCCAATTTTTCTTGTGCAGCAGGATAACTGTATAAATAGATATACATATGTTGGATTGAACATGTATTTTAACATATTTAACATGTTTTAGACTACTTGTCATCTAGGGGAGGGGGTGAGGAAAAGGAGGAAAAAATTTGGAACAGAAATTTGAGGAAGGGTAAATGTTGAAAAATTACCCATGCATATGTTTTGTAAATAAAAAGCTATAAAAAGTTGCTCCCTTGTACATCTCTCCCCAAAGAAATGGTTGGTGAATATATATCAACACACTGCCTACCTACATCCACTCTTTTTTTTTTTTTAAGCTTTTTATTTACAAAACATATTCATGGTAATTTTTCAACATTTACCCTTGTAAAATCTTCTGTTCTAACTTTTCCCTTCCTTCCCCTAACCCCTCCTGTAGATGGCAGGTAATCCAATACATGTTAAATATGTAAAAATATATGTTAAATCCAATATATGTATGCATATGTATACAATTATCTTGTTATGCAAGAAAAATCAGATCTAGAAAGGAAGACAAAAATCTGAGAAGGAAAACATGAATGTAAGCAAACAATAACAGAAAGAGTGGAAATATTTTGTTGTAATTAACACTCATTTCCCATAGTTCTCTTCCTGCATGTAGGTGATTCTCTTACAATTGGAACTGGTTTGAATCATTGTTAAAATCCTAGAAAGACAAAAATAACTTTTTTTTCTTTTTTACAAATCAAGTTTAGATTTATTGTTTTCTTGTTTTAGTTGACTTAAGGAAGTGTTAACAATACATATTAAATTTAAAATTACTATACTCAAAAAGTTATCAAACTGTGCATACCCTTTTATCCAGCAGTGTTACTATTGGGCTTATATTCCAAAGAGATCTTAAAGAATGGAAAGGGACCCACATGTGCAAAAATATTTGTGGCAGCCCTTTTTGTAATGAAGAGAGCCACCTCCATTAGAGGTGATCATCATATAATCTTGTTGTTCTGTGTATAATGATCTCCTGGTTCTACTTATTTCACTTAGCATCAATTCATATAAGTGTTTACAAGCCCCTCAGAAATCATCTTGCTGGTCATTTCTTACAGAACAATAATATTCTATAACATTCATATACTATAATGTATTCAGCCATTCTCCAATTGATGGGTACCATTCAATTTCCAGTTCCTAGCCATTACAAAAAGGGTTGCCACAAATATTTTTGCACATGTGGGTCCCTTCCCATTCTTTAAGATCTCTTTGGAATATAAGCCCAGTAGTAACACTGCTGGATCAAAGGGTATGCACAGTTTGATAACTTTTTGAGCATAGTAAAGGAGCCACTTTTAAATTTAATATGTGTTGTTGACACTTCCTTAAGTCAACTAAAACAAGAAAACAATAAATCTAAACTTGATTTGTAAAAAAGAAAAAAAGTTATTTTTGTCTTTCTAGGATTTTAACAATGATACACTTTTTGTTACTTTCACGATAATAGGTTTAACCATCAAGATGAAATATATCAAGAAAGAAATGCCCAAATAACAGCTCTCTGAGTTATAGTTCTTAGAAAAGCAATGTGTAATTAAGAATAGAAACAATAACATACTCACTTTTCTGTTTAGCCTTGATGGTTTAATTGGAAGTTTATACCCAAAAGTTTTGCTGACTTACTTATATTGAGAGATGGCATTTGAGGGACTAAGGTGAAAAAAAGTTTGATAGTCATATGTCTTTTTTAGCCATGTCTGTCACAAAAATGACAAGGGCTTTTATAAGTATTCCTGACTTGTGAAATACATGAGCATTTCTCAACCCATTTTCCCAACTCTAAATAAAATGTGATCTGAAATGTTGGGTATATAATGAAATATAACTGTCAAAATAAATTTTTGGACTCTAAGTAGTTAAAAGAAGAAAATGTTGTCAAGAAAGAAAGGTAATTCTATCTATTTTATATTCTGTTTATAATATCCATAACCTTAGTGATATAGACATGTTCACAATTTATTATTTATCAGTGTCTCAGAAGATTTAATTAAGTGAAAGAAACAGTCTCGAGAGAGAGATTCTAAAGGCGCACTAATAATCCTTTATTACAATTATTTCAAGCAATAAACTTTAAGTGGCTAAAGGAGGTTTCCCTTTCTTTATTCACTTATATTTACAAGTCCTTATTATTCACTCATATTTTTCCCTTATTAAGTGAGCAAAGTTTTTGAAAAGCAGCCTCTCATAATAAATATCTTGAGTCCAAAAAAAAAAACAAAATTTCAAATTAGCTGTGTCCATCCTACCTCTCAAGTCCATCATTTTTCTGACATGAGGTGGATTTTATGCTTCATAATTAGTATTTTAGAGAAATTTATGGACCTTTGTAGAAAATTGAGTAGAAACGGAATGGAATATCCTTTTTCTCGGCAGTACATGAAGTACATAAAATTGACCATGTTTTGTGGCATAAAAACCTCAAAAGGCAGACATTGTAAATGCATCTTTTTTCAGATTATGATGTACTAAAAATTACCTGCAATAAAGAGCCAGCATAAAATAGACCAAATATTAATTGGAAATGAAATAATCTAGTCCTAAAGAATGAGTGAAACAACAAATTATAAATTAGTCCTCTAGATTCATGGTTTATGATTTCAATATTTAGAGTTCTCAAATCTTTCAAAAGTTACTTTTTATGTTATTGACATTTTCTAATTTGTTTTCCTAATCGTGCTGATTTAATTTTGCACTAGTTCATAAGGATCCTGAAAGATTCTTCTGAAACTATTCTTCATGCCATTAAAAAAAAATAGTCCTCTCCCACAATTACATGTTGACAGTTTTTATCATTTATTTTTGTAGGATTTTAAGTTCCAAATTATTCTCACTGCTTCTCTTTCTTCTTCTGAAAGTGAAAGGAAGGTTGATATTGATTTAACATATATTTCTACCATGTTTAATATATATTGGACTACTTGCCATCTAGGGGAGGATCTGGGGGAAAATGGGGGAAATTGGAACACAGGTTTTGCAAGGGCTATTTTTGAAAAATTGTCCATCCATATATTTTGAAAAATAAAAAGATTTAACAAAAATTTAAAAAAATATACAACCCTAATGCTACACAATGCAACAACAAAAAATGCCATCCTTTCTCTCTCTTTCTCTCTCTCCCCTACCCCTCCTCTCTCTCTGAATATTAAGCCTCTGTCAAAGTCCCTAAGAGCTCTATCTTTATCTCATTCCTTCTGATTGGGAAACTTCCCCTGTTCTCGGAACAATAAGACCTTTTGTAAGGGAAAGTTATCCCTCAACAGTGTCAGCTCACCTCTGAAAAGGTTTATTCTAGTTATGGTTTAGTAGCACCTTGAGGTCCAGAGGCAGGAAGTCCTTTGTTAAGGGAGTAAATCCATCAGTAGAAATCTTACCAGAGTGTCCTAGGATGGTCTTTTTGCAAAGGTCCAGCCAATAACTGGAGATTTTAAGTCTCAATCCCTTCACTGGTTATACACTTACAGTGAAATAGACAGAGGTTCCAGGAAAGGAAACAGAGGATAGGCCTTTATTCCCGATCTACTGCAGACCTTTGAATTTTTCTTAAATCAGAAAAAAAAAATTCCTATCCTGCCTTTTTATTGGCTTTGTCACTGCAAAATTTGATTTGAGGCAATATTTCAAACTGTTTTGCAAAAGTTTAGCTAGTTTGCTACTTCAAGTTTGCCATCTTGATACTTCTCCCTCCCTTATTTCCTTGGTTATTGTTAGAGCTTGCTGGTGAGTCTATTGTCTCAAATGATCTCCCCACTCAAATTCATTCTTTCTTCAGTCATCAATGTGATTTTCTCCAAAATGCAGGTAAGATCATTTCACCCTATCCTACTCAATAAATTTCATTTGCTTTTTTGAACAAATACAAAATTTCCATAACCTTGTTCCCTTCTACCTTTTTATTCTTGTGCACTTGGTTTCCTGACATACACATTTTGATCCAATGGCACAGGCCTCCCAAATATGAATAAAATATTCCATTTTTCAACTCTGTATATTTCCTTTGGCTATCCCCCATACCTGGAATGCTCCTCTCCTCAAATCCAACCATTGACTTCCCTATTTTCTTTTAATTATTAATTAAAATTCTACTTTCTACTAGAAGCTTTACCTAAACTATTTTCCTTCAAGTGTTTTCTTTCCATTTATTAATTGTTATTTAACTATATATATTAATTAAATTAATTTTATTTTTAATTTATGGAATGAAACAAGCAATTCCACAGCGCAATATAATAATAAGATGAATGTACATGAAACTGCACATTTATTATGTACAACTATACTTTAAAAATAAATTATGAAATTATCATGTAAACTTTTTTCTTCTCCATCCTAAAGAACTTATATAATTATTTTTTATTCTATTAGTGTTGGACATCACTAATATCACTTTGTGACCCTATTTGATGTTTTCTTGGCAAGAATAGTGTAGTTGTTTATCATTTCTTTCTTCAAACTTATTTTACAGAAGAGGAAACTGAAGAAAATAAGGGTGAGTGATTTTCCCAGACACAGTTAAAGAGGACTCGAGACAAAATTTGAACTCAGCTTCTACAATTGAATCAGCTCCTGACAATGTTTTTAGGCTTCAACAAAGCATATCTGTGATAATAGTAGCAACCTCTGGCTTAACTTTGATGTTCATATTACCAGTATGTTTGTTGATTAAATATGTCATCTGGTTATTTTCTTCAATCCTATAGTACCCTATTGTAAGAGGATTATGTGGTTTTTCTGATTCCCCCTGGGAGAAGACAGTTCTGAGTATTAACCTAATTGATTAAGTTGGAGGTAGTTCCAGGCCATTTTGCTTGAAAATCATAGAGAAAAAAAGCATCTTGCCCACTGAGTTTGGTGATTGATGCCAGGTACTATTTTCCCCACAGTGGTTCTAATCAACATATAATCAATTGCTAATGATTAATCCTAGAGATGTTTGCATACAACTCATAAATGTGGGTCTTTCTAACTCCAATTTACTGATGGTCCCCAAATGGATGGCAGGGCACGGTAGCAAATTTTTTTATCTTCCTTCCATTTTTTGTTTATCATGCCCTGATGTGCTGTTTATACTATGTATGTCAAAACCCCATGTAATTTCCTGTCATTGCCCTTCCCTTAGTGTTTCATCCCTGAATAGCCAGGTATATGATAATTAGAATAGTCCTTTACAAAAAAAAAAAAAAAAAAAAAAAAAAAAAAACTTTCAAGGACCCATGCAGACACTTCTCGTCTTAAGAATAGATTCTAGATTGTGTCCCTAATATATTGAAGCTTTAAGACAAATTTTTTGACTTTTGAAAGTTCAAAATGATGATATTTCTTGGGATTCATATTGAGGGCTTTGGAGTTGTTACCTACTACTTAGATAATTACTAGCATGGTTCAAGGAGTTTAATGATTCCAAGGTAGCTAGTCACCAGCACTGGTTGTGCTTGGTGGGGAGAACACTAAGTATTGTAATGTTCTCTTTTTTGGTTTTCTTGGGGTCTCTGGAGTAGCCTTCCTTTCAGTTCAGTAATCACCACAAGTGCAGCCAGGTGTTAAAGTCTAGTTTCTTTATTATCTCTTTCATAGTCTTGTCTCCTTTCCTGGGGCCCGGTTAGCTTTCTTAGAGACCTATCTCTCTATTTGGTTCCAAGAGCTTGAGCTCCTGCTGTCAGTCCTTTAGTGTTCTCTGCCTCTGCCAGCTTCTTGAGGTCCTTCTGAATATTTCTCGGTTTCTGAGGGGGAGGTAGGAGGACCACCACCACAGTCTCTGTCTTCCAGTTCTTATTCTGGTTGTGTTTGTCCGAACTTATATGCTCTCTTATCATAGGTGTGAATCTTGTGGAATTGTATTAAGTACTAAGTACATGTACTGAACTAGAGAACTGTTAAGCACGATGCTTAACAACCATTGTCTCTATCAATTCCACTGACTTAACACCTTGTAAGAATCCTTTGTTTCAATTTCAGAGTGGTAGAAATGGTAGAAATTAGCTAACAAGGGCTTGTAAAGCAGAATTTGGAGTAGAAGTTTACATGGTTAAAGACTCAACAAAAGGAAGTGACATATCAGATCAGAGAAAGCTAAGGCCAAAACAGAACCTATCTGATGGATTTCACAGAGACCCTGAATCTAGGAGTTGTTTTGATTAAACTCAAAGATTATTGTAGTATCTCTATATGTTACTAATGAAGTAATTATTACCCCATTAGTAGGATAACTATTTATCATGTCAACTTACAAGGGAATTATTTACCATTTATCCCAGGGGAACTAGGTATATGTTCCTCAGTTTATAATTGAAGAAAGCTGTAAGTTACTGCTCCTTTCTTGCACTTTTCTGTATTATGATGTCTCTATTGCTCTGTCCTCAGCCATTTAACTTTTCCTTCTGTGCCAAATCACCTGAATGACCTAATTAGTTCATGTGGGTTCAGTTATTTTTCCAATGGATATGATTACTCCATCTACATATACAACTGTATTTTCTTTCTTGAACTCTTTTTCAGAGATAGGAATAAGCATTTATTGAGTACCTATGATGTACCAGGCACTTTGGTAAAAGCTTTACCAAGATTATTTCACTTGGTTCAAGATCACCAATTTCTTCTTAAACATGTGGAATTTGATGTCCTTGTAAGCAGGCCTCTGAAACTCCACTTGTTCAAAAAACAACTTTCATTTTTTTTTTCCTTCAAAATCTTTTTCTCTCTTCAACTTTCTTATTGAGGCTGTTGGGGAAATGATCTTCTTCCTAGTCTCAAAACCTCAGTATCATCCTTAATTCTTCAGGGAAGCTCACTGAAAGTATCTATCTGATTTGCTGACAAATCTTGTCATTGCTACCATAATACCTTTTGTCATTCTCCCTGCTGACTGTTGAATGCAACTAGCTATGAGCTCATCCTGCCCCAATCCCAGAGCCACAAGCTCCTTAAGTAACTGGTTCTATTATTTCTTTGGGCACTTCTTGTTGTCCAATAGTATGCCTAAGAATCCGCCACAAAGAATGTTCTAACCCTCTTCCTGACTATAATTGTGCTGTTCTAAGAATTGTATTCCACTCCTTTTGCCCCCATTATTCTATAAGAATTCCTTCAGCAATCCCTTCCTTAAGAGTACTCTTAATGCTTTGGTTTTGCCTGATGGGTTCTTGGCATTTCCCTTGAATTCATTAATGATTCTAGTTTTGACTAATTTGGAATTTTTAAAATTTCAGTTTGACATTATGTAGCCATCATCCTAGTATAATAATATGGTTTTATTTCATCTTTATCTTTTAAATTTTTTTTTTTTGCTTTTTGTGCTATCTGCAATGATATATAGAAAGCATACCGTATATGTAAATAAATTTACAAATGTTGTGGTTAAAATACTAACTTTGTTTTTAAACAGAGGCTTAGGTAACCAGAAAATTTTGAAAGCAATAGTCCTAGACATGAGTTCCCTAGCATGGGGTGGGATTAAACCTACAGCTGAAATAGTTGTTGTGACAAGAATCCAAAGAACTTAACAGAAACTAAAATAAATGTCCTTGTTTTCTATTATTCTTGAAAATTCATATTTTCTCTTCTTGCTCTTATGAGCATGACAATCCATGGCTTGTCAATCTTCAGTGAAAGAGGAATGATTTCATCAACCAGAGGCATTTCAGTATTTAATCTGAGGCAAAACTTAATCTTCTGTGTGTATCTGCATCTCAGCTGGGAGGATAGAATCCTCCAGAAACTTATTGCGGAATTGTTCCTCAGGAAATCAAGATTATCCTTGTAAGAAGTATTTTCCTCAGTGATTATGTTGTCTAACTATAGCATTCATGGCCCTTAGAAAAAAGTGGATTTGGGTAGGAGTCAGGGAAGGGGGTCATAATGTACAAATTCTGTTTTAGACTTCTGAATAATTACTGCCAATGGCCTATATAGGATACAAACAGGAAAACTGCATTAAAAATAAATTATTCAGAGTATGAGTCATTTCAACATAGTTTATGTATCTGATGCTTCTGCAGTTGATATTTATATATTGTCCCCTTGAAAACAAGACCCAGGAAAAGAGATTTCTTCTTACCCACAGTTTGATCTAGGATGGTATATTATAGGCAGAAAAGGAACTTGGTACAACCAAAGATAATTTACTTCTTATATACCCTTGTTAACATAGTCATTTATACTAGACCAAAGGAACCTAAATCTTCTTTTTCAATGACTTAGTCAATGTGTTCAATTATCATTATAGGAATAAAGAGAAAGAAATGACTTTCTTGAACTATGCAAATTCTCAAAGTTTCCTTTTGAAGAAGAAAAAAAACATTTTTCCCTCCTAATTCTATTCTCTTAATACTCCTACAGTATCATGAGAAGGGAAGGTATAGAAGGAAATGTTTTACTTTAAACTATCCCTGTAATTTATATATACAGACATATATATGTGTATGCATATATATTATTATAATCTACTTTTAATAATAATGCAAAATTTAAGAATGCAGTGACATTTGCTTAACTTTGGGGAAATGGAATGGAATGCCAGGTTTAAGTATTATTTTTGAACTTCAGGTAACCTTTGCTTAGAAGATAAGCCTAGAATATGCTATTTTTCAGACCTCTAAGCTTCTCAAAGGTATAGTCAACCAAGTCTAAGAGGTTTATTTTTAAACTCATGTATAGGATTTGTGATTTCTCTGGTATAGAGAATAGGGCATACCCCAGAGAAGTAGTTCCATCTACCAATGCAGGTTGGCCCTTGGGAGTGACTTGCCCAGAATCACACAGTTAGCATATGTCTGAGTTACACTACAAAACAGATCTTCTTAGTTCCAAGTTGGCATTACTTATTTGTTTCAGTCGAGTTCAATTCTTCATTTCCCCATTTGGGGTTTTCATGGCAGAGACACTAGAGTGGTTTGTCATTTCCTTCTCCAGATCACTTTATAGATAAGGAAACTGAGGTAAAGAAGGTGAAGTGACTTGCCCAAGGTCATACAGTTAGTGTCTGAGGCCAGATTTGAACTCAGGAAGATGAGTCTTCCTAAACCCAGGCCTGCACTCTATCTACTGTACCTAGATGCCCTGGTCTTAGTTCTGATGCTGGTTCTATTTTCTTTCTCTCCTTATTTGTATGCCCCAAGAGAGGCAAAATACCATCATTTATTTGTAATACTCGTATATAAACATTCATATACATAGCTACATGTATACATATATGCATATATACACACAACATATATACACATGCATAATAAATATATGCATACACATGTATGCTATTGTTTATTCTTTGTTCTCAAAGAGAACCATGGCATCAAGGAGATGATGCCATGAAATGCAAGTGAATTGGATTTAAGTGAGGGAGGGCTGTGCGAGGTCATCTCCCATCCAGAGCCACTGGCCAGATATAGATCAGGATGCCCTGAATAAAATGGGAGACTTTTTAAGCTAAGGTCTTCAACAGCTCTCAGTTTGACTGAGGCTGTGCCCATTCAGGAATTAAGACTCGAGAGCAATTGAGACAAAGAATCTCCTCTTTCAACTAGTCCAAAAATGTCTAAATAAATAAATGAATCTGAGAGGGGAACACCCTCAGGGTTTCCAGCCACAATGGAAATGATTGCTATTTACATTCAATCTGAGTCAATCAGGACTCAAACAATAATTAAATAGGGCTTGGTCTAGAACCTATTGGTGGTTAGTTAGAAGTATATTTCAATGGATCAATGCTCTTATTGTTGTATGTACAGATCTCAGTGTATCTGTGCTTTCTTATTTCAAGGAAACCATTATCTGAGGTCTTTCCTTGATTTTACAACCCAAATGAGCTGGGAACCTTTACCCATAGTTCTTGATGACAGTTTTTAATAAAGTGTAATCTGTTGTTTTTATTAGGTGATTGACCTACTGCCTTTTCTCATATATATACATATGTATGTATGTATATATGTATATATTATATATATATTTAGATGATTCTTTTCACGCTTCGTTGTGGATGTATTCTAAATTTTGTGGTAGTGATTTGATTCACTTAATGTTATAATCAAAATTATTATTACGAAATGTAATATTATTTGCCACTCCCTTAAGTGATCCTAGTAATGTCAGAATTTCCTTATTGTCCTTGTATTTCTATTCTTATGCTATTTATTCTCAATTAGGTGGGGCTGAACAAAACCGTAATTCCTCTCAGTTTGGGATTTAATCTTTCAAAGAAACTAGCTTGAGCTGGAACTTAGATCCTGTTGTCTTTGCTTCCTTCCTTAAGATTCATAACAGAGAATGAAGTGGTTTTGCTTGCCCAAATTTCTAAGGGCCACCAAGATCTCCTGACTAGGCCACTTATTTCCTCCTCCTGTCTTCCTCAAACTATAAAAACTAAAAAATCTACTGGACAAATATCTCCATTTCAATTAGACAATTTATTACTCAACTCATAACTTTGATGCTTTGAGTTATGATTTTAATAATATCTACAAGAAAATTCTATAAAACATTTCAAAATAAATTGTTATTAAATACAATATTTAAAAAGCTTGTTTTAAAGTATGATTGAAATGCCAAATTTAGATTTTACTAATGAATCTACAATGTAAGTAAATTTGCCAAAGCTTTCAAATGGTGGCTGTAGGTAGGATTGGGAGATAATATGGAGCAAACACCTATGCATACTTGAATATCTTCTTAGTAACTTTCAATCATTATCATTATCATTCAATCAAAAAGCAATAAATACCCATCATATTCCAGGAATAGTAAATTAACTTATCTATTTGATCTAACCCAAGTCTTCTTAATTAAATGAAAATTAAATATTATCTTTGATTTGTCTGTTATTCTAGGAAATGTAGCTATGCTTTATATCAAAAGCCTGAGAATTCATAAGGTTGAATGCTTTTCATTCAGTCTTTAATCTCTCTCTGAGAAAAGAATGTTTAATAACTAATTGCTAACAAGGAAATTTGCCAATCTAGAACTTACTACCAGGTATGAATTCTCCATCCATCTCTTTTCCCAGGCTCACTCAGAACTCTTTTTTTTTTGTTTGTTTTTTGCCTCATCAAGATAAGTGGAAAAAGAAAGAAAAAGTATTAACTATCTTGATATGAATATGAAGTGCCTGAATTATTTTGCCTAAATTCCTGAAAAAGTTACCTGCCTCTTTTTTCTTTCTAGGTGATTTTTCATGTCCCAATGGTGTCAAATCACTATTGTCTGAAAGTGAATTTCATTGCTAAAAACAACTGAAAATTATTTTGAGAAAATAAATTGAAAGATCAAGAAAGGTAATACTGACTTTTAGTAGCACGTGAATGCCAATTGGGGTGGACAAGGATATTTGTCTGTGACTTACATGCCCATCTGAAAGCAGTTTCTAAAGAAAAGTTCCACATGTGGTGTCTTATAATAATGGTGGCTTTACTGAAATGATTACCTTCAAAAGTAAACTACTTTGAAAGACGTATTCAATTGAAAAAAATTTTTTTGCTGCATTTAGGGAAAAAAACATCTTTTTAAGTACATTAAAACTGCTCCTCATTTGTGCAAAAAAATCTTATTGGGGATGGAAAAGGCAAAAACAGGCAGTTTGAAATTACAGAAAATCAGAAAAAGAAGTAAGAATATAATGAAGGGAGAAAGAAAAAGAGAAATGGGGAGCAAAATTTTCAGAAGTTCTCTCTAATACACTTATAATTTTCCTTTGTGCTTTAATTTATGACTTTTAGTAAAAATATTATGCATTTGAGTTCAAGAATTTTTTGATCATGTCCTTAAAAGCTTGCTTCACTTGTTGGTTCCTTAGGGTATAAATGAAGGGATTCAGCATGGGAGCAACAGAAGTATTCAGCACTGCTACCCCTTTAGTCATAGCCACCCCTTCTTTTGCTGAGGGTTTGACATACATGAAGATGCAGCTTCCATAAGAGATGGAGACAACAATCATGTGGGAGGAACAAGTAGAAAAGGCTTTTTTCCTTTGCTGGGCAGAGGGAATTCTCAGAATTGTTCTGAGGATGAATGCATATGATAAAATCACTAATATCAAAGTAAATATCAGTGTGAATACAGCCAAGAAAAAACTCAGGACCTCTAAGACTTTGGTATCTGTGCAAGAGATCATCAGCATGGGAGAAGAATCACAGGTGAAATGATCAATGATATTGGAGTCACAGAACTCCAGCTGGAGACCCATGATAACTGGTGGAAAGATAATGAGGAAACCTGCCAGCCAAGAGCTGATTACAAGTTGGTTGCAGACTCTGTTACTCATAATGGTCATGTAATGTAGAGGTTTGCAGATGGCCACATAGCGATCATAGGACATGGCAGCCAGCAGAAAAAATTCGGTTGAACCCAGGAGGATGAAAAAAAATAACTGAGTTGCACAAGAATTATAAGAAATTGTCCTGTCTCCAGTTAAAATACTGACCAAGAATCTTGGAATGCAGACAGATGTAAATGATATTTCTAAGAAGGAGAAATTCCTGAGAAAGAAATACATGGGAGTCTTGAGGTGAGAGTCCAGAAGGGTGAGAGTGATTATAGTTAGGTTGCCAGTTATACTCAATATGTAGGTGAAAAACAGAAAGAGGAAAATTATAACCTGTAAGTCTGGGTCATCTGTCAATCCCAGGAGGATGAATTCTGTCACTAATGTGTGATTTCTCATGGCTGACTCTTGACTTTTTTCAATATCTGCAGGTGGAAAAAACAGAAAAATATTAAGTTTTTATATCAGTATGTTCAGAGCTTTCTTTTGAACACTCTTGTTTTATATACTACTATACAAGACCAACAAAGGCAGAAGAACAACACAGTGTAAGTTACCAGAGACAGCAAGAATCCAAACTGAGCATCAACTCTTTCATCTTAAGTATCAGACACATTTCTGAAGGCTGATTCCAGATGGTTCAACTGTGGAAAGAATATTGATCCCTCTGAAGATTTTCTAGCTATGTAACCTCAGACCAGTTGCTCAGATTGTCCTACCTTGCTCCAGTGTTTCTGTAATGAACTAATATTCATTTGAATCTATCTCTGAAAACCCTTTTCAGGCTCTTCAGAACCATAAAGAGATAGAGTACTTTTGCCATTTCTTGAAATAAAATACATATTTTCAATAACTGCACTGCATAGCTTAATTTTGATATGTTTATTAAGAAAATCTGAATTATGCGGGAGTTATTTTAATAAAACAATGCTGATTTGAGAGCACTGGATTTAGACAAAACAAAATTCAAAAAAGTACTTGCAATGTGCCAAATATTTATGTTATGAACAGAGAATACAAAAACAAAACACAAATTATAAGCCCTTACATCAAGGAGCCTACTTTATGCCTGGGGCAGTGGTTGAGTTTAAAATTTAAATGGATATAGATAATTTGAGGGGATATTGAGCACTAATAGCTATTAGCTTCAGAACACCTGGGTTCTAATCCTGATTTTGACAGTTCCTAGTTACATTACCTTGGTCCAGACAGATTGCTTCCCAATGTATGGTTTTTCATCAGTAAAATGAGGACACTGGAGTAGATGGCACTTAATAATCCTTGATAGTTCTAATGATTTCTGAGTTGTTCTATCAATCCCTTTTATTACCTTCTCCATTTTTGGTTATTTTTCCCTTCCACATTTTGAAATTAAAATGTTCTGGCAGATTATGTATATTTTACATTTCCCAAACTGTGCTGTCTGAGGAATCCTCTAAATAATCCATGAAATAGCTATTCTCAACCCTTGCAAGTGTAGTTAGAAATCGTTGTAATTGAAAACATCTATTTTCTGATGGCAATGGCCTTCTTAAACACTGTGAGATTATGTACGAAGTTTCTGTGTATTTATATAACTAGACTTTCATCACATGCCAAAATTTGAAGATAATATAATGTGGAAAATAAGTGGTTTGGGGAATTAGTTTGTCTCTTTAGGGAATTCCATAACAACCAGCATAATTTCTATTTTGCAAAAAAGTGGATTTTACTACCAAGAGGAAATCTACTGAGAAGAAAATGCCAGTGAATAATTTGTGAAATAAATACATAAGTAGTGGAAATACAAATACTGAGAAACAGGAAACATTTATTTCGGTGATAAGCCTTGATGGATTCAGATGGAAGTTTAAAGGAAAGGATCTAAATGTTTTCCTTAAAATGAAAGTTAATTTTTAACTTGGAGAAAGCTTTAGGGACATATAATTTTCTGTTCTTCATTATTCCTCATATACTTAAAATGTGTGGAATATCAAGAAATTTCTTGAGTGTCCATTTCCTAACTCAGCAAAAAGGACATTTTTTGACCAATTTCTTCCTGCTATACAGAAAGCACTGAATTTTCTTTGTTGGAAATATCACCTAATATAATAATGTATAATGTATAATATAATAAAAAAAATTTTCCTTGGACTCCACATAGTTAAAAGAAAAAATGTAGTTATAAAATGAAAATTATTCTTGAAAACTTATCTGTTTCATGATATTCATGACCTTCTTCCTATGTAAAGGTTTCCAGATGCTTTTTCTCTACAGGATCAGGCACAATTTATTCACTCTGCTCTCAAAATTCTCAGGTGGAATTAGTAAAGCAAATAAAAGGGAAAAGTCCCTAAGGATGAACTTTAAGAAGGCACTCACACATAACATACTTATTTTGGCAACAAAGTTTGACTGCCTTTTCATGGAAGCAGGACAAAAGATAATTGGAGGGAATATTCAAAGTTTTTTTTTTTTTTTTTTTTACATTCTTGACACTTGTGAGCAATAACATTATTTTGACCTTTTTCTTGTTGATTGCTTTTTTTGGTTTTCTTTCTCATTTTTTTCAAATTTTTGATCTGATTTTTATTGTGCATCATGATAATTGTGAAAATTGCACATATGGAGGAATTGCACATGTTTAATATATATTGGATTATCTGCTGTATAGGGGAGGGGAGGGGGAAAGGGAGGTAGAAAAAATGGGAACAAGATTTTTTAAGGGTAAATGTTGAAATTTTGCATTTATTTTGAAGAAAAAATAAATCAGTCATTAAAATAGTGGATATCTTAATGAATTTTATTCAAGAATCATCAACTGAGTGTGAAAAATCTTTTAAGGAACTGTATTTACTGAAACTTAGTTACACCCTGTGAATCATCTATAAAAAGACCAGTTCAGAACCAAAATGTTTGGAATATCTAGAACAGATAATATGTTCTAAAAAACGGTAGAGATTCTAGCTAGACTTTCTCAGATGCCACATGAGCTCCATCAAAAAATCATCAGGCTTTCTCTTCTTCATATTTGGCCAAAGAATGATCTTGTGAGTTTTAAAGGGCATAGAGCATTTTGGAATTCCTATATGCCCACTGAAATCTTAATATCATTCCTAGGACAGCAATGTTTCATGGCAGTCTACATCAGGAGCAAAGTACAGAATGGGCACAAAGAGCCCAAAATAGGCCCAACAGAACATTGTACATAGCAACAACAAAATTATGCAATGATCAATTCTGATAGATGTGACTCTTTTCAACAATGAGGTGATTCAGATCAATTCTAGTAGACTGGTGATGGAGAAAGCCATCTGCATCAAAAAAAAAAAAAAAAAAAAGGACTGTGGGGACTGAATGTGGATCATAACATTATTTTTATCTTTTTTCTTGTTGATTGCTTTTTTTTTTGTTTTCTTTCTCAGTTTTTCAACGTTTTGATCTAATTTTTATTGTGCAGCATGATAATTGTAGAAATTGCACATACGAAGGAATTGCACATGATTTAACATATATCGGATTATCTGCTGTCTAAAGGGAGGGAATGGTGAAAGGGAGGTAGAAAAAATGAGAACATAAGATTTTTCAAGGGCGAGTGTTGAAACTGCATTTATTTTGAAAATAAAAAGCTATTGTTAAAAAATAAAAAAAAAAAGAATGCCCTTCATTGCTGGCAGATAGAAACCTTTTTCTACTACTTGTCATCTTATCTCCTAGTTGTCTGTTTTCTATGACACAGCTCTTTTTACTTACCTTTAATCTAAGGATGTCTTTTGAGAATAAACAGGAGGACCTCTCTTAACCAAGTTGCCTAAACTTGGCCCAAAGGTCATAATTAGTAAAATAAACAAACAAATGAACAAACAAATAATCCTCCCCATAACAACAATAAAAGAAAACATATCCTAATATTTTTTTTTTTTATTTTGTAATTGTCTGTTCCTATAAATTCAATTGTGGTAGAAATATTCAATGGTTTTTTTTTTTTTTTTTCCATTTCACAAATTCTGTTTTTCAATGAATTTCTTTTTTCAAATTTATTTTGTAAGGAGTTATATGGGGTTTTTATTAAATATATATTTTAAGGAGTTTTCATCAGATAATTTCTGCATTTCCTTTCCCAAACTCTTGTAAAGTTCTCATTTCCTTTTCACATTTTTTCTTCTAACTCTCTTTTAAGATCCAAGAGAAATGTGTAAGATGGGAACCAACTCATATCACCCTCTGGGACTTTATCTGGAGATGATTTCCTTTAGGATCGTCATAGTTTTTGAGGTCTGTTCTCTTTTTCCATAAAAACTATTTATGATCAGAGTTCTTTTTGCTTTTTTGCTCATTTTTTCAAGATTGAGGTCTGCTCTTAAGGCAAAGGGAAGATTGTCCCAAGCTTCCTCACAGGCAACAATGGCTTTAGTTTGCTCTGGGATAGTACAGCAATTCTTTTCATTGCTGGGTGAGCATAACCTAGTCTCACATTATTTTGGGGTTCAGAGGCTCACTATTTGCCTTTTGTATTTGTGTTGGATGTCTCAGAGCTAATCTGCTGATCCACTGGCTTGCAAACAGAACAGAATACCCAGTGCTGCTGGTTGGGTCCTTGCACTATGCCTGCACTCAGTTGTTTCCCTCAATGCCCAATTAAAACAGTCCTTTTCTGAAGTTCTTCCAAAATATCTTTTACTAGAAATTTGTTGCACTCCAAATATTTGTGGATTTTGTCACTACAAAACCAGTGCGGAGGCTTGATCTTATGTTGTTGATCTGAGGGATACCAGGGAGAGGTCATCTTTTTATGATATTCTATCAATATTTTTGGTTTATACAACACACCACACTGATGGCTTATTTGGATGAATTTTGCTTGCAGTCCACTAACTAGCCAGGGTTTGTTGTTGTTGTTGTGGTTGTTGTTTTGTGTGTATGTTTTAAATAAATACTGGTATCTAGGCAGTTCTTCCTCAGATCACACTTATAGCTATTCAAATTAAGATAAACTGAGACAATACATTCTGAGTCCATTCATTATATAAGACTAGCAGTTACCAATAAAAGAGGCTTCTGGCTCTTTAGCAAGCCAAAAGATGTTAAAGTGGAATTTATAAGACAATATATACCTTATGGAAAAGGGAAAAAAAGAACAACACACAGACATAGAAATAGAATAGGAAGACTGAGCATCTGAATTTAGGAACTTCTGAAATTAACTAAGAGATAAAAATATGTGACCATGTTGGTGATTGGTACAGAATAGAAAATGGGATTGATTCAATTTTCTTTTTTTCTTTTTTAAACAATAGCTTTTTATTTTCAAAATATTTGCAAAGATAGTTTTCAACATCCACCCTTGCAAAACCTTGTGTTGCAAATTTTTTCCTCCCTCTCTTCCCCTACCTCCTTCCCTAAACAGCAAGTAATCTAATGTATGTTAAATATGTGAAATTATTCTTTACATATTTCTACTTCAATTTAATTTTCTTACAATTTATAGCTATTTTCAACCCTTTAAAATTTTAGCATGTTTAGATTTTAGGATCCCACTTCTGCCAACTAATCTTTCTGTTATGTCTTCCAGTACTATGCTGTATGATCAGTATGTTGTCTGTGTCTTCAGTGAAATTGTGGATAAAATGGCAAATAGGACAGGACTGAGGAGCCTATTTTGTAAAAAAAAAAAAATACATAACCTATACTGAGACATCACTGGAAATCTCTGATTATGTGCTAAAATTGTTGATTTGTGAGGGGGTGCTTATCAATTGTGACATGATTAAACAAAATATAGTATATGATTATAATGGAATATTGTTTTGCTATAAGTAGAATGATTGCATAAAAACATGGACTTGCTTATGAACTCCCAGTTCTTGTCCCAGTCTTTGGGTTTATCAAACACTAGATTACAGATGCCCTTTTTTCACTTCATCTGAAAGCCTTCCTTCTGTGACTTCTCAGTAAAATAGTTTTCTAAGCAAAACCACATTTGGTTGAAGGAAGCTTAGCTGTACCAGACCTAAAACTATGTTATAAAACAGCAATCATCAAAACTATTTTGTACTGGCTCAGAAATAGAGTAGTTGATCAGTGTAATAGGTTGGGTTCACAAGGCACAATAGTCAATGACTATAGTAATCTAGTTTTTGATAAATCCAAAAACTGGGATAAGAACTCACTATTTGACAAAAATTTCTGGGAAAATTGAAAAATAGCATGATAGAAACTAGATGTTGACCCACGTCTAATACTCTATACCAAGATAAGGTTGAAATGGGTTCATGATAATCAAGCCATTCTCCAATTGACAAATGGTCAAAGGATATGAACAGACAATTTTCAGATGATGAAATTGAAACTATTTCCACTCATATGAAAGAGTGTTCCAAATCACTATTGATCAGAGAAATACAAATTAAGACAACTCTGAGATACCACTACACAGCTATCAGATTGGCTAAGATGACAGGATAAAATAATGATGAATGTTGGAGGGGATGCGGGAAAACTGGGACACTGATGCATTGTTGGTGGAGTTGTGAATGAATCCAACCATTCTGGAGAGCAATCTGGAATTATGCCCAAAAAGTTATCAAATTGTGCATACCCTTTGATCCAGCAGTGCTACTACTGGGTTTATACCCCAAAGAGATACTAAAGAAGAGAAACAGACCTGTGTGTGCCAAAATGTTTGTGGCAGTCCTGTTTGTAGTGGCTAGAAACTGGAAAATGAATGGATGCCCATCAATTGGAGAATGGTTGGGTAAATTATGGTATATGAATGTTATGGAATATTTTTGTTCGGTAAGAAATGACCAGCAGGATGAATACAGAGAGTCTTGGAGAGATTTACATGAACTGATGTTAAGTGAAATGAGCAGAACCAGGAGATCATTATATACTTCAACAATGATACTGTATGAGGATGTATTCTGATGGAAGTAGATTTCTTCTACAAAGAGAAGATCTAACAGTTTCAATTGATCAATGATGCACAGAAGCAGCTACATCCAAAGAAAGAACACTGGGAAATGAGTGTAAACTGTGCATTTTTATTTTTCTTCCCAGGTTATTTTTACCTTCTGCATCCAACTCTTCCTGTACAACAAGAGAACTGTTCAGTTCTGCACACATATATTGTATCTAGGATATACTGTGCCATATTTAACATGTATAGGACTGCTTACCATCTGGGGGAGGGGGTGAAGAGAGGGAGGGGAAAAGTCAGAACAGAAGTGAGTGCAAGGGATAATGTTATAAAAAATTACCCAGGCATGGGCTCTGTCAATAAAAAGTTATAATTATATAAAAAAAGAAAGAAATAGGTTCGTGATTTAAACATAAAGAGGATATTATGAGCAAATTAGGAGAATAAGGGAAAATTTATCTCTCAGATTTGTGGAGAAGGAAGAAATTTATGTCCAAAGAAGAACTAGACACATCATGAAATGCAAAATGTATAATTTTGATTATATTTAATTAAAAAGTTTTTGTACAAACAAAACCAATGCAGCCAAGGTTAAAAGGGAAACAGAAAATGGGGAATTTTTTTCTTACATCCAAAGACTCTGATAAAGGACTTATTTCTAAAATATATAGAGAATTTGCTCAAATTTATAATAAAACAAACCATTCCCCAATTGATAAATGTTCAATTAACTTGAATTTGCCTGGAAAGTATACTGCCAAAATAAGTGAATTTATGTACAGTATTCACATTTGCCCATTTACTGTAACCAATGATTCCAATTATCAAAAAATTTGGTACCAGAGAAGTTCATCTTCATATATCTTCATATATCACATTCTCTACATTTTAGGTAAAATGAGCTATTAGATGTTCCCTGAACTCAACATTCCATTTTCTACCTTCATGCTTTTTTATGAGAAACTCTACCCTGAATTTATCTATGCTCTGTCTCCATTGTTACATAATTCTTGACTTCCTTCAAAGTGCCATTTTCTCTATGAGGCTCTCTTTGAATTCTTTTTTTTTTTTTATATTTCTATTGTCTTCTTATTCATCTCTCTTTTTATATGCTCCATTCCCTAAAAAAAAAAAATTTACATTCTTTTAGGTTAGACACTCTTTCACTTTTGTCTTTAACCTCAGCATCTAAAAGATTCCCTTACACCAAGGAAGCACTTAAATGTTTGTTAGATCAATTTTAATGATTCCCCAAAGAATTAGGGACTTTATGGCTTTCCTCATTTTTTTTTCCTGAATTCACTCCAAATAATTGTTTTTTTGGTGGGGATGGCTGTTGAGAGACTCAATGAGGGTGGAAAAGAGAGGAGAAGGAAACAATTTGAAACTCAAAATTAGAAAAAAAATGTTAAAATTGTTTTTACATGTAAGTGGAAAAAAATTAAAAGATTTATTTAAACACACACACACACACACACACACACACACACACACACACACACTGCTAGACCACAAGTAAGGTAACCTTTCACCTCTCAGTCTGTATCTATAAAAGAGACATAATACTCATATGAATTATATCACAGAATTGTCATGATACAATAATGTTGTAAAATTGAGACAACTATTAAATTTTGAGCTATTTTAATGGTGTCTAGGGAGATTACCCACATTTGCTGTGCTTGCAGTTAATTAGTTAAAAATAGAATAATTCTTGAAAATAGGTTAGCAAGTTGTAGTGTTATGTTGATTACTCTGGAATTGCTAAGTTTAAAAAATATCAATTACACAACTCCATGAGATGAGACACCTGAATAGACTTTAGTTCTTGTTATAAAGACCTGATAGTTTTAGGAAAGCATAAGCTAAATGAGATCATTTTGAGCATTAAGTGCTTAAAGTGAGAGGAGAGAAAGAAGAAAACTGGGCAGTTTTGACTCTCTTAAGTAATGAATTAATGGGAAGAAAAATATTATTTGAGAAAGCCTTGGAGAACTAAAAAGCAGTAATATCACCTTAGCTCCTCAAGAAAGTATTGTGTTTAAATTAGTCCTCAGATACTTCCAAACTGTATGATTCTGATTTCCCTCCCAGTCAGGTGTAAAAACATTTTTTTAATATTTGTATTTAAAACTATGAGTTCTAAATTCTTTTCCTTCCTCTTTCCTTAAAACCATGTCATTGAGAATGTAAGCAATTTGTTATAGATGTACATTTATACAAAACATTTTGATGATAGTCATGATGTGAAAAGAAACATAACAAAACAAAAACAAACAAAAAGAAAGCTCCCTCTAAAAACAAACTCTCCCACAAAACAAAACAAAACAAAACAAAGCTCTCAGGAAAAATAAAGAAATTTTTTTAAAAAATGCTTCAATCTGCACTTAGATACCATCAGTTCTTTTTCTGGGTATAAATAGAATTTTTCATTGTAAATCCTTTACAGTTGTCTTGGATCATTATCTTGCTGAGAATAATTATTTAATTCATAGATGATCATCTTATAATATTGCTGTTACTTTGCACACAGTACATTTCACTTTGCATCAACTCATGGAAACTCTTCCACATTTTTCTGAGAGCATCTGGCTCATCATTTCCTATACCCCAAAATACTCCTTCACAGTTGCATGCAACAATTTATTCATCCATTCTCCAGTTGATAGGTATCACCTTAATTTCCATTTCTTTTTACCCAGAAAAGAGATGCTGGATCCTTTATCTTTCCATTTTTTAATCTTTTTTAGAATACAGACCTAGTAGTGGTTTTGCTAGTTCAAGAAGTATACATGCCTTTGGGCATAAATTCAAATCATTCTACAGGATGGTTAAATCAGTTCACAACTCCACCAATAATGGATTAATGTCTCTTTTGTCCCACATCCCTATACACCTTTGTCATTTTCCTTATTTTGTCTTCTTGGCAATCAAATAGATATGTGTTAGTACTTCAGATTTGTTTTAATTTGCCTTTCTCCAGTCAACAGTTAGAACATTTTTTTATGTAGCTATAGATGCTATGATTACTTCATCTGAGAACTGTTCTTATCTTTTGATCATTTGTCAACTGAGAACAGGTCTTATTTTTAACAAATGTATCTCAGTTCTCTACATGTTTGAGAAAGGAGGCTTTTATCAGAGAAACTTGCTTCATTTTTTTTCACATACTCTTGCTAACTATATTTCCCTCTTGTTTAATCTATTATCTCTCCTTTTCACTCTGTTTCTGCTCAAAAGTAATTTGCTTCTCATTAACCCCATCACCCAATCTATTATGCCTTCTCTCATCCACCCAATCCTTTCTCCTTCATTATCCTGTAGGGAAAGATAGATTTTCATATCTAATTGAATATTTGTGTAATTTCTTCTGAGCCAATTTAGATGAAACTGAGGTTCTCTCACTTTTCTTTATCTCACCTTCCCCTCTACTGTAAAAGCCTTTTCCTGCCTCTTTTGTGTGTGATAATTTACCCCATTTTACTGTTCCCTTTCCCTTTCTCCCAGTACAATCCTCTCTCTAACCTTAGTGCAATTTATTTTAGATATTATCCCTTCACATTCAACTAATACCTATACCCTTTGTGTGTGTGTGTGTGTGTGTGTGTGTGTGTATGTTACTTCTAACTATACATTGTAAATTTTCCTATTATTTAACTATTACTTGACTTTTAACTTTGTGTTAAAGTAGGATTATGCTTCCAGAATAGATAGTGCATTGTTTCAAGCTTCAAAGGTTTTGTGAAATTTTTGTGTAATTGTTTTTAGAAATACTTCTGGGACCTGTAAGTTTTCAGCTTGTCTACGTTTATATGATTTAAGAAAAAGTGTATTTACAACTTCCTGACCTGTGCTCTGATCTGGGAGAGAGAACAAACTTTTTCCCCACACTGGAAATGTGGGGAGGCTCCCTGTTCTACTGTACTACAAGATCTGATGTACTAGCACTCCTTCTTCCCCTGAGACTGCCTTCTAGGGCTATGACCTGAATTGATGAATGCGCAAAGTAAAAGATTCCTCCCTCAGTGCTAGCAAAGAGATCCTTGTAATCTCAGTAGGTGGATTAAGTTCCATTTATTTTTTTTTTTAAGGTTTATGTATGGATAGAGGATTAATAGTGACATGAGATATATTAAATATGAGATAGAAAAGTGAAATAATGTAACATACAGCAATTGTCTGGAAAATCTATTGCAGAAATGAATAAGTTAAATTGTAGCCTAATTAATGCTATTTTTTAACATATTCCTCTGAGAGAAACCCAAAGGACTATTGGGCCTGTGGACCCTAAGGACTTTAGCAAGATAGAAATGCTATCATCTACCATTCTATTGAGCTGTTTCTGCTTAGAAACCTCAAGAGAAGAAGAAAGAGATACAAGCAAAAAGAAATTTACACTTTTCATGAAGGTAGGCATAATATTTCTAGAGAAAAAATAATGTTTTGAGGGCACAAGTAGGAAGGAGGATTATCGGGATTAAATAAGAGTCTCTTTTTGTCTACAATCAATGAATAATCTGTGGGTCTTATCCTGGTAACTTCAAATGTACATCATGTTACATTCTGATTTTACAAAGGTAATGTTTTTTTCAATTATTGACTTAGTTTTATCATAAAGACAATAACAGGCCATCCTGGAAGCTGAGCTTTGTTAGATTGATTTGTGACATACTTTTTAAATCAATTAATTAAGTGCTTATTATTACTATATTTTCCATTAGATTATATTAATAAATACATAGCATAAAAAACTAGTTTTCATGGTTTCTTATCCAGTGTATAGCTGCTCTAGGAAGTAGCTTTGTGTGTGTGTGTGTGTGTGTGTGTGTGTATGTGTATATAGTCACATATAATTATGTACATAAATATGTATGTGTATTTGTGTGCGTTTTGGTACATGAATATAGGAATACATTTAGCTACCTGTCAAGTAATTCTTGGTTGTTTCTGTAGATGTCAAGTTCTGAGCCAATGATGAAGGAAAATCAGACCCTCTGCACCAAATTCTTTTTTGTGGCTTTCTCCTCTCTAGGTGAGCTACAACCAGTTCTCTTTGTGGTGTTTTTAGCCATATACACATTCACTGTATTGGGAAACCTGGTGATCATTTGCCTGATCTGGGTGAGCCCTACCCTCCACACTCCCATGTATTTCTTTCTGGCAAATCTTTCCTTCCTGGAGATGTGCTATATCACCAGTGTGGTCCCTCAAATGCTGGTGCACCTGTTGGTGGAGCCCAAGATCATGAGTGTGGCACATTGTGCAGCTCAGATGTATGTCTTCACCATCCTGGGGCTAACAGAATGCTGTCTGCTGGCAGCCATGGCTTATGACCGTTTTGTTGCTATCTGCTACCCACTGCGCTACTCATTATTGATGAGCCCTCAAGTCTGCCTGCAATTGGCTGCAGCATCCTGGACAATAGGAATAATTGTGGAGTCAGCCCAGACTACCTGGATCTTCACCCTCCCCTTCTGTGGCACAGGACAGATTGAGCACTTTTTTTGTGATATCATGCCTGTGGTGCAACTGGCCTGTGTGGACACTTCCCAGAATGAGATTGTGATGTTTTCAGTTTCTGTGCTCTTCATTATGAGCCCCTGCCTACTCATTCTCTCCTCTTATGCCCGTATTGTCATGGCCATTTTGAGAATGCCCTCTGCTGCTGGCAGGCGCAAAGCTTTCTCTACTTGTTCCTCCCATCTCCTAGTTGTCTCTCTCTTCTATGGCACAGCTCTTTTTACCTACCTTCAACCCAAGTCTGTCCATACTCCAGACACAGACAAAGCAACTGCCCTCATGTACACAGTAGTCACCCCTGCGCTCAATCCTGTAATCTATACACTTAGAAACAAAGAAGTGAAAGGAGCCTTTTGGAGAATAACCAGGAGGCAGCCTCTTAGCCAAGCTGCCTAACATTGCCCCTAAAAAAACATAATTGGAAAAAAAACTGCTCCAAAAAAAAGGGAAAAAAACTAATAATTTGATTTTATACTTGTCTGATCTTATCAATTCAGGTATGTTATATAATTTGTCGTCCTTCTCTATATCTTGGTGAATAAGAGAGCAAAGTGTATAGCTTTGCTGTTCTTGCAGCAGGCTCATATACTTTTAGTACCATGATTATATATATATATATATATATATATATATATATATATATATATATATATATATATATATATATTTACTTCTGAAGGACATGTGATGATAAAGAGAAGGTTATTCCTTAGATATGAATTAGAGAAGAGCTGAGAAATATAATTGATTCTATCCATAAGAAGTCATAAATTACTTTGTGTTTGAAGGTCTTTATTAGTAAATCTGACTACTATATAAACAACACACTCTACTATTTGTTTGGGTTTTATTCTACTGCTATTCAATTTAAAGAATTTTTTAAATTTAAAGAAATTTAAATTGACTGGGTGGGTCCTATGTCAGACCTTTGAGATTAACTGTAATTCTTCTTAGATATGATAATTCTAAAAGGACTATTTTACAAGAATACCCACACCCACATAAACACAGTCTTTCCCTACTAAGACCAACACTTCAATTTCCTTCAATAGATCCTAGTTTGGAATTGTTCTAAATCACTTCGTCATCCTAACTGGTCAGCTCAAGATATACTTCTTCTCTTATATATATCTTCTAAAATGTATCTCCCAAGTATACTCCCAGATTGCATTGTGGACTTCTGGGACAGTCTGCAAAAATCATGAAAATAGAACATCCAGCACTATATAATAATAAATAGCAGAGACCCGAGTAATTAGAACATAGGCAAAGAGAACAGGAATAATAAGCAAGAAGAGCGGAATGTTAAGTAGAGTCCATGTTTTGAAGTCATTAAGAGTTTGGGTGAGGAGAGATATCAGGGGAGTTCTAAACCATTTAGTTATAAATGCTATCCTTCTATGTAATGATTTACAAAATCTTACCAGTATTTTTTGTTACTACAACACCTTCATTTGAATTGACTATGCTGTGTATTGCATAAAACCTATTTGTTCTTTCTGATAGGATATCAAATCCCATCAAAAATTACATATCCCTCAGACTGTATTTTAAAATTATTTTTCTTAAACCTTTAAAAATTCTAGGTAGGCTATGCAGACTTTTTAGAATGCTAGTATTGTCATTCAGTGTGTCAGTTATTTCTCCCCCATGCAGATTGGATGAGCAAATCTGGTTCTTCAGTAAAGTTATTGATAAATGGTAAAGAGAGTGCAATCCTGTAATTCATAAACAGATATTTCTAGTGGTCACTCCTTATTCCTCCTAGAATCAAATACAAACTCTTCTGTTTTTGCTTTAATTCTTTTTATCCTGTTGTAGATTACTCCTACTCCTAAACTCTGAGATCCCGTCACAATGGCCCCTTTTTTTTCCCTTACATTCTACACCTGTCACCTCTCATTTCTGTTTTTTTGAATTGATAACTGGCCCTTGCTTACCTGTCTCCTCCCATGGTTAGAATGCATTCCTTTCTCATTTCCTCTTCACAGAGTCCCTCACTTCTTTCAAGACACTTCAAACACTACCATCTATAAGTCTTTTCACATCTTGTAAATTGCTGATACTCTCCCTTCCAAACTAGCTCAAATTCTTATTATTTGGTATTTTTTGTATTTATTTCCTTTGTGTTCATTCTGTATATATTCATCAATCAACATGCTAGGCGTTTTATCAGGTACTGGGAATAACAACAACAACAAAAGAAAACAGATTCTCAACTCAGCAGAAGTTTATACAAATGGAGATGAAAGGAGAGAGAGAGAGAGAGAGAGAGAGAGAGAGAGAGAGAGAAGAGAGAGAGAGAGACAGACAGACAGACATAGAGACAGAGAGAGACAGACAGAGAAACAGAGAGACACAGAAGAGAGACAAGCACAGACAGAGAGAGAGAGAGAGAAAGAAAGAGAAAGAGTGACAGATAGAGAGAGAAAGACAGAGAGGGAGGGAGGAAGGAAGGGAAGTTGGAAAGAAGAGGGCTAGGGAGAAGAGGAGAGGGAGAGGAAAAGGGAGAGGGAAGAGAGAGAGAGGGAGGGGGAAGGAGAGAGAGAAAAAGAGAGGGAGAGGAAGAGTGAGAGAGGGAGAAGGAGAAGAAGATGAAGAGGGAAAGAGAGAAGAGGGAGAGGGAGAGATACAGAGACACGAACGAGAGAGACAGAGAGGAATATCTCTATAGGTAGATGATAATGCAGGATTGATAAAATCCATATAAAATCAACAAATATATATATGTATGTCTATACACATAGACAAACAAGGTAGTGATATATCTTATTAGTTTAGGAAAAAATGTATTTTATTAAGAGAGATTGGAAATAACTTTCTGCAGAAGATGGTGCTTGAATTATGTCCAAATGCAGGAGAGGATCGCTTATGAAAAGAAAAAGGAAGGATGTATTATAGGCATGTGGGAATTATATGTACTTTTTTCATTCCTTCCTTTAGATGTAAGTTCTTTATAAGTAGGCACGATTTCATTTCATTTCATTGTGTCCTCAGCACTTAGTACAAGTACCTCGCTAAAAGGTGTTTATTAAATTATTTTTGCTTGATTGACAGGTATATATAAAAGGAGCTTATACCTGGGAAAATATAAATAGGCCTTGGAATTACATGACTTCAATTTGAATGCCACATCTGACACTTACTGTGTGATGATGAAATAGCAACTTTGAGCCACAATTTCCAATTTTGTAAAATGGAGGCATTAATCCTTAAACTATCTACCTCACAGCTTTTTGAGAGGAAAGTATTTAAAATGCTGTATACATATCAGATATTAATATTTTTAATGAGAACTATTTGTTAACTCTTGTTCTTACTGGTGTGGAAAGTTGAAATTAAAGATAAATGCTCAAATGACTTTTGTTCAACATTTTACATTTTTACTACATTCTATTTTTTAGAATCGAGCTCAGGGATACTTGAACTGGTTCAGGAAAATTGTTTGTTAAATTTTCAATGTGAGCATCTGTGCTGCAGAATTCAGGAAACCCTACAAATTAGGGTGTGATTTATTGTTGTATTTGTTATCAAGCCTTATGTTAAAAAATGATAGATAAAATGCCAACAAAACAGATTAAATTTAAAAGTGGGTTGTGTATATTTCTCCCTGGAGAGTCAGTTCTTAAACATTTACCAGCATATCATTGGTCTCAGGCCTGCCTTGGATAAAGTACAACTACAAAACCATGAGCTCCTCTTCTCAGTCTCAGTCAAGTTTCAGAGACTTATAAATGGTGGCATTAATGGATTATTCCTTAACAAAGAGTTTGGATCTGGTGGAATAATCATGATTTTAAGAAAACCCTGCAGTTGGGAGTTGTAGAATAAAGAAAACCATAAACATGTTAGTGCTATTCTGAAATTTATTATTGGCGAAGCTATAGAATGACTTCAGTGTATAAAAACTGAAATAGAGTGTTATTATGAACTTGTGAGGGTATGAATCTCTGGTAGTTACTAAGATATTGTCCTATTTTTCTACAATATGCCAGATTTTATAAAAATGTCTCAACAAGACAAGTGAGGATAGGTAGTCCAGTCCATATCTAGTTAGTGAGACTTAATACAAACTGTTCCAGTGCCAATGCTGATGGAATAATTATAGAATCTGAGAATAATAAAATTACAGAATCTGAGGATAGTGATGATTAGATGACACCTGAATTACATACTTCTAAGTCCCCAATAGTCTTTCCATGGGCAAAGAAAGAAAGAAACCCCGGGGTCAGAATGTTAGAATATGTTTGTGGCCATGGAACATTCATGAGCCTAAAAGAACAGAGCCTAAATGACTATTACCAGGTCATATAAGTGAAAGGCATATATGGAAGGACCTGTAAGGTTAGGATACCTTCCTGACTGGGACAATTCATGCCTTCTCTGTTTCCAATCTGCCAGTTCTCTCTAGTGATGTCCTTTCTACACTGTGTCAAATCAGCTTGTCTGGAAACGGTTTCTCCAGTTTTCATGTGTTGCTCTGTTGATCATGTAATCATTCAGCAGTTCTGCTGATCTTCAGTCCTTTGTCACCATTTTCTGTCAAAGGAAGACCAAAGTTCTGTTAAGTCATAACCAAAGACTTATTAGTTAACTTATTAGTTAACCTATCTGACATATGAGTCGTCATTTTTTTAGGAAAAAAAAGAAATTACCATTTTTATAGCCAACATATTCCTCATATGTTCACATAACATTCACATAACATATGATTATGATATTTGATGATATTAAATTTCATCTTAACAAATTCACTCAGTGGTCTAATCCATCAAGATTTGCTTGAATCTTGATTCTATCCTCTAGTACATAAGCTGTATTCCTCAGCTCTATTTCCTTTGAATTTTTTAATATTATTCCAATCCATATTGTTATCCAAAAGAAGCTATCAAAAGAATTAAAAGCACAAGACCACAAACTGATTCCCATGTTGATAGTCAAACATCAATTACTATTCTTTTGGTCTTTATTAGCAGGACTCAAACAATGACCAACTGGGGCTTTACTTGAAACCTATTTTTGGCCAATCAATGGAAGTCAAAGTGATTTGTGTTTAAGGAATGGTCCTTAAGAAAGAAGTCTTGCTACTGAACTCCAAGATATCTTAGAAGAGTTCAGTAACTAAAATAATTAAGAGTATTTGCAGGTAAGGATATAGTTCATCTTGTGGATACAGGGAAGAGGAAGGAAGGAAGAAAGGAAGGAAGGAAGAAAGGAAGGAAGGAAAAAAGGAAGGAAGGAAGGAAGGAAGGAAGGAAGGAAGGAAGGAAGGAAGGAAGGAAGGAAGGAAGGAGAAGGGAGTGGAGGAGAGATGGAAGAATAAAGAAAGAAAGGAGGGAAGGAACCAAATTAAGGAAGGAGGGAGGAAAGAAGGGAGGGAGAGAAGTAAGGAAGGCAGGCCAGAAACAGTGAGGGTCTATCTCTCTGAAATTTATTTGTTTATTTATTTTGAGTAGGTGAAAGAGACCATTCTTTCCCTCAATTGCCTACTAGTCTTAATCACCTAATTGCTGTTACCTCAGTAAATCTGAAACCTGTTAATTTAAAAAGCCTAAGGTCTGGCACAGCATCAAGCTATCATGATCTATACTTGACTTAGGTGACTCTGCAAGAGAAAATGAGGCAGGTGACCTTGCATAAACTGTGAGTTGAAATCCCAACTAGAACTGATCAGTTGAAAAACTTCTTTCTTCCTTCCTTCTTTCCTTCCTTCCTTCCTTCCTTCCTTCCTTCCTTTCTTCCTTCCTTCATTCCTTCCTTCCTTATTTCCTTCCTTCCTTCCTTCTTTCCTTCCTTCCTTCCTTCATTCCTTCCTTCCTTATTTCCTTCCTTCCTTCCTTCTTTCCTTCCTTCCTTCCTTCTTTCCTTCCTTCCTTCTTTATATAGAAATATAAGAATAGAAAGTAGGGAAAGGTAATATCTAATCTTCAATACATGTACAAATTAAAGAGCCTTTCTTGTGATCAAACTTCTTTGCTAGAAATATGACTTGCTCAAGTATTATTTCTCATAACTGGCATATATTATGGGCTAGATGGTATAGTAGATGTAGTATCAAATCTGAAGTCAGGAGGACCTGAGTTCAAATCCAGCCTCAGATACGAATTACCTTTGTGAAATGGCACAAATTACGTAATTGTATTTACTTTCCTCATGTTTAAAATGATCAGGAGAAGGAATTGGTGAACCATAGCTTCATCAAGAAAATATCAAATGGGATCATGGAGAGTCAGAAGTAATTCCATAACAATTTAGATTTTTAATCTCAGGAATAAAAGTTACACTTGCATCTAGAATTGGATTAGCATCTATAAAGTAAAAGGTTCAAAGATAAAATTTCCTCATATATGTTTTCAGAATACTATTAAACTTTCTCATTCTTGAGAGCAGGGATTGTTTTTGTATTATTTGTAGACGTAAACTCCATAAAAGTCAATGAAGATACAATCTGGGTTTGAAATTGTCCCATTTTATATGTAACAACGTTGAAGCACTAGGAAAGATGGAAGTCCCTGGTCCCACAACAAGACTTGTTGATCAAGAGAAGCTCTTATGATGATTTAATTTCTTCCTTCACAATTATGCCACAGAGAGAACAGTCACTATATACAGGACATGAGGTCTTTTTTTGGTGTTGATATAGTGATAAGGAATTAATGGTGACACCAAATATATGAAATATTACGTAGAAAAGTGAAATGATGTAACATGAAGCAATCTGCCTATCTAGAATATCTATTGAAGAAATAAAATTGTCACTCATTAGTGTAATTATTTCTTTACCATTCCTCTGAGAGAAAACCAATGGATTATTGGTTCTCTTGTCCCAGAGGATTTTAGCAAGAGTAGAAATATTGCCATCTTACATTTGATGGAGTTGTTTGTCCTTAGAGGCCTCAAGGGAGGAAGAAAGAGATAGAAGAAAAAATATATTTTGCATTAAGGTAAGCTCAGATATTAATGCCTAAAGGCAAAACTCAGTGTTAAGAAGCATTAATGGCAAAGAGATTATTGGTTCAAAGTAATTTCTTTTGATTTTAGCTTAATGAATATTCTGTGTGGCTTATCCTAGTTAAAATGAAATAAGCATCAGGATTTATTAGCATTGGGTAAAGGCAATTTTTTTTCACTTTACATTAATTGATTCCCTAAAAGTTGCAACTAGCAATATTGATTTGTGACATTTTATTATCATATGCAAGACTTAATATTGGGTGACATTAATAAGTATTTAACACCAAGAATACCATTTTCTTGATTTTATCCCACTGCCTTGGTCCAGAAATCACGTGTTTGTGTGTGTGTGTGTGTGTGTGTGTGTGTATGTGTGTGTGTGTGTGTATGTGTGTGTGTGTGTATGTGTGTGTAATTATATTTATCTTTCAAGAAACTCTTGGTTGTCTCTGTAGATGTCAAGCTCTGAGCCAGTGATGAGGGAAAACCAGACCCTCTGCACACAGTTCACCTTTGTGGCTTTCTCCTCTCTAAGTGAGCTACAACCAGTGCTCTTTGTAATCTTCTTGGCCATATACTTATTCACTATATTGGGAAATTTGTTGATCATCTGCCTAATCTGGGCAAGCCCTACACTCCACTCCCCCATGTATTTCTTTCTGGCAAACCTATCCTTCCTGGAGATGTGCTATATCACCAGTGTGGTTCCTCAGATGCTGGTGCACCTGTTGGTGGAGCCCAAGACCATGAGTGTGGCACGTTGTGCAGCTCAGATGTATGGTTTTGCCATCTTTGGGCTATCAGAGTGCTGTCTACTGGCAGCCATGGCTTATGACCGCTTTGTTGCTATCTGCTATCCATTACGCTATACATTATTGATGAGTCCTCGAGTCTGCCTACAATTGGCTGCAGCATCCTGGACTACAGGAATGGTTATGGAGTCAGCCCAGATCACCTGGATCTTCACTCTCCCCTTCTGTGGCACAGGACAAATTGAGCACTTTTTTTGTGATGTTTTGCCTGTGGTGCAAATGGCCTGTGTGGACACTTCTCAGAATGAGATTGTGCTGTTTTCTATTTCTGTGCTCTTCATTTTGATCCCCTGTTTGCTAATTCTCTCCTCCTATGCCCGTATTGTCATGGCCATTTTGAGAATGCCCTCTGCTGCTGGCAGGCGCAAAGCTTTCTCTACTTGTTCCTCCCACCTCCTGGTTGTCTCGCTCTTCTATGGTCCAGCCATCTTTACCTATCTTCAACCCAAGTCTGCCCATACTCCAGATACAGACAAAGCAACTGCCCTCATGTACACAGTAGTCACTCCTGCACTCAATCCAGTCATCTATACTTTAAGAAACAAAGAAGTGAAAGGAGCCTTTTGGAGAATAACCAAAAGGCATCCTCCTAGCCAAGCTGCCTAAAGTTGGACCAAGGGCCATAATTAGTAGGGGAAAAATATTCTAATAGTTTGATATTATACTTGTCTGCTCCTATCAATTCAAGTCTAATAGAAATGTGATGTTTCATCCTTCTCTATATCCTGGTGAATAAACAAACAGAGTTTTGTTTTTTATTTTTTGTTTTTTTGGCCTCTTTGTTCTTGCAACAGGATCATCAACAGGTTCATATACTGTAAATATCATAATAATTTTTTTCTGTCACTTTACTTCAGATTAACATATTATGAAGTTAAAGAGAAGATTCTTCATTAGATATGGATGGGAGAAGAGTTGAGAAATCTAGCTGGTTGATTCTATCCATAACAATGATTAATTAGTTTGTTTATGAAGGTTTCTATTTGTCAATCTCACTAGTCCACAACCAGTACATTATGCTTTTTGTTGCATTTTATTCTACGACTATTCTTTAAGTTAAAATCTGTCTCCCTGTAAATTTTTGCCACTGTGTGGGTCCTATTTCTGTCATTTGGTCCTAACTATAATTCTTCTCAGAAATGATAATTCTACAAGGACTGTTTTACAAGGATTCCACCCCCCCCCCCATACACATAAACAGTTTCTCCTTACTATGGACTAAACATTGCAATTTCCTTCAAGTGATCCTAGTTTGGAATTGTTCTAAACCATTTTGGCATCCTTATTGGTCAACTCAAGATACAATTTATCTCTTCTATGTATCTTCTAAAATATATCTCCCAAAACAGAACATAGTATTCCATTTAATTAATCAAAAAGCACCTGTAAGATACTTACTATGTGTCTACTACTGTCATAAGCACTAGGAAATGCAAAATAAAGATGCAAAGAAAATGCAAAAAAAATGCCTATCCTTGAGAAGTTTACATCCTCACTTGGGACACAGCATATATTTAAATAGGGACAAACCACATCCATTCACAGGAAATAACAGTTAACCTGAGTGTACAAAGCACTAACAGGTAGGGGATGAAGAAGGCTCCTGTTTCAGGAAATGTGAGAAAAATATAAGATTCTAAAGACCTGACTAAAGACACAGTTCTGGGACAGTCTTTGTAAAAGCATGAAAATAGGACATCCAGCACTATATGATAAACAGCAGAGATCAGACTAGTTACACCATAGACAAAGTGAAGAGGAATAATAATCAAGAAGAATGGAATGCTAAGTAGAGTCCATGTTGTGAGGTCTTTAGAAGTTTGGGTGAGGAGAGATATCAAGGGAGCTCTAAATCATTTTGTCCTAGATGTTATATTTCTATTTAATGATATACAGAATCCTAGCAATATTTTTTTGCTACTACAATACCTTCAGTTGAATTGAGTATGCTGTGTATTACATAAAACCTATTTGGTCTTTTTGATAGGAATTTTTCTCTAGGTAGTTATCCCTCAGTACTTTAAAGTGATTTTTCTTGACCCTTAAAAATATTGGGTTGTGCAGACCTTTTATAATCCTAGTTTTGTAATTCAGTTTATCAGATTTCATTCCCATATGCATTTTGGATGAAGAAGTCTTCTGAATCTTCAGTGATGTTGTTGATAAATGGCAGTGATGATGCAATCCTGTAATTCATAATCAGAGATTTCCAGTGATCACTCTTTATTCCCCCTAGAATCAAATACAAACTCTTCTTTTTTGCTGTTAATGTCCTGTACAATAATTCTTTTTATCCTATTCTAGATTATTCCTACTCATGATCTCTGAGATATTTCAATGGACTCTTTTCTGTTTCCTTATGTACTACATGTAACTTCTCATTTCTGTTTTGTTGACCTGATAACTGGCCCTTGCTTATCTCCTTCTCCCATTCTTAGAATGTATTCCTTCATTTGTTCTTCACAGAGTCTCTCACTTAAAGCCAATTCAAACACTAGCATCTGTAAGTCTTTTCACATCTCCTAAACTACCCATACTCTCCCTTCCAAATTACTTTAAATTTTAACTATTTTGTTTGTTTTGTATTTATTTCCTTTATAGTCATCCTGTGACAGACAGAGATAGATAGGGAGACAAGAGAGACAGAGAGGCAGAAAAAAATGTCTACATAGATATTCAGTTGGATAGATAAAATCCATATAAAATTAATAAATATATATATATATATTTGTGTGTGTATGTATATATGAACACACATGAAAACAAACAAGGTAGTGATATATCTTGTTATTTTAAGAAAAAAAGTACTCACATTAAAGGAGATTGGAAATAACTATCTGTAGAAGATAGTCCTTGAGTTATGTTCAAAGGAAGAAGAAGAACTCTAATGAGAAGAAAAAAGAGGAATGTATTACAGGCATATGGAAATTATATGTACTTTTTTATTCCTCCTTTAGATGTAAGTTCTTTATAAATAGGCATTGTTTCATTTCTTTTCATTGTGTTCTCAGAACTTAGTCCAACTGCCTGGCTTATAATAAATTTTTAATAAATTATTTTTGATTTAAAAATTATTCAATCAATCAAAAGTTCTATAAATGGAGTTTATACTTGGGAAAGCATAAATAGGCCTTGGAATTAGGAGATCTGAATTTGGATCCCACCTCTGCCATGTACTGTGTTATGATGAAACTTTCAGCCTCAGTTTTCAGTTTTGTAAAATGGAGGAATTAATCCTTAAACTACCTACCTTGCAGCATTTTGAGAGGAAAGTGTTTAAAATGCTATATAAATGTCAGCTATTATTGTCCTTAATGAGAACTGTTTTGCCATTAACCCTTGTTCATGCTGGTGTATTAATTTGCCTGTAAGTGAAAAGTTGAAATTAAAGATAAATGTTGATTTATTGGTCTATCTGCCATCTGGGGGAAGGGGTCGGGGGAAGGAGGGGAAAAGTTGGAACAGAAGGTTTTGTAAGGGTCAATGCTGAAAAATTACCCATGCATATATCTTTTAAATAAAAAGCTATACTAATAAAAAAAGAAAAAAAATCACATCACAAAAAAAGATAAATGTTGAGAAGTCATTTGCTCTACCTAGAGATTTTTTAGGCTCAGGGATACTTGAACTGGTTCAGGAGAGTTGATTGTTAAATTTTCAATGTGAGCATTTGTGCTTCAGAATTCAGAAAACACTGAAAATTAAGGGTATTGTTGTATTTTGTTATCAAGTCTTATGTTTAAAAAAATGTTGGATAAAATATTAACAAAACAGATTAAAAACAAGTTAGCTCCTCTTCTCACTATCAATCCAGTCTCAGAGACTTATAAATGGTGGCATTGATGGATTATTCTTTGATAATAAAGAATTTGAGTCTTTACATGGGCAGAGAAAGAAGGAAACACTAAGGTCAGAATGTTAGAATATATTTGTGGCCATGGAACATTCATGAAGGGTCACAGAGGCTAAATAACTATTACAGGGCATATAAGTGAAAGGCATATATGGAAGGACCTGTAAGGTCAGGATACCTTCCTGACTGGGACAATTCATGCCTTTTATGTTTCCAATCTGCCAGTTTTCTTTAGTATGTCCTTTCTACACTGTGTCAGATCAGCTTGTCTGAAAATGGTTTTTCCAATGTTCATTTGTTGAATGATCATATGATCATTCAGCAGTTCTATTGATTTTCAGTCCTTTGTTACCATTTTCTGTCAGGGAAAGAACAAAGTTCTGTTAAGCCATAACCAAAGACAATAAGCTAACCTATCCAATATGTGTGATTCATCATTTTTAGAAAAAAAAAAGAAATGACCATTTTTATAGCCAACATAAGTTTTATAGATTTAAAATACACATAATATATGATTATAATATTTGGTGCTGTTAAATTTTATCTTTCATTTCAGTGCTTTAACCCATCAAGATCTGTTTGAATCTTAGTTATATCCTCCAGTACATAAACTGTCCTCTTCAGCTCTATTTCTTCTGAATTTTTGATAATGTCAAATCCATATTGTTATCCAAAAGAAGCTATTAAAAAGATTTAAAGCACAAAATCATCACAGAAACTGATTCTCATGTTGACAATAAATCATTAATTACTACTCTTTTGGTCTTTATTAGCAGGACCAAACAATGGCCAACTGGAGATTTGCTTGGGGCCTATTTTTGGCCAATCATTGAGAGTCACAGTGATTTCAGTTTAAGGCATGATTCTTAAAAAAGGAGGTCTTGCTAATAAACTCCAAGATATCTTGGGAGAGTTAAGTGAGTAAAACAATTAAGAGCTATGTGGGCACAGGGAAGAGGAAAGAAGGAAGGAAGGGAAGGAAGGAGGAGAGGACAAGAGAGAAGGGAGTAAAGGAGAGATGGAGGAGAAAAGAAAGGAAAAAGGGGAGGAAACAAATTAAAGAGAGAGGGAGGGAAGAAGAGAAGAAGAGAAGTAAGGGAGAAAGGCCAGAAACCCTGAGGGTCTTTCCCTCTCAGATTTATTCATTTATTTTGACTAAGTGAAAGGGACCATTCTTTGCCTCAATTGTTACCTAATATTAATCATCTAATGTGTGTGGCCTCAGTAAATTTGAGACTTGTTAAAAATTTTAGTTTAAAAAACCCAAGGTCTGATGCTGTATCAAAGACCATCTTAAGCTGTCATCTATATCTGACTCAGGTGGCTCTGCAGGAGAAAATGAGGCAGGTGATCTTGCATAATCTCTGTGAGTAGAGCTGCCTCATTGAGGTCCCACCTAGAACTAATCAGTTAGAATACTTATTTTCCTTCTCTCCTTCCTCCCTCCCTCCATTTCTCCTTTGATCCCTCCCTCTTTCCTTTCTTCCTCCCTTCCTTCCTTTTCCCATACTTTTCTTTTTCCCTCCCTCCTTCCATATAGAATAAAAAGTAGAAGATAATATCTGATCTTCAAAACATGTACAAATGAACTAATCCTTTCTTGTGATTAAGCTTCTTTGCTAGAAATATGACTAGCTCAACTATTTTTTCTCATAATTGATATATATTATGAGCTAGATGGTACAGTAGATGGAGCATCAACTCTGGACTCAAAGGGACTTGAGTTCAAATCCAGCCTCAGGCACGAACTATCTTTGTGATCTGGCACAAGTTACTTAATTGGTATTTACTTTTATCATCTTTAAAATGAGCTGGAGAAGGAACCATACCTTCACCCAAAAAAACCAACCAACCAAACAAACAAAAACAAACAAACAAACAAAAAACCAAATGTGTTAATGGAGAGTCCGAAATGACTCCACAAAAATTTAGATTTTTAATCTCGTGAACATAAATGACACTTTCATCTAGAAGTACTGCAGAGTAAAAGATTCTAAGGTAAAATTTCCCTTTATGTGTATTCAGAATACTATCAAACTTTCTGGTTCTTGAGAGCAGGGATTGTTTTTGTACCTTTTAGAGATGTAAATGCCATAAAATTTAATGAAGATGCAACCTGGGTTTGAAATTGTCCCAATCTATAGGTAACATCACTGAAGTACTAAGAGAGATATAAATCCCTGATACAACAAAAATACTTTTTGATCAAGAGAATGCATTATGATCATTTTATTTCTTCCTCCACCATTATGCCACAGAAAGGACAGTCAGTTCAGGACAGGTGTAATGGATATTACACCATTACTTTTTTCAGTTGATACAGGGATAAGGAATTAATGGTGACACAAAATTTATGTAATGTTATATAGAAAAGTGAAATGATGTAACATAAAGCAATCTGCCTGTCTAAAAAATCTACTGCAGAAATAAAAATGTGATATTGACACCGATCAGTGTAATTGTTTCTTTAAACATTTCTCTGAGTGAAAGCCAATGGATCATTGGTCCTCTACTCCCAGAGGACTTCAGCAAGTGTATAATTATTGCCATCTTATATTCATTGAAGCTGTTTGTGCTTAGAGGCTTCAAGGAAGAAAGAAAGAGATAACAAGAAAAAACACATTTTTCATCAAGGTAAGCTTGGATAACAATTTCTAAAGGCTAGAAGCAATTTATTTTGATTTTTGTTGCATGAATGTTCTGTGTGGCTTATCCTAACAAAATTGAAATAAGCCTAAAGATTTATTTCAATTGGATAAAGGAAATTTTTATTCACTTTATGTTAACTGATTCCCTAAAAGTTGCAACTGGCAAGATTGATTTGTGATATTTTTTATCATATGCTAGGCTCAGTATTGGGTGACATTAATAAGTTAATACTAATACTAATAAGCCCCTTTTCTTGATTTTCTCCTAATGTTTTGATCTAGGAATTTTGTGTGTGTGTGTGTATGTGTGTGTGTGTGTGTTATATTTTTTTAATCTTTCAATAAACTCTTGGTTGTTTCTGTAGATTTCAAGCTTTGAGCCAGTGATGAGAAAAAAAACAGACCCCTCTGCAAACAATTTACCTTTGCAACTTTCTCCTCTCTTTTTTAGCTACAACCAGTGCTCTCTTTGTAATTTTCTTGGCCATATACTTATTCACTGTATTGGGAAACCTGTTGATCATCTGCCTAATCTGGGTGAGCCCTATACTCCACTCTTCCATGTATTAAAAAAAGATAGTTTTGCCATCTTTGGGCTAGTAGAGTGCTGCCTGCTGGCAGCCATACCTTATGACCACTTTGTTGCTATATGCTCTCCATTACACTATACATTATTGATGAGTCCTCGAGTCTGCCTACAATTGGCTGTAGCATCCTGCACAACAAGGAATGGTTATGGAGTCAGCCCAGATCATCTGGATCTTCACTCTCCCCTTCTGTGGCACAGGACAAATTGAGCACTTTTTTTGTGATGTTTTGCCTGTGATGCAACTGGCTGTGTGGACACTTCCCAGAATGAGATTGTGATGTTTTCTATTTCTGTGCTCTTCATTTTGATCCCTTGTTTGCTAATATTCTCCTTTTATGCCCATATTGCTGCTGGCAGGTGCAGAGCTTTCTCTGCTTGTTCCTCCTATCTCCTGGTTGTCTCTCACTTCTATGATCCAGCCACCTTTACCTACCTTTAACCCAAGTCTGCCTATACTCCAGATACAGACAAAGCAACTGCCCTCATGTACACAATAGTAACTCCTGCACTCAATCCAGTCATCTATACCTTAAGAAACAAAGAAATGAAAGGAGCCTTTTGGAGAGTAGCCAAAAGGCAGCCTCCTAGCCAAACTGCCTAAAGTTAGACCAAAGGCCATAATTAGTAAATTTTATTGTTGCTATTGTTTAGTTGTTTAGTCATGGCTGACTCTTTGTGACCCCATTTGGGTTTTCTTCCCAAAGTTACTAGAGTGATTCCTTCCCTAAGTCAATTTGCAAATGAGGAAACTGAAATAAATAGGATTAAAGGACTTGACCAGGGCCATCTTCTTGACTCCAGACATGGCACTCTGGCTACTGTATCACCTACCTTTCCATAACTAGTAAAAAACTTGCCTAAATAGTATTAATTTGTGTTTATCTGCTCCAATCAATTCAAATATAGTAGAAATGTAGATCTTTTTTTTTTACTCAGACCTTTTCCTACATATTGGAGGTAAATAAGAGAGCATAGCAACTCCTTAAGTAGTATGCTTAATTGTTCTTGCTATATTTTATTATACTCTATGTTGTTATACTTCCAATATCATATTGAATTTAATTTATTTGGTGCTTTGTTTCCTCAGAAATATGCTAGAGAAAAGATTCCTCTCTAGATACGGAATGAAGAAAATTTGGGGAGGATAGTTGGTAGATTCTATCCATGACAAATAGTAAATTAGTTTGTGCTTGAAGGTCTATATTAGTGGCCCTCATTTTCCCATAGTCAATTCACTTTTCATTTGAATAGGTTTTATTTTAATTCCTTAAGGAGATCTAAAATTTAGGGGCACCGAAGTGGTGCAGTGGATAGAAAGTCAGGCCTGAAGTCAGGATGATCTGAGTTCAAATCTGATTTTTTTTTTAAGTTTTTTATTTAATAATTACTTTATATTGACACTCGTTTCTGTTCCGATTTTTTTTCCCCTCCCTCCCTCCACCCCCTCCTCTAGATGGCAAGCAGTCCTTTATATGTTGGATATGTTGCAGTATATCCTAGATACAATATATGTTTGCAGAACCGAACAGTTCTCTTGTTGCTTAGGGAGAATTGGATTCAGAAGGTATAAATAACCCGGGAAGAAAAACAAAAATGCAGATAGTTTACATTCGTTTCCCAGTGTTCTTTCTTTGGGTGTAGCTGCTTCTGTCCATCATTTATCAATTGAAACTCAGTTAGGTCTCTTTGTCAAAGAAATCCACTTCCATCAGACTACATCCTCATACAATATCATTGTCGAAGTGTATAATGATCTCCTGGTTCTGCTCATTTCACTTAGCATCAGTTCATGTAAGTCTCGCCAGTCCTCTCTGTATTCATCCTGCTGGTCATTTCTTACAGAACAATAATATTCCATAACATTCATATACCACAATTTACCCAGCCATTCTCCAATTGATGGGCATCCATTCATTTTCCAGTTTCTAGCCACTACAAACAGGGCTGCTACAAACATTTTGGCACATACAGGTCCCTTTCCCTTCTTTAGTATTTCTTTGGGATATAAGCCCAATAGAAACACTGCTGGATCAAAGGGTATGCACAATTTGATAATTTTTTGGGCATAATTCCAGATTGCTCTCCAGAATGGTTGGATTCGTTCAAATCTGATTTCAGACACTTAACACTTTCCTGGCTATGTGACCCTGGGCAAGTCATTTAATCCCGATTGCCTAAGGGGAAAATAATCTGAAATTTGTATCTCTGATATTTCTACTTACTTTCCTTTGAGGATCCAAAAAGAAGCACCAGCTGTCCACACACCATTTCTCTTTTTCTAGGTTAACTATCACTACTTTTTTCAAATGCTCCACATTTTTGAATGAGTCCATTTTCTTTTTCAGTTAGTCACCTCTAAATGAACTTCAAGATACCTATGTCCATGCCAAAATATTTGTCCCAGAACAGAACAAGACATTTAATTAATCAAGGAAGTAAGGTAGTACACATATTTGTTAGTAATTTATTATTGGACAAACATTATACTAAAGACTGGAGAGACAAAGAAAAAACAAAAAAAAATATTTTGTGTCCTCAACAAACTTATATTCTAATGGGGGTGATAGCCTGTATTTTTAAAATGCTATATAAAAGTATATTCGCAGTAAATACAAAGTGATTTCCTAAGGCAAAATACTAACCATTGGAGTACTAGGAAAGGAACATTGCAATAGGTAACATTTGAGTTGGTCTAGAAGAAAGAAAGAAATGATAAAGAAAGAAATCATGAGGAACTGCATAGCAGTCTTAGGGGATAGTCCATATATTGTCTAGGGAATGAGACATCAGACACTGTGTGAGAGGCATAGCAAGAAGGTAGTATGGCAGGGTGATAATCAAATGAAGAGAAGTACTGTGTAAAAGGACTTCAAAGGCAAGAAAAGATTGAGAAGACCTTTATATGGTTTTGCTCAGTATATAGATTACCTTTCTCTAGACACTGCTATTTTATGTAGTTTTTAACAAAATCTCATCAGTATTTGGGGGTGAAGGTGGGCTATAACACACCTACCTCTGTGTTTGCAGCACATTACCTCAACCAGGTATTTTTCATAGGAACTGCTGGTTAGCTAAGTTTCCTTTAAATTGCATTTTATACTTAATTTTTTTTTCAATTCTTTAAAAATTCTAGCCTGTCTACACAGGCTACGCCTTTTGGAATTCCAGTTCTGTCTTACATGTCAATTATTTATCCCAATTCTATGTTCTGTGTTGATTGATTGACCATGTCAAATGTATCTTCACTGAAGACATTGATAAAAGTGGCAAACAGAGATTATATATAAAAATATAATCCTGCAGCACATGACCACAGAATTCCAGTTATAACTCAGGTAGGTTATAATGTGATTTATTTGTCTGATTTTATTATTATTTAAAATGTGTAGTTAGGATGTTTAATGTATCCTATAGTATAGACAGAATAAAAAACAAATCTGGATTGAATAAGGAAGATTATCAATACCTTTAAGTGAAGAAATATTCATGCCATCAAAGGAGATTGGCATTTTTGTATATAAAGAATGTTCTGTTTCATTTCTCATCTTTGTGTCTTGGCACTGATTTTCTCCCATGCCTAGAATACATTTCTCTCCCATTTTCATCTCAGAGACTCTTCTTCCTCCAAGGCACAGCTCAAGCATCTTCTTCTATGTAAAGCCTTTCCTGATTCTCCAAATCCTAACATCCTCTATTATCAAACTACTTTGATATTTATTTGATATTATTTGATAGGTATTTTTTGCCTGAGGTAATTAGGTGGTTTTGTGGATAGTGCACTGGGCCTGGGGTTGAGAAAACTCATTTTTTCAAGGTCAAATATGGCTTCAGACCCTAACTAACAGTTTGACCCTGGGATAAGCCACTAACCCTATTTTTCTCAGTTTTCTCATTTGTGAAAATAACTGAAAAGGAAAATGGCAAATCATTCCAGTATCTTCAATAAGCAACCCCAGTTGGGATAAAAAAAATGAATATGACTGAAATGACTTAAAGACAATAAATTCATCTGCACTTATTCTCTATATGTATCCTTTAAAAATATATTATCAATCCCCAAATATTTATTGGCATATCAGGCGCTATGCTGGATGGTGCACATATAAGAATCTAAAAAACAATCTTTTCTTTCAGGATTTTTTTTGAGACTAGCTTTTCTGAAGCTCTTCCCCCCTTCTCCCCCCACTGCTCTATGTACAATGGTCATTCATAGCCACAATTCCCACTAGCTATTATCACTGGACTTGGTTCTTGCTCTATTTCTAACTTGAGTTAGCTTATCCCTCCTTAGGCAGCAGCATAGTGGCACCCTGTTCTCAGGGCCTCATTATAGTAAGGCCAGATTTGGTACAGAAACCCGATTGGCTTAGCTCAATGAAATTCAGAACTGTTGACCTCAAGTGATCTACATCCCCAATCTCCAAAGTAGCAAGTCCTCTCTGTATGTGTAACCACACCTAGTAAGTTCTTAGTAATGTTTTCTGATTTTGTGATGTTCTATAATAGAACTATATTTCTAAAGAATCACTAGGACTTGGAATTAAAAGGTCTGACTTTGTGTTCTATTTCTGCCAATCCCTAGCATTTTAGTAGTAGTAGTAGTAGTAGTAGTAGTAGTAGTAGTAGTAGTAAAATGATATGGTGATGTCTTTTTATTCTTGTGTAAATTGGATGTAAGTGAGGCAGAGTTGCATGAAGTCTACTGCTTCACTCTCTTTTCCAGAGAGGAAGCTGCAGCAACAAGAATAAAAGAAAAAGGAAGGAGGAGAAAGAGGAGAAAAAAGAAGAGGAGGAGAAGGAGGAGGAGGAGAAAAGAAGGAAGAGGAAGAGGATTAGAAGAAGGAGGAGGAAGAAGAAAATGGAGAAGAGAGTATACCCAAGCAAATATAAGTACACAAAGTATTTCTCCAAAATTTACATACATTTTGGTTGCTAACAGTTTCTATTTTTTCCCATGAAAATAATATTACAGATTTATGCACTGATAAAATGTATATACAAGGTAGGAGGAATACCCTATATGTAGTATAAATATAAAATTCCCAAGTGCCATGTTTGTGTGTAGACATGTTTACATATATAGAAACAGATCGGTTTGGATATATAATATTGGTTAAAAGTTAAACTGGGAAGGAAGGTATTGGGGAAAATGTGGAGATGAAGCTGTAGGAAAAAGATTGTACATGAGCAATAGTGTAAAAAAAAAGACAGACTCTAAAAGGCAGAGGTGACTAAAAACAAAAACAAAAACAAACCATTCACAAAAGCAGAAATGGCTTTATTTCTTTTATTTTTATCCCCAGGACCTAGGAAAATACCTAGCTTTGAGTGGTATTAGGAAATGCCTTTTGATTTTGTAATGTTCTATAATAGAGCCATAGTTGTAAATAATCAGTAGGATTTGGAATTAAGTGGTTTGATTTTGTGTTTCATGTCTGCCATTACCTAACATTGTAGTAGTAGTTGTAGTAGTAGTAGTAGTAGTAGTAGTAGTAGTAGTAGTAGTAGTAGTAGTAGTAAGAGGAGGAGGAGGAAGAGGAAGAGAAGGAAGTGGTTCTTAGAAAAACAATATTGCTCTTACCAGTATTCTCTTAGTTCTGCTTATTTTTGTTTTCATTATTTCATGCAAGTCTATTCATGTTTTTCTAAGATCATTAAGCTGATTATTTGTTATAGCACAATATTATTTCATCAAAACTATATACCACAATTATTTCAGCCATTCCCCAACAGATAGGCATCCCTGAAGTTTCCAGTTCTTTGCCATCACAAATATCTCTTAAACACATTTCAAAACATAGAAAGTATTTCTCTTTCTCCATAATCATTTTGATAAAGAGACCTAAAAGTAATATTGCTGGGAGAACAAATCATCAAGAATATTAAAGTAATTAATGAAAAACTAAGTAAGAAAGTTTAGCAGTACCAAATCTGAAACTACATTATAAGGCTATAATTATCAAAACTGTCTGGTATTGGCTAAAAAAGGAAAAAAAGTTCATTTGAATAGAAGAGGGATGCAATTACAACAGCAAATTGATATAATAACCTTGTATTTGACAAGAGTAAAAACTGAAGTTTAAGGGATCATTATTTGGTAAAAATTGTTGGGAAAACTGGAAAGCAGTTTGGTAGATATTGAGAGTAGACCAATATTTTTTACCATGTACAAAGAAAAGATCAAAATGGATGCATGACCTAGATATAAAGAGATATATTATATGAAAATTTGAAAAACACAAAATATATTATCTATCAGACTTATTGATAGGTGAACACTTCATGAATAAATGAGAAAATAAGCATTGTATGGTGTAAAATGGATAATTTTGATTACATTAAATTAAAACATTTTTATAGAAATAAAACAAATGTAGGCAAAATGAGAAGGAAAACAGAAAATTAGTGAATAATTTTTGTAGGCAGATTCTCAATTAAAGGTTTCATATCTCAGACATATAAAGAACTTTTTCAAATCTATGAGACAGACATTTTGATTATATTGTTCTATGTCAAGTACTTATAGTGTAATGTTCTCCTTGATTTGGTTTTCTTTGGGGTCTCTGGGGCAGCCTTTATTTTAGTTGAATAATCGCCACAAGTTACAGCCAGGTGTTAAAGTCCAAATCATTTATTATCTCTTTCAAAGTCTTGTCTCCTTTCCTGGGCCTGGTAAACTTTCTTGTAGTCCAGATCCTCTATTATCTCTTTTTTGGGGCTGGGCAGCTTTCTGGAGAGCTTTTCACTCTGGCCTTGGTCTTAGTGGGGTAAGTGCAGGAGTCCAGGCCAGCCACCAGGAAGATCAAAGATCGAATTAATTTCTCCCCTTGGTTCTGAGAGGTTAAACTCCTACCGCCAGTCCTTTTCCTTCTCTCCAAATGAATCCTGGCTGAGGCTCCTAGTTTATATGCTCTACACTAAGTAAAAACCAACCATTATATCACTAGGAAACCATTATTTGTTGTAGGATTAAATCAATCATACTGACCATGCTAAACCATTGTCTCCTCAATTCCACTTAGTATCTTGTAAGCATCCTTGTTTCAAGTTCAGAGTTCTGGCCCATAACATTATAGGATGCATCTATGACTCTAGAGGTGAAGTGTGATAGAGCCAGGTGAGTTTTGGTCCAGCAAGATAATTATTAAATTATCAGTATGAATAGATTTTCAATGGAGAAAGCCATCTACATCCAGAAAGAAGTCTGTCAGGACTGTAAAAAAATATATATAGTTTTTTTCACCTTTTTGTTGTTTTCTTTGTTTTTTTTTTTTTTTGTTTTCTTTCTCATTTTTTCCCCTTTTTGATCTAATTTTTTTTTTTGTGCAGCATGATAAATATGGAAATATGTATAGAAGAATTGCACATGTTTAACGTATATTGGATTACATGCTGTCTAGGGGAGAGGTTGGGGGAAGGGAGGGAGAAAAATTTGAAACAAAAGGTTCTGCAAAGCTGAATATTGAAATCTATCTTTGCATATATTTTGAAAATAAAAAAAACTATTATTTTAAAAATTATCATAGTGAACAGTCATAGTTCAGAAATTAACAACCACTACAAGTCAGGCCTTGATTTATTGTCTTACTGATTGTCTATGCTTAACAACCTGATGGAGGAAAAAAAAGTTAATAAAGGAAATTAAATTTAAAAGTATGTCATGCACTTTTTTCCATTGAAAAATCTTATTTTACACATTTACCAGAATTCTCATAATTCTAAGTCTCACTTCAGCAGAGTGAAAATACTAAGGCACTAGACCTTCCTTTTAGGTTCAGTATAGGTGTATTGACCTAGAAGATACTGAAGTGATAGATTACTCCTTGGGTTATAAAGGAGAAGGTAATTGATGGAGTAGGAATGATTGGAAGATGGCATAAGTGTTTGTTTTGTTTGTTTTTTTTAAGAAAGACAAAAGTTGATCCCTGAGTGTTTTGTTGAAGACTGAGGAGTGTGGAAAACAAAGTGTCAAAGAGAAGTAGTGTTGTGTGTGGAGTGATTATTGGGGTGGTTAGACAGATAACATGACTAGCCAGAAACTGAGAGATAGTTTCTTATATGAGACACAGCAGGTAGCAATTTCTTGTAGTTAGTGAGATATTGTGATGTGCCCTAGAAAGTGCTATATTTTGTGAGATTGTTGGAAAGTGACAAAAAGATAGCTACCTCCAATCAAGTATCTAGTGAATAAAATTAAATACAAACTTGTCCCAGTTCCAATGTCCCAGAGTTCTAGTATCTGTACACAGTGAGGATCAGCCTTAGCAGATCTGATATCAGAATTGGAGAGTTCTGAGGACTCAACAGTCAGATGGAAGAAAACAATGGACATGAGGATGGGAGGAGATTAAGGAGATCTAAGTACACAAGTATAAGTATTTGTGATTACAAGATAATCAGAAAGGAGCACACTGGTTAGGTAACTGAAATCGGGTGATACAAAGTTCAAAAGGTGAAGTGAATAAGGCATAAGAAGTCTTGAAGTAAAAGTCAGTCTGGCTTTGCATCTAACCAGTCCAACACTGATGCCTTGTGAAATTCTTTTTGAATCCCTCTCATTCATATGGTCACCACCGTATTTAAGAATTCTGAAATCTTATTGGACCATAATTTATTGGCCTTTTCTCCTGTCTCTTAAATAACTTTTTTGCTGTCTCTTAAATAACTTTTCTCTTCATCCACATTGTTACCTCCAATCCTTTGGTTCTTCGTTTCTCTCTGAGATCATCTCTCCTGCACTAGCCATTCTCCTCTTTTCCCCATCTTAATTCCTTGGTGAACCAATTCAACCGTATGGTCCTCATCTCTTGAATCTCTTCTCTTCATCACCAATTAGGCCTAGTTAAGCCTTAGTCTTTGAACATGTTCTCCCTTCATCATGTTTATGCCTAAATAGATTTTGTTATCTGAGGGAAGAGAAAAATCACACAGCCATTCTGACTGGATCCATGACAAATTGTCATACAATTCCAGTCCTCACGGCTGCTAAAAGTTTTATTATATATCTCCTTACCAACTTATTCTCCCTATTTCCATTGTATTTCTTCCAACCATTTTCACCTCTTCTTAAACCTCTTATGGCTCTTCTTCCTCTTATACCTGCCCCTTCTCTCTCAACTGAGAATCTTGTCTCTTATTTTAGAGAAAAATAATTGAGGCCACTGACTGTAAACTTCCCTGTTTCTCATTTTCTTCATCTTTTATTTCACAAGGGCCTTCTCCTACTCTCTTCTGCTTTACCCTGTGCCACATAATGAAGTGACTTTGCATCCTTTCAAGGCTTAGCTTTTTACTTATTCATGTGATCTTACTTCTCATGTCTTCTACAGATTGGTCCCTATTTCCCCTCTACTCTCTCACTTATTTTTCATCTCTCCCTCAGTATTGATTCATCAAATTTAATCAAATATAAATGGGATGTTAATAACTGGAAATGAACTATGAGGAGAGCACATACTGGAATGGGGGCTTTAGCAAATATTATTAGAGAAATACATCAAACTGTTAAGGATACTCTGAGATGAGGGAGGGAGGGAGAGAGAGAGAGAGAGAGAGAGAGAGAGAGAGAGAGAGAGAGAGAGAAAGAGAGAGAGAGAGAGAAAGAGAGAGAGAGAGAGAAAGAGAGAGAGAGAGAGAGAGAGAGAGAGAGAGAGAGAGAGAGAAGGGAAAAGGGGAGAAAGGGCATAGAGATAGAGGGAGAGAAAGAGAGAGAGAGGGAGGAAGAGGAAGGGAGGAAGGCATGCAGCCCAATTGCTGCCAGAAAGTTTGATTAGAGGTATTGTTATATTCCCTAAGTTACTCATCTATTTTCAAGCCCTATCTAATTAACAATCATCTTTATATGTTAAAAAAAATGGCACATCAGAACTGAGGCAACAATGAAGGCTTTCTCTTAATCTCTCTTTCCTCACACTTTCTCCTTCTCCTAACGAAACACTAGGGGATTCAGTTTAGACTTCTTAACATTCCCCAATTGTTCATTATAGCTTTGCTAAATTGGACTTTTAGGAATTTTCCAAACATCCAAACCTTATTAGGAAACTAAATGAATCATTTGGAGGTTGCTTAGGGACTTTCTCCAAAGACTATTCAAATTTACTTAATTTGTTATGATCTTAAAGAATCTATGTATGCATATATCTAATTTAATATTTCCATCAATGGGCTAAAAAAGATTTTAAGGGCTTATCAAAATGTCAGGATTTCTTTTCCTTTTGCAAAATGGTTACAATGAGATCCCTGAAATCTCAAAGATAATTCTATACTTAGATCCATTCTTTATTTCATAGCAACAGACTACTAAAAAATTTAATAAACCTCACTGGGATTTATTAAAATAATTTCATCAGCTAGCATAAGGAATTATCGATTATGTTATTCTCCCCAAAGATAGAAAACTTACTAATTGACTTGAAGAAAAAAAATAATTGAGAGAAAACTTGGAGGCAAAAGAAGAGGGAGACTTCTCATTTTAATCAAAGTACCTGTAAATTTAAGAAATGTTTTCTGTTTAAACTTTAAAGTTAGAGTTATGATTCCTCAGTCATTATCAATAAATTTTAGATGGTTTGATACTATCTCCCCATATCTAGGCTAGTTTAATTTTTTAATCTGTTCATTAATATAGGTTACATTTAGTGAAATACAAGTAAAAGAAAAGTACTTAGAAAAACATAATCAAATAGCTTCAAGAAACTTTTCCTTTTACACAGAATATCCTACCAAACTGAAAGAATTCTAATGAATTTTTGGATTTAACACATCTGTAAAATGAGTATCTTGTTAATTTCCTAAAATTCAAAATTTTCAACAAATGAAATTGTTTTCTGCTCTGTCTCCCACTACAAGTTTTCTGATTTCACTAAAGTGGCTAAAAAAAAAAAAACCCAATGTTTTCTTTCTATTAACATTGAAAATTGTTGCAAAAAATACCTTGACTTTGCAACATCATTTCCTGGACCATCATCTAGTCCTTCTCTTGCTGGGCCTAATATGTGTGGGTGTGTGGGTGGGTGCTGTATATGGGGTGGAATCAGGGTTTGGCAGGCAACCTTAACTCCTCTTAGGGACTAAATTGGGGTCTTCTTTGTCATCTCCTCTGGTGTAATACTTAAATCTCTGCACTAACATTGTGCTATCTGGGCAAAGAAAAATATCTTTAAGAACAAAACAAAACAATAAAACAAATCAAAACTCCCCTCTTATTTATTCATATATTTTTTAAAATTTCTATATATTTATATATGAACTCATGATCTTACCTATTACAAGCTTTGTAAAAGTAAGGATTATTTCATAATATCTCACACAAACAGCACAGTGGTTGACAAACAGGAGGTGCTTAATAATACTTGCAGAGTATTTAATTTAATCAGGCTTAAGAACCCTTTATGAAATTGTTAAAACCACCCCAATCACCCTTTATCAAGTTTCCCCAAAAGATATTTACAACATACTTAGAAAGAGGTATAGAAATCCTAGTCTTTTAAGTGTAGATATTATCTAGCTCCATTTGGAACCACTACAGTGCCACCCTGGCCCTAGCCCCAGCCTTACCCTCAGACCTGGCCCCAGTCCTGAGCCTGGACCCCAGCATCAGTGAGGCAGGACCTCTGAATCAGCAGTGGTGATGGAGGCTTCTGAACCTCTCAGCCTGGGATACTAGGGGAACTCGGAAGGTCATCAGAGAGGGTCAGTGGCACCAGGGCCAGAGTCCAGTGTGTAGTCCCAGCACAAGTCACACTGGCAAAGCCCAGCATCAGCAAAACAAAACTGTTGCTTTAGTACACTAGATCTTACAATTACTGTGGGGCAGGGGCACATTTAAAAACCCCAGGGCAGAAAAGAGTGCTTGTGGTCAGGTCCCTGCAAGAAAATGAGTATGTTGAATGATTAGGGTCTTTGAGGAAGAGTCATTATTTATGTATTTTTGAAGTCCTAAGTGGGCCTTGTCTACTTTTATCTTATGTCAGAATAAGTTTAGAAGGCTAACTGATTCTTCTTCAGAGCAAACCATCAGTTTATTTCATCCATGTGCATATACTTGGTCTAAGTGTGGTTTATAAAACAAATTGGAAAATATTCTGGACATGGATATTTTAAACAATTTCTCAATCTAAATTATATTAGATCATTTTATTGATACAAAGAGCTAAGGCTTTCTCAGTTGATCATCATATAGTATTGCTATGAACATTATCCTCTTGGTTCTGCTCATTCCATTTTTATCAGTTCTTGTACGACTATCTAGGTGGGCAAATACTTTATCAACTTTTGGTATGAATACACTTTTCTTAGTAAGGAATAACTCAACTCTATATTTTAAATGAGAGTCTGGAAATCCAAATCCCATTTTCAAATACCATATTTATAGCCAGATTTCCTCTTCTACACTCCTTGTCTTCAATGGGCAGCAGAAGTGAAAATTCTACTTGTATCATTTCGCTCTTCCTTTTTAATAGTTAGTACTATGTCTTCTTACAGTTTAATTAATGCTTATCACACTGCTTTTATAAGTTTAATAGATCCTATGTGATATCTTGGATATAGGACCTGGTGAGGACAATAGTACTCTTTATTTTTGTTTTCAGATTGACAAATAAGTGAGGAATTCCCATTTATCATTACTCTTTGATTCTTGCTGCTATATTTACTTATTAGATGATATTTTCTATTTCTTCTTCTTACTTTACTATATCACCCTTTGAAGAACAAGAAGCTGGAGGTCAATAGGGAACAATAATGATGACTTTTGAGTAAAAAATTGACAAAGACACATGCAGCAAGAAGATTATTCTGACACTATAAAGAGTTATTACAAGATAAAGATGAAATTATGGGCTAGAATGTCTCTTAGGAAGTCATGTCATCACCCAGGATAGTGCTATTCATAACTTTTTTCAAAGGTAAGTAGGTATGAAAAGAAAAAAGAGAGGATATTAAGAAAAATATTAGAAAATAAAATCGCATTCTTAGTTCTTGATGAAATATGAAAAGTAATGGATACAAAAAGTCAAAGACTTCAAATTAGTAAGAATTGATCAATAAATGGTGGTCTTATGAAAAGAAACAGAGAAATTAGGAGATATTTAGTGAAAAAGTTAATCTAAAATTTCTCAATGAAAAAAAGAAAAAATAAATCAAAGATGCAATACAAAATTTTAACCAGTTAATTCTCAAAGGGATAAGGATCAGAGTTAACTAAACCTGTGATTTCTTTGATAGTTGGATAGGCAAGTAAATTATCTCTTCTAAAGAGAATCAGCAACTTCTAGTGGTAAAGGAACTAATCTAGCATCACATAGCAATAAATGTCGAAGATGGGACTTGAACCCAAGTCTTCCTAGTTTTGTGAATATTCCCCATTTTTAATATTTGGAATTAAATTAAACTGGTCAATAATTTTCAGAGGCAGAGCCAAGGTGGCACAGTAAAGTTAGGAATTTTACCAGTCTCTCCCCCAAACTATTGCAAATTGCTTTAAATAATTACTCTGAACAAATTTTAGACCAACACTAGTCACAAATATTTTCTAACTGAAGACAACTCAGAAGGTCAGCAGAAAAGGTCTGTGACACCAGAGTGAGAGTCCAGTGTGCAGTCCTCATGCAAGTCAAGCCAGTACAGTTTTGGTCCCAGAGCCAACAAAGCAGGAGAGGGTGTAGGGATCTCTGAAACAGTGGCTGTACTGATGGCTTCCAGACCTCTCAACTCAAAGACATGAAAAATAACTTGGAAAGTCATAAGAAAAGGTCTGTGGTAACAGAGCAAGAGTCCAGAGTGTAATCCCAGTGCAATATGTGCTAATGCAGTCTTGGTCCTATCTTCAGCAAAGCAAGGCTTTATTGCATTAACACATTAGATCTTATAGCTGGAGTGGGTAAAGAGCACTTAACAGTTCCAGGACAGAAAAGAAGGCTTGTAGTTAGATCTCTAGAAGAATCTCTGAAAATGGTTACACAAAACTATGAAGATTGGGACAATGCACTCCCCACTCTGGAAACAGAGCCCTACTTGAACAAAGACTTAAACACTGAATAATGGTCTAGGAAAAATAAGCAGACAACACAAAAAAGTTTCTGACCATAAAAAATTGACTTTTGAGCAAAAAATGACAAGGTGACAAGAACATAAAAACCACATGCAAAAAAAAAAAGATAAGAAAGTCAAAGCTCCTACATCCAAAGCCTCAAAGAAAAACAAGAATTGGTCTCGGGCCATGAAAGAGCTCAAAAAGGATTTTAAAAATCAAGTAAGAGAGATAGAAGAAAAATTAGAAAAAGAATTGAAAGTGATGCAAAAGGAAATCCCAAAAGTAAAGAAGGAGAAGAATCCTTTAAGAAAGTAATACTGGACAACTGTGAAAGATGTACAAAAAAAATCAATGAAAAAAATTAATTAAAATTGAGCAAATGGAAGTTAATGACTTTATGAAAAATCAAAACACAATAAAACAAAACCAAAAAAATGAAAAAAGTAGGAAAAAAACATGAAATAGTTCATTGAAAAAAACAACCCGGAAAATAGATTCAGGAGAGATAATTTAAATATTACTGGTCTAACCTGAAAGTCATGATTAAATTAACACACATGTCGTAAGGATTTACTTAAAAATTTGGGGTTGATAATAGTATCCGAGTCAATATTTGAATTTTTTATCTATCCTCTTTTGTAATTGTCATGAGGCTATAGCTTTTCCATTCAATTTATGAATGTGTGTAGTATATAAAAGGAAGAAACATATGAAATAATAAGTTAAGAAAATGGCGGGGTCTAGTGAAATTTTTAAGGACAAAAGATACTTGTTACTCTTGAAGGTAATAAAGAAAGAACCAGTAGACCAAAAAAAAGAATCTAGTTGAGGGGAAGATTGTGCAAAAAATTTTGAGGAAATACTGGGAGGGGATAAGATAAAGTACACATATAAATGTGTTGGCCTTGGTAAGGAATCCAGTCAATTCTTCATCGAATAATAATGATGTGAAGAAAGAAAGATGTTTACAAGAGGTTTTAAGATGAAGATAAAAGGGAGAGAAGTTTACATTAAAAGACCACAAGTTTTTCTAGGAAGAGAAGCAAGATATTCAAATGAGAAGGAGGAAGGAAGAGATGTGGAGGAATTAAGGAAGGATAGATAAGCAGGAATTAGAAAGTTTGGAATAGCTTAAATCATTTAGGGAAGAGTAAAGACATCTACCACATTGCTGGAGTGAAGGCCAAAGTGAAATCGGATAACATGATTTATAATGTCTCCAATTAACACACATGTTTAATCCCAGCATCTAGCAGTTCATGAAGAAGGAAGGAATTTTATGATGGAAGTCATCTTGGACTAAGGTTTGGCAAAGAAAGACCCAAGAGTCAGAAGAATCATCTGTAAAGGATGGTATAGAGTTGAAAAGGCAAAGTCTTAAGTAGAGAGTTTAGAGAGAAAGAGAAATTTGAATGTTGATAATGGCCTGAGAAATACGGAATGGTAGTGTGATTAAGGACTTGATAAGGAAAGTGGATAAGTTCTATAGGGAAGACACATAAGAAGCAGCAGAGCAAGAGTTTATGAATAGGACATTATAGTTAGGTAAGTGAATGTTTCTAATTAAGGAAATAATGCACTACTGGCAAAATCTACTTTGTGATGATCTCTAATTAAAAAGGGACTGAAGAAATAGGTCACAACATTTAAGGAATATAGGACAAAGGCATTTTAGGTTGCTTCAGGGAAAATCTACATGGATAGTAAAATCCTTTAAGAAAAAGAGTTAGGCAAAAAAGAGGATAATGAGCCAAGGATTATACTTCTTCAGAAATAAGAAAGAAAATCCTGGGATTTGGAATGCTACAATTACCATAGTTGGATGGAGTAGAAAATTCAACTGAATTTAAAAACTTTAAGGAATGGTGAAATGAAGGAAGCAAATGATGTCAAAGGAATTTTCTGTCTCTCCCTGGAGGGTCAGCATGAAAGATCAGGGCAGTTAGGAAGAAAATGGGAATTGTGGATAACACAGTGGATTGGGACAGGAATGGGATAGTATTGAGGGGAATGGGAATGAAAGAATACAAAGAAATGTTATAGATAGTTTTCCCAAAATGTCTTAAATATGTGCATAATTATTAACAGAACAAAACCCTTAGGGACAATAGGTGGTGGTAGATAGAGAAGGAAACCCACAGCCTCCAAAGGTTCTTGCAGAACAAGCAGTTAGACCCTGAGATTTTCATTATTGTAGAGACTAATAGAGGTGATAGAAGAAAAGATATTTGGTGATGCGAAATAAGCTATTATTACATAGAAGTCACACAAAGGAGAAAAAAAGTGATACACATATAGATGTAAGGAACCTGTAAGAAATAAGCAATCAGGGACTTTAAAGCTATATGAGTCAAGGATTGTATTAAGGAATTATGTGTTAGGAAGAAAAAATCAAATAGATATGGCAAAAGAATAATGTCAGGTGGGTGATCAAGTAGGAGGAAATCCTCCATTTTGAGTGAATTCTTAGTAAAAAATCTTTCGGGAAAATATGGACAAGAATCACATAAAATGGGCAGAACTGGATGGATTGCACTCTGAATCATTAACACAAACTTCCAAATTGAACAGATTACAAATTCACTTGAGCATTTGAATAAGAAAATCAATCTTCCACTAAGTAACCAACTATCCTTTTAGATGTTACTTTGGCATCCTTAATGTTATGCTAGTATAATATATGTTCTAGTAGATCTTATGTTCTATGATTCTAAGTCCTATCAAACTTTACAGGCTTTGAATAAGGCCTTTACCATAGATAGCTTTAACCACATTAAGACAGGTACAAAATGATGATTCATTTTTGGGAGCAGGCAATTAAAGACCATTTCTTCAGTCATAGATGTATTGTGAATATACATTAAAGCAGGGAATACTAGTTCTAAAAATCAATCAACCAATAAGCATTAATTGAATACCTAATTTAAAAAATGATATTCTACTTTATGTGAAACATTGTGCTCTGGAGGGATATAAAGATGGAAAATTAAATAATCCCTACTCCCAAAGAGTTATTTTATTTTGTTGAGAGAGAAAACATACACATTAAAAATATTTGGAAATATTGACATATCAGAAATAAAAATATACATAGATATGAGGGAGCTAATAAAACCTTAACTAAAGTGTCAGAAATCTCTGCTCCTTGTATTCAGTTGGACAAAATTTTTCCTTTACTTGAAGAAAAGACAATCTTCTGCATCATGTTCATGAAAGCTTGTTTCACTTGCTGATTCCTTAGACTATAAATGAAGGGATTCAATACAGGGGCAACTGATGTATTAAGCACAGCAACTCCCTTACTCAGATTAATTCTGTCCTTTGCTGAGGGTTTCATGTACATGAAGATGGAGCTGCCATAAAAAATGGAGATGACAATCATATGAGAAGAACAAGTGGAAAAGGCCTTTTTCCTCTGACTGACAGAGGGAATCCGCATAATTGTCTGGATGATATATGTGTAGGAGAAGATTATTAATGTCAGTGTAAACAGAAGAGTAACTACAGCACAGAAAAAGCCAAATGTTTCTAAAAATTGGGTATCTGTGCAGGATAGCTGTAAGAGGGGAGAATAATCACAAATGAAGTGGTCAATTATATTATCAGCACAATAATCAAGCTGAAGAATCAGAATGATTTCAGTGAAGATGATCATGCATGCAATCAACCATGAGCAGACCACAAGCAATGTGCAGATTCTGTTGCTCATGATGGTCGTATAATGTAAAGGTTTGCAGATAGCTACATAGCGATCATAGGACATGACCGCTAGAAGGTAAAATTCAGTTCCTCCAAAGAGAATGACAAAAAAGAACTGAGCCATGCAATCATTATATGAAATGGTATTGTCCTCAGTAATAATGTTGCTTAAGAATCTTGGAACACTGGCAGTTGTAAATGAAATTTCTAAGAAGGAGAAATTTCGGAGGAAGAAATACATTGGGGTCTGGAGGTGAGAATCCAGCAGAGTAAGGATGATGATAGTCACATTTCCAGCAATACTGAGTACGTAGGTGAGTAAGAGGCAGAAAAAAATAAGCATTTGAAGCTCTGGGTTATCTGACAGTCCCAGGAGGATGAACTCAGTTACCTGTGTATGATTTTTCATTTTTATTTTCTCTCTTATCTAGTAGATCTACAATTTACAAAAAAAAAAAAAAGGAAACAATTAAAAACAGAAAGCAACAAAAAAACTTTTACATTTGAAATGGAGCAGGGATAAAGTATTAGAATTAGTTCATTGAAGCACTGAAAATTTTATTAATTTACTGTTTCCTTAGTATAATAGATATAAAGGGTGTATGAAAGAGAAGTAAGAGATGTATGCAATTTTTAAGGAGGTTAATGTTTCTGAGAATATATATACCCAAGTAAAATCTAAAGTAGAATAAAATTAAGTACCATATGACTACAAGTAAGGTGAGCCCTTTCTTTTTCTCTTATTTAAGGTCATCTGTAATTGTCCATCAATCTACTTTTTTTAGGCTCCTTTTATAAGCCCATGTTTAGGCTCATCATATAGTAACATAATCCTCCTTCCTTATATATCAAATATCATATTGCCTTCTTTCTCCTTCATCCCATTCCACAATGTTCAATTTAAGTCTGCCTCAGTTTACCTGTCTCTAATATGAGTATAATGGTACTGCCCTTATTAGTAATAAACTTCATTGTATTCAACATAATACTTTGTGCATCTTTGAGGCTCTTATTAGTATATTAAATTTTACATTTGCATATATACTATATACCTCTTCTATATTGAAACCATAAGAAATGATTTAAAAAAGTAAGGTAAAAAAAACAGAGAGATAAGTTCTGGCTAACATCTAGGATGCCTAGGGAAGTTAGGGATGAACCAAAATTGAGACTATTTGTTGAAACTTGGCAGAATGTCCTGAATCTTGTATTAGGAGCAGCCTTCTTGATCACTTACTGTGATCACTCTCTTCCATGTCATTTCCTTTCTTTTAAAATCCAGAACAATAGAAGTTCAGAATATTTCCTTATTTTGATATGCCCTTCCTTAAAATTCACTATAAATTGAATTTCTATAGGGGTATGTCATTTTTCTAATAGTTTATATTAAGAAACCACAACTTCATTTTTATATGAGGGAGGGGAGACGAAAAGGAAGGACAAACTTCTAAGAGTTTCAGGTAAAATTCTATGTCAGCATCATTAAATGTTTGCCAATATGGAATGCTAGATAATAGAACTTAAATTTGGAAAGGACTTTCTAGATAATCTGATTCACTCTTCATTTTATAGATGAGGAAGATGAGTTGAGAAGTAAACGATTTGCTCAAAGTCACCAGGATAAGAAGAATCAGATCTGGGTGCAAATTGCTTTTTTGAATCCAAATCTAAAGCTGTTTCTCTCACAACACACTCCTTCTATAATCTCTACTTCTGGTATCAATCAGTTTGTCAATCTATCTCCTTATCTATTTATCATGAATCTGCCTGTTCTATCCATCTCTTTGTCTATCTCTCTATCTGCCTTCTCTCTTCCTTTAAATCATATATCAGTAAACATTTATTAAGTACTTACTTTGTGCCAAGAACTGAGATAAGTATTAAGGATACAAAGGTTAAAAAATAGGCTTTCCCTAAAGATCACATTTCTAATGGCGATAATAATATGGAATCAACACTAGAACATTTCCAAACCCCCTCTTTCCCTATGCTAAGTAATTTCTGGAACATTTCCATATTTCACACTTAAAATTTCAGCAGCCGATGTTCTTTCTTTCCCTATTGTATGTAAGGAAATTATTTAATCTTGAAAATTACTTAGGTTTTAGGATTCAAGTTTTATTAAATAATAGCATTAAATTAAACAATATTTTCTATCTTATCATATATAGATATAGATATATGCATATATCTATATATCTATATCTTTATATGATAAGATAAAACACCACATACAGGAATCCTCTAATACCCTAAGTTTTTAGATCCTTAGTTATCCTAAATCCCCCTTATCTCTTCCTAAACATGTACAGTCATAACCAAGGTGCTATCAGTAGCTCACTTTCATGATTTTGACCAGCTCCATTTATCAGCACTCAAGTAGAAATGCAGAGTAATGCTTCAAGTATTTTAGAGTAAAAGACAGGATGGAGCTAAATCAGTTTTCTAGATGTTTGTGGTTGTGATGATAGTTAATTTTCAAGGCCTTTTATAAATGTTCACCTACCCTGATGAAATCAACTAACATATCTGTTTCTTGGATTTTCACTGGTTCCCTTTTTTTCTTATTCTCTTGTTTTTGCATTACACAAAGATTTATGGGAATCTCTTACAGATTTCATAATTACTTTGAATATTAGATTCCCCCTCCTCTGTGATGCTTCTTTAAAAAAAATCAGGTGAAAAAATGAAGACCAAAGAAGTCTTGCTTTCTACTCTTCCCTGTCATTGCTTTCCTTTTCTGTTATGCTATCCTTGTGTTCAATTTCCAATCAATAAATAAGGAATTGATTGTGATCACTGGGGGAGTGGTTAAAGATATATACAAATTTTATTAATGTTGAGGGCAATAATTTAGTTTTATGTTTTGGACAGTAGCAATTACTTCAGAGTGATGATAGCAACAACTTTTTAAAAAATGTATCCATTGCTATTCACCTGATAAAAACAGAAATTCCCAGAGGCTTCTAGTAATAATTTATTTAATAAGTAGTTTTATAACATTCCTCATAATTACTTCAGAAATTTCATTTTCCTTAGTTCTCTGAGAAATTGTCTTTCGTTCTTCTTCTCAAGTTGAGAATTGTTAGTTTCCAATATCTATAGATTTTATCTAAAATCAGAAATGGGATTTTAAAATTTAGAGCTAAAAGAGAACTTTGAGATCATTCTGTCCATTTTCTTCATTTCAAACATTAAGAGTTAAGAGAGGTGAATTACTTGTCCTGAACCATATATCTCCAAAGTGGCAGAGCCAGGTTTAAAGCAAAGACTTCTTATTCCAAATCCACATTATTTCACTTTCTTGGGAAAGAAGAGGAATGATCTAGTCATGTTTACTAAGCTTTTGCTAAAGGTTTTAAAATTGTCATTGAAAGCAACATATGATATTGGAAAGAATGTTGTAATGGGATTAAGGGACTTGCACCCAAATCTTGACTTTGTCACACTTATTGCTAGTTTGACCTTAGAAAAATCATTTAACTCTCTAGCACTTCATATTTCTCAACCAATAAAGAGGATTGAATCTGATGATCTCTGAGGTTTCTCCAAGTCCAAATCTATGATCCTATGGATTAAAGGGACAAAGAATAATGATTTTCAACAATATTCCTAAATATGACAAAATTAATAAATCAACACTTATGAATAAAATGACAAATTAATAAATTAACAGTAGGAAATAAAATGTTAAATTAGAATTCACATTTGATTTTTGTTCTGTTGAATATAATTGCATTTTTAGGATATGTCAATATGGGTGATGATGTTTAAGATGAGTTTTGTTATAATATCAATGGAAAGAAAAAAAAAGGATATTAAACCAAAAAAATACTTACTTTTTAAAAATCCTTAATAGCCAACTGTTGAGAATTTAACCAAAATATCCTATGTAGTTTTTCTAAGAACTGGGAAGTAATACGTTCATGATGATCATGTGCTCTAGCTTGCCACTATCTCTCACACAAGTGAATGCTCTCCCATGCACTTTCTGAGATTCTTGCTCATTGTTAGCCAGTGAGGCATGTCTGGAATCATTTTCTACCATACCATTCAAATAGGATGTTGTCTTTGAGATTCTAAGAAAACTTTAGGAAATACTTCGCAAAACACTATACAAAAAGTAAACTTCTTTGCAAGTCTCAAAATGCCTTAATTTATTGAACAAGGCAAAGGTACATAGAGCAGCAGATTCAGAAAGCATTAAGGAATATAAAACCTAGTCCAGGGTAGTGCAAGTTGGAAATAGAAGCTCAGGGGACAGTTCCCAAAGAGACAAAAGTATTTCTAGTAAGCTGAATACGTAAGGAAAGGTAAGATAGGTAAACTAATGGGAATCTGTTGTTATTCTCAGATCTATCTAGCTAATTAATTATCTAATTTTATGGGATAAGATCCTTGTTCAGAATTCTCTGGAGCTATTTAATTACGAGGGCCATCACTAGGAATATTGTAAATTCACAAGAATCATTTTTCTTACCTACTATAAGACACATTCCACAAAACTGCTTTCTGCTGTTAAAAACAAGTTTGCTTTCATTTCCTAAGGGAAACTCTATAAATCCTTCCCTATAAGCTATACATTTACCTTTACTATTCTTTTCTCTTGCTTTATTTTAATGACTATAGTCAAAAAGTCTCATAGTAACATGTAGAATATCAAAGTTCAAAATTTATGTCCACTGCAATCTGGACTTATTCCAGAGAACTCTTTAATTAGTGTGAAAGAAGATAGAATCAATCAATCAATGTTATAATAAAGATAGAAATGTTGTTGTCCTTTATTTTTCGAGGAGGACTAATTCCCCAACAGGGTAATGTTTTGACTTGCCTGTGAATTATATTTAAGTGATAAAAGCATTGTACAAAGTTGTCAGTCTCACCCTTTTTTTCAGAGTCATCAAAGTCCAAAAGCAAGACACAATTGAAAACATTGATTTTGCCCTGGAATGGCATCTTCCACGTCTCATCAAGCTCAAAGCATCCCACATCACCTGTTTCAGTCACTTTTATGGACATTGGAACAAGTTATTCTCATATGCTCATTCCACCAAGACTTCACAGACCCTACAGGATAGACATATATCTAATACACAAATGGGTTTTGATGCCTCAGTTACCTTCAATCTAGTTTAGCCCATATGCTAAGACAATTTTACTATGTTCTTGGCATAGATATGCTACAGCTTTTGGAGCCACATGTGAGTCTTGGGTAATTGGTGGACATGAAAAATGAATGAGTAACTCTGATAAAATTTGCCAAAAGCTATTTTGATGATGTTATTCTATGTCAAGGATTTTTAAGATCAATGTGAACATTCATATCTCAGATATTGACAAACACAATAAACCAGGCCTTGATTAATTGTTTTATTTGTTTATCTACACAACAAAGTGGTCAAGAAAATATTAATAAAACAAATGAAATTTAAAAATATATTGTGTAGACTTTTTTTTTCATTAAAAAAGCCATTTTAAAACATTTGCCAGAATTCTCCTAGTCTTAAAGCTCACTTTGGCAGAATAAAAGTTGTGGAGTTCCAGATCTTCCTTTCTTGCTTAATGTAGGTTGATAGACTTAGAAGATATTGAAGTGATAGATAACCCCCTGGGTTATAAAGGAGCAGGTAATTGATGAAAGAGGCATTCGGATGACCTGAGTGTTGTTTTTTTGTTTGTTTATTTGTTTGTTTGTTTTGAGAAACACAGACGCTGATTACTAAATGTTTTGTTGAAGATCTAGAATTTGGAAAAGAAAATGTCAGAAAATGGTAATGTTGTGCTTAGAATGATTATTGATGTAATTAAAGAGTTGACATGACTATGCAGAAACCAAGAAAGTATTTCTTCTCTGAGAGAGTCAGGAGGTTGGAATCTTTTGTGATTAGTGAAACATTAGCATTTTTCCTTGAATATACTATATATTGTGAGAATGTGGAAGAGAGAGGTTAAAGTAATTTCTTCCAGTCAAGTTATCTAGTGAATGAAATTGAGTACAAACCTGTTCCAGTCCCAAAACCATAGAAGATTTTGCAGATATTATATCAGAATTGCATAGCTTGGGGCATTCAAGAGTCTTTTTATAAGAAGAAAAAGAAATGAACATGAAAAGGTTTAAGGATATCTAGGTCCAGAATATGGGATTTCTTATGGTCAGAGAATATTTAGGCCTCAATGCCTTCTATCCCAAGCCACCCCAAATCTTCTTTGGGCAGCTTGACCTGTTACATGATTTGGATATGATGGGAGTTATCAATTCTATTCCTTCTGGATAACTGTAGGAAAATCAGGCCTTATCATCTGTGTGCCTTTTTATGTCCTCCTAAGGTCCTCCTCTAGGCCTTACACTATAACTGTCTCTATGCCCTCTATATTCTGACCAGTGCTATCATCTAATTCACTAAAGTACCCCTAGCACTATTACAATTTACCATCTAACTTGCTGCTTAATTCTTGGGACATCTAGATCTTTCCATCACCCTATTTGTAGCAGAATTTCCTTTTATTTTCTCCAATCAGTGTGAGTATTTAAGAGTAGAATTGTATAAAATTTTCTATTTTTCCTCTAGTGTTTAACAAAATGTTTTGCATGTACTTATTACTTAATAAATATTTCTTAAACCTTTCTTAGTTCTATCATCTGTGATCAGTACCTCTCCAATAATTTGTTTGACTCTTTTTAAAGCATTTAGTAATAATACTCATATAATTTCTGTTTCTGTTGGTATGTGGACTGCAAGGTATTCATATATTCTGTAGTTATCTATAATTTTTGATGTGTGTTTATAATATAGAAAGGATAAAAAAATAAAGAGTTATGTAGGCTTACTTCAATATTTCATTTATTTACAACTTATGTTTTTAATTTTTTAGTTAAATGTCTAAACATATTTACATATTATTTGTAAAAAGGCATAATTTTATTTTTCTCTGTTTATACACTCAATTTCATTCTCTTCTTTAAATATAACAACTAACATTGCTATCACATATTAAACAATAGTGACAATAATAGATATTCTTTTTTTTTATTATTTTTTCAGTTATGTCCAACTGCTCATGATCCTTTTTGGAATGTTTGTTTGTTTTTTTACAAAGATACTTGTGTGATTTGTGAAGAAAGGATGGGAGATGTTTGCAAGAAATTTTTAAATGAAGATAAAAGGAGAAGAAGCTCAAATTGAAAAAAAATTAACTTTTTCTAGAAAGACAAGCAAGATTTTCAGACAAAAGGTGATGGAGTAAGAAAGCTTGGTGACTTGAGAAAGACAGAGGAAAAGGAAATAGAAGTTTTTTAATAGCTTCTCTGTGAAGGAAGATAGGGATATATACATGAAGAATAAAGATACATTGCTTTGTTGGAGTGAAAGCCAAGTTGAAATTGAATAACATGATGCTGTAATGGTTCAATGTGCTCATGAGGAGTAAAGGAACATTATGATAGAAATTATTTTGGGCTAAGATTTGGCAAGAAAAGCATAAAGAGACAGAGGTATGAAGACCAAAGGACAGTATAAGTTGAAAAGGCTAACTCTTGAGTTAAGATTTTAGATGGAGTAAAGGGAAATTTGAATGTGGATAATGACCTGAGAAATACTGAATGGTAATGAAATTAAGGTCATTGTGAGAAAGTTGGATACATTTATATAGAAGACATAGGAGTGATGGAACCGGAGTTTATGGAAAAGAGGTTTTGGTGAGATGAGGGATTGTCAGGTTTCTAACAAGGGAAAGAGTGCACTAATGGCAAAATCTAGTTTGTGATCATCCCTAAGTATGTCTGAGGAGGACTGAAGAATTAGGTCATAGGTCTTAAGGGGATTCATTCAGACAAAGTCATTTTAGATTGATTTAGGGGAAATGTGCATAGAAAGTGAAATACTTTAGTAAAACCAGTTGACAGGAGAAGTTGTTGAGCCTAGTATTAACAATTGCAATTACAATTAACAATATAACAATTAACAGAGAAAGATCTGAGTTTTAGAATATTAGAGTTACCATAATTTTGATTTAGATGGAAAATTCAGCTGAGTGGACTTTAAGGAAAGGTGAACTGAAGGAAGCAAATGAAGTTCGATGAATTTTCTGCCTTTACCTGTAGGAGCAGAATGAAAAATCAGTGGAGTTGGAAAGGGAATAGGAATTACAAATGACAAAATGAATTGGGATAGGAATGGAATGAGAATGAAGGGAATGGAGATGAAAAAATATCAAGAGATATTACAGAAATTTTCCCAAATTTTCCATGTCTGCCTTACATGTGCACATATTTATTAAAGCAAAAGAGAACAAAAGACAGAGACAGTAATTGGTGTTAGACAAGAATGCTCACAATCTCCAAGGGTATTGCAGAAAGAGCTTTTCCTTATTTGAAAGACTAGTGGAAGGGATAGAAGGAAAGGTATTGGGTGAGGCTATAAGAATTATTGCTTCATGGAAGTCACAGAAAGAAGAAAAAATGCTATATAGATGTGGGCAATTTATAAGATATAAACAACAACAAAGGAACCCCAAAACTACCTAAGTAAAGGATGTCATTAAGAAATTATGTGATAGGAAACAAATTTATACCACCTATATAGCAAAAGAAAGGGATGTAAGGTAGATGATCTAGACAAATGCTAAATAAAAAACCTTCTAGGAGATATGGGCAAAAATCACCGAAAAATGGGCAAACCTGGATGATTTGCATTCTGAATCATTGACACAAACTCCCATTGATGAGATTGCAAATTCATTGAGCATTTGAGTAAGAAATCTTCCACTAAGCAATCATTTGTTTCTATGTATAAATGTGATGTTAACATCTTGACTGCTTTTCTAATACAATATAAGTTCTCACACAAATCTTATGTTGTATAGGTCTTATTCAACCAGAAATTCTTTGATTAAGGCCTTCATAATAGAGAGCTATATAAATAATAAGCCAGATAAAAAGTGATGATTATTTTTGGCAGGTGCCATTCGAAAACCATTTCTTTAGACTGAGAGGGTTTGTGGAGATAGATGAATGAAGGGAATACCCACTTCTAAAAATCAATGAACCAATAAGAATCAATAACTCACCCAATTTTAAGAAAATCCATAATCTACGCATATTATGTGAGTACATTGTGAGAAATTGTGCTTTGAGTGAAGTATATAAAGGCAGAACATTAAATACTGCCTATCCTCAATGAACTAATTTGCCAATGAATTGGCAAAGACAGCATATATAAAAAGAAAAGTATATCAATTAAATACAAAAGAATTTGCTGTATGAATTTGTTTTTAAAATTAAAACATCATTTAAAGTATTGATATACGAGAAAGAAAAAGACACAGATATGAGGGAGCTGACAAAACTCTGGAGTGAGTGAATGTCAGAAATCTAACTCTCATTGAACCATTTTATTCAGTTCAATAAGCTTTTCCCTTTGAAGAAAACGAAATCTTCTGAATCATGTCCTTGAATGCTTGTTTCACTTGCTGATTTCTTAGGCTATAAATGAAGGGATTCAGCATGGGGGCTACTGATGTATTGAGCACAGCAACTCCCTTGCTCAAAGAGACTCTGTCCTTTGCTGAGGGTTTGATGTACATGAAGATGCAGCTGCCATAAGAAATGGAGATGACAATCATATGAGAAGAACAAGTAGAAAAGGCTTTTTTCCTCTGACTGGCAGAGGGAATCTGCAGAATTGTCTGGATGATATAGGTATAAGAGACTATTATTAATACCAATGTTAATATAAGAGTCACTACAGCCCAGAAAAATCCCAGTGTCTCTAAGAATTGTGTGTTTGTGCAAGATAGCTGTAAGAGGGGAGAATAATCACAGATGAAATGATCAATAATATCATCACAATAGTCCAGCTGAAGCATAAAAATAATTTCTGAGAAGACAATCATGCATGCACTCAACCATGAACAAACCACAAGCAATGTGCAGACTCTATTGCTCATGATGGTTGTGTAATGTAAGGGTTTGCAGATGGCAACATAGCGATCATAGGACATAGCTGCTAGAAGATAAAATTCAGTTCCTCCAAAGAGAATGATGAAAAAGTACTGAGCCATACAGCCATTATATGAAATGGTCTTGTCCTCAGTAATAATAGTGCCCAAGAATCTGGGAACACTGGCAGTTGTAAATGAAATTTCTAAGAAGGAGAAATTCCGGAGGAAGAAATACATTGGCGTCTGAAGGTGAGAATCCAGCAGGGTGAGAATGATGATAGTCATATTGCCAGCAATGCTGAGTATATATGCCAGTAAGAGGAAGAAGAAAATGAGAAATTGAAGCTCTGAGTCATCTGACAATCCCAAAAGGATGAATTCTGATACCTGGGTATGATTTTTCATTTTTATTTTCTCTCTTCCTTAGTAGTCCACATTAAAAAATAAAAGGAAACAACTAAAAAAAAAAAAAAAAAACAGAAAGAAACACATATAAATATGGGCTAGAATTGATATGGAGAAAAGACAAAGTACTAGAATTGATTCATTTAATCATTCAAAATTATTTAGTCTCTGTTATGCTTGTACAGTAGGTATAAAAGGGAATCTGAAAAATAAATAAGATATGGTTGATACTTTTAAGGATAACATAATTGGGAATATATACACCCAAATAAAATATTAGATAGAATGCATTAAAATATCATATAGTTACAAGTGAAATGAGACTTCCTGTTTATCCTTATTCTTTCATTTAAGATCTGTAAATATCTACCAATCTACTTTTTTTTAGGTTCATCTTTTATAGATTCTATCCTTCAGAAAGCCTAGAAATACTCAGAATGAACTTCATTACAAACGTTGTACTTTGCTCACAATCCTTCTTCCTCAACTATGAAATAGATTATTTTCCTTTAATTCCCCCATCCCAACCCATTCCACAATGTTCAATTAAGTTTACCTCAGTTTGCCTATCTCTAATATGGGGATAATAATGCTTCTCTATTTAGTAAAAAACTTCTGTCCTCAAAATAACAATACTTTGTTCATCTTTATTTCTCTTTTCATATATCATAGAGAATTTTACAATTGAGTATATACCATATAACTCTATGAGAATGTAACTACGATTATAAACACATTTTCCTCTCATTCATACTTTTAATCCCCTGTTATCATATCTCATCCTCGATTTCTAAGAATGATAAAAAAAAAAGAGTTAAGAAAACCAAAATATAAGCTCTGCTTAAGTTCTAGGATGCCAAGGGGAGTTAGAGATGAAAGAAAGTTGAAATTATTTGTTGTAAACTTGGTAGAATGTCCTGAAACTTTTATTAGGAATAGCTTTTGAATGATGTCACAATATTATCATCACTTTCCCCTATACTATTTACTTTCTTTTTATTTTTTAGTAGCTAGTTTATTTAGTATTTTATTTTCCCCAACTACATGTAAACTTTTTAAACAATTGTTTTTAAAATTCTGAGTTTCAGATGTCTCCCTTCCTTTCCACCTCACCTCCCCATTGAGAAGGTACATTATGCCAAACTTTAAAAAAAAATCATTTTGTGGAAGAAAATTTCCCCAAAAAGAAATCTCAAGGAAAATAAAAAGTAAAAAATAGTATGCTTCAGGATGTGTTCAGACACAATCTATTCTTTCTTTGTCTATGGAAAGTATTTTTTATTATAAGTCTTTCAGTGGAGTTTTGAATTATTATATTGCTAAGAACAGCAAATCATTCATACCTGCTCTTCCCACAGTATTGCTATTACTTTCTACAAAGTACATTTCACTTTGCCTGAGTTCGCAGTTCTGTTTTTTTCCGAGGGCAAACCATTCATCATTTTTTTGGTAGAACAATGATATTCCATTATAATCACATATTATACTTTATTCAGCCATTCCCCAAATGATGGGAATCCCATCATTTTCCAAATCTTTGCCCTAAGAAAATATTTAATTTTAAAATATTTTTGTTTTAAATATGTTTGTGCATATAAATCCATTTCTTTTTTAAAATCTTTTTTGGTATTCATACCTAGTACTGGTGCTGTTGGGTTAAAGTACATGCATGAATGTATAGCCCTTTAGGAATAGTTCATATCATTTAATTGTTAATGGTTCTTTTTTTTTTTTAATTTGATTAAACAATTGAGAAATCAGGTTCTCATCAGTCAAACTTGCTTCAAAATTCTTTTCACTTTTATTTTTCCTAACTGTATTTCTGTTCTGATTATTCTACTCTTTCTTTCTTTAACCCTGTCCCTTTCTAAAAAATATTTTGCTTTTGATCTCTCTCTCCCCAAATATGCTTTCTCTTTTATCACTCACCACTTTCTCATAATATCTTCTAGGACTAATTTTTTTTCTGAGAGCATGATAGATTTCTATGCCCTTATTGCATATGTATGATATTTCCTCTTTGAATTGATGAGAATAATATTCTCATTTTCCATTCCCTCTTCCTCTTAATCTGCAGTAGCATCTTCTTGTCTCTTTTATGACAGATAATTCACACCATTCTACTTCTCCCTTTTCCTTGCCTAGTACCTTCCCCTCTCACTCCTTAATCTTATATTTTTTAGATATTATTCCTTCATATTCAAATCTCACCTGTGCTTTCCATTTCAAAATACTCATTCCAACTGCCCTAGTGATGAAGAAGTTCTTATGAGTTGCAAGGATCATTTTTCATGTATGAATGAAAAGAGATAAACATGATTAACTTGCTTATAAATTTCCTTTCCTGATTATCTACTTATGCTTCTCCTGAGCCCTGAATTTGAAAGTTAAATTTTCTGTTCAGCTTTGATCTTTTCATCTTGAACACTCCAAAGTCCTCTATTTCAATGAATTTCCACCTTTTCTCCTAAGTATTGTACTCAGTATTGCCGAGTAGATGATTCTTGTTTGTAATTCTTGCTCCATAGCTTTCTGAAAATCATATTTCAAGCCCTTTGATATTTTAATGTAGAAACTACTAAATCTTATGTTATCCTGATTGTGACTCCATTATATTCAAATTGTTTCTTTTTGGATAATTGTAATATTTTCTTCTTGACCTGAAATTTCTGAAATTTGACTATAATAGTTGGCTATAATATTATATATGTATGTATAGGTATATATACATATATATGTATATATATAATATTTATCTTGAAATCTTTGGAGATGATCAATGGATTTTTTTTCAATTTCTATTTTACCCTGTGCTTTTAGAACATCAGCAAAGTTTTCTTTAATAATTTTTTTTACAAAATGATGTCTAGGTCTTTTTATGATTATAACTTTCAGGTCAACCCATAGTTTTTAATAATTTTTTTCTGTCTCTCTTATTTAATTTTCAAAATCCCTTTTGAGCTCTTCCAAGGCCCGATACCAATTTTTGGAGGCTTTGGATGTGGAAGCTTTGATTTCGTTATCGTCTTCTGAGTGTGTATTGTGATCTTCCTTATCAACATAGTAACTTTCTATGATCAGAGCCTTTTCCTGTTGTTTGCTCATCTCCCTAGCTTATTATTCAGCTTTTACTTCTTTGCTAAACTAGGATTCTAAGCTTAAAGTCATTTTGTGTAGCTGTTTTCAGAAATCCTTCTAGAGATGTGTAATTTTTCAGTTCTTCCAAGGAGTTATAATCCTAAGAGAAGTTTGTTTGAGTGCTTTAAGACCTTCCTCAGTGCTAATAAAGAGACTTTATCTGACCAGTTTCATCCCCTCTGTATGCTGAGGCCTCTGGTAGCTGCCACTGCCTCTGCCTGGACCCTTGTTTGCTAGTTTGCCAAGGTTCTTTCACTTCAGTGAGACAACATTTCTGCCAAACTTTCAAGTTGTCTTTGGTGTCTCTATGTTGAGAGGTCTGGAAACTTCCAGGGCTGCCACTGATTCAAAGGCCCTAAGGCCCAATCCTGGTTTGCTGGCATCAGGGGTGAGCTTGGGCTAGGGCTGTGCTGGCATGGACTCTGCCAAGACTGAACTGGTCTCCCACTTTATGCAGCAGATCTTTCCTGCTAACCTCCTAATTGTCATTGGCTGGAAAATTCCTGCACTCCATTTTTTTTTTTTTTTTTGTGTGGAGCCTGATTTCTAAAAATTGTTTAAATTCATTATTTAGTAGAATTTGGAGGGCTTTGGTGGATAGTTCCAGTGAGTCTCTGCCTTTTCTCAACATCTTGGCTCCAGTAGTAGTTAATGAGTTATAACTCATTTGCTTTCTTTTTAAATGAAAAACAATGGCGTACAGGAATCTTTTCCTATAATGACATGTATTCTATTATAATTTATTATAATGTAAATTTCTATAAAGGAGTTTATTTTTCTAATAATTTATATTAACAAACTACAACTTCATTTCTATATGAGGGAGGGAAGACAAGAAGGGAGGACAAACTCCTAATGGTTTCAAGTAAAAGTGTATGTCAATGTAATTAAATATTTACTGCAGTGGTATTTTAAGTAATAGAACTTTAATTTGCAAAGGGCATTACAGATCATCTGAGCAGCACATCTGTGTGCAAATAGATCTTTTGAATCAAAATCTAGGGCTGCTTCTATCATGACTCACCCCTTCTGTAGCCTGTGGAAGCTAGTATCAATCAGTTTGTCTTTCTGTTTGTCTATCTATCTATCTGTCTCTCTATCTACCTATCATTAATCTCTCTGTCTTATCTATTTTTCTGTCTGTCTCTCTCTTCCTATCAATTATCTATCAATTAGCATTTATTATTTTTTTTGTTCCAAAACCTATGGTAATTAATAAGGATATCAGTAAGGTACCAAAAAAAAATTTGCCCTTGAGGGACTCACATTCTTAATGGTGGTAATGATATAAATTTTTCTAACATTCCTTCCCTATACCAATTAATCTCTGTCATATATACCTAAGCATTCCCTTATTTCACACTTTCTTGTGTGAACTTGAGGAACTGATGCTTATTTTTTCCATATTGTAGGTGCCTCCACTTTCTTCTCTCACTCTCCCACTATAAATACTTATGGTCTATGTGGCCCTAAGAAAGATACTTAAATTCAGTTTCCTCAACAGTAAAATACTGATAACAAATACTTTATAAGCTGTTGTTAAGATGCCACTGAGAAAATAATTACATACACCATTTAAGCCTGTAAAGTACTTATGTTTCAGGGCTTCAAAATTTTATTAAATTAAATAATATTATTAAATAATATTTTCTATTTTATCAGATATATTAGGACTTGGGTAATTAAAATACATTACATACATATATAAAGGTATTCCTCAAATAGCCTAGGCTTCTAGTTCCTCAATCATTTTAAATCCTACAGTCTTCTCTTCCTGGACAAGGACAGATATAGTCACAACTTAGATGTTATCAGTAGCTCAGTTTTTTGACTTTTACCAGCACTGTTCATTAGCAGTCAAGTAATAATGCAGAGCAATGCCTCAAGCATTTTAGAGTAAAAGACAGCATGGAGCTGAGTCAAATTTCTATAAGATTGAGACTGTGATGATAGTTTACTTTTCAGGGGTTTTGATGAATGCTCACATACCCTGATGGAATCAACTCACTTCTCTGTTTCTTAGATTTTCATCAGTTCCTTTTTTCTTATTCTCTTTGTCCTGATTTATACAAAGATTTATTGGAATCTCTTATAGATATCATAATTACATTTTTGATCTAATAATGTTTAATAAGGTTTTTCTGAAGGTTTTTAATTCTTCTTTGAAAGCATTATGTGATAATGGAAAGAATGGGACTTTCACCCAAGACTTGTCTTTGTCACTTAATAGTAGTTTGATTTTAGAAAAGTTATTTAAGGTGTCTGGTTTTTCTTGTTTCTCAACCACTTAGGAGTTTTGAACCATGAACTTCTGAGGGCTCTTCAATTCCAAATCTATGATCCCACGGATTAAAATTCAAAGAATAACATTTTCAACACCATCCCCAAATATGACAAAATTAATAAATAAGCAGTAGGAAATGAAATAACAAGTTAGTGCTCATATTTGATTTTTGTTCTATTGAATGTAAATGCTTTTGTTCAGATATGTCCAGATATATAATCATGTTTAAGAAGTATGCACAGTATTTTGTCATAATATCAATAGAAAGAAGAAAAAAAATACTAAAACTAAAACGTACTTACATTTTGTCAATCCTTGACAGCTTACTGATGAAAATTTAACAAGAGTATACTATATAGTTTGCTGAAAAACTGGAAAATAATGAGTTCAGTAATTTGTTTAGTATTGTCCAGTACTTCACACACTATTGATTGCTCTCTCATACATTCTTTGAGACTCTCACTCATTGCCAGTCAATGGAGGATGTCGAGTATCATTTTCTATTTTGTCATTCAAATAGGAATGTCTTTTCTTTGAGATTCTGAGACAGCTCTCAGGAATATCTCATCAAACATTAAAGAGAATAGAGAATTTAACTTTCCAAAATTACAAAAGATGTCTTATCTACTATGACTGAAATCTGTTCAAGAGGATTAATTCATTGAACAAGGAAAAGGTGTCATGAAGAGGTAAGTTTAAAAGACATAATAATAAATATCAAACTTAGTCCATTTTAAAACAAGTTGGAAATAGAAGCTTAGAAGACGGTGTCCAAAGAGACAAAAAAAAAAAAAAATTCCTTGTCAAGCTAAATAATTTAGGAAAGTAAAACAGGTATACAAATGGGAATATGTAGTTATTTCCAGAATTACCCTTCTGAATAATTATCTAATCTTAAGGGAAAAGGTTCAGAATTCTCTGGAACTACTTAATTATAAAGGCAATTATTCTATATCTACTTAACATTCACCAGGAATGCTATAAACCATAAGAATTCCTTTTCCTGCTTCCCATAATACTCATTCCCAACAGAACTGCTCTATGCTGTTAAACACAAAAGAACTTGCCTTCAATTCCTTAGGAAAACTCTATAATTTCCCCCCATAATCTATCCATTTGTCTTCTATTCTTTTGGTCCTGGTTTATCTTGGTGACAATAGGAAAAAATATATGTCATTGCAATGAGTAGAATATAAAGTTCAATCTGGTATTATACCAGAAAAGTATCTAATTATTAATTCATGGGCACTGGAAGAAGTTATTCTAATCTATTCATTCTATCAAGTCTTCATAGGGCAGATATCTCTAATACACAGATGGAGTTAACCTGGTTTAACCCATTTGCTGAAATGGTTTTACTATGTTCTGGGCCCGGCTTATGCTACAGTTTTTGGAGCTACATGTGAGACTTGGGTGACTGGTGAACTTAACAGTTTGTTAAAAACCCCTGAAAAAAAGTTTGCTAACCCTCATACCAGAGGTGCTAGTCCTCCATGAACAATCTATACTTCCCCCAAGATAGCAATAATAGAAACATCAAGGAATAATGGAAAGAGAAACTAGACTGAAATTAGGAAGATATGGACTCAAATGCACTCTTTCACATAGATTAGTCCCATGGCTGGGCACAACTTTTACCCTTTCTCTTTGTGGTTTATGTGTCTACATGTAATACAATAACAAAGTCAAAAATGGGTTAAATCTTTAGTGCTGGAAGCAGTTTCCAGTGTTGAGGATTGTATATATCCTCATTAAATAAATAAATAAATACATAGATAAATAAATAAATGGATAGATAAATGTTTTGCACTTGAATCAAGAATAATTTTTCAAACCCTCATTCTTTCTCTTCTAAAAGTACCCCTGAAATTCTTTCATTATTTTTTTCTCCCTGTGATACTGATCTTATTGGCTTTCTTTGTAGGTAATTGTATGGATCACTGAGTACTAAGCTCTTTTTATTAGTATTCTTCAAATGTCTGCCCTGGATCCCTAGCTCCCATCATCTCTCTTCTGTGTATGTGTATATGTGTTTTGTGTATGTATGTGTCTGTGTCTGCTTCTCTCTATCTCCATTTCTTGGCCTCTGTCTCTCTGTCTCTGTTTGTCTTTCTATATGTCCCTCTGTCTCTCTGATTCCATTTCTGTCTCTTTCTCTGTCTTTCTCTGTTTCTCTCTCTCTCTCTCTGTTTCTCTCTCTCTCTCTTTCTCTCTGTCTCTTTCTGTCTGTCTCTGTCTGTCTCTGTCTCTCTGTGTGTCTGTCTGTCTGTCTTTTTGGGTCTGTCTCTCTCTGAATCTCTCTCTGAATATGTTTCTTCATCTTTTAAGAAATTCTTGGTTATCTCTGTCAATCTATTGCTCTGAGCCAGCAATGAAGAAAAACCAGGATCTCGACATGTTACCTTTGTGGCTTTCTCCTCTCTAAGTGAGCTACAGCCAGTGCTATTTCTTATCTTCTTGATCAAATACATATTTAATTTTGGGACACATGCTGATCATCTGTCTATTCCACTTGCACTCTACCCTAAACACTCTCTTTTATTTCTTCCTGGCAAATCTATCCTTCCTGGAGGTGTGCTATGTCACAGGGTGGTTCCTCAGCTGCTGATACACTGATTAATGACACCCAAGACTGTGAGTGTGGCTCATTGTGCAGCTCAGATGTATGTCTTTACCATCTGGAGCTGACAGACTGCTGCCTACTCTCAGCCATGGCTTATGATCATTTTGTTGCTATCTGCTGCCACTATGTTACACCTTATTGATGGGGCCTTGGGCCCATACACCTTGGGGCTGCTTGCAATTGGCTGCAGCATCCACTAAAAGAGTTATCCCGGATCACCTACACCCTCCCTGTCTGTGTCACAGACCAAATACAGCACTTCAGTTGTGACATCATGCCTATGGTGCTACCATTCTGTGTGGAAGCCTCTCAAAATGAGATGATGGTGTTTTCCATTTCTGTGCTCTTCATTATGAGCCACTGCCTGCTCATTCTCTGCTCCTATCCCTGCATTTTCATGGTCATCTTGAGAATGCTCTGTGCTGCTGGTAATTGAAAAAAAAACATGTATATTTGTTCCTCCTGGTTGCAGCCTCTGCTATGGCATTGCCCTGTTCATGTACCTTCAACATAAAACTCCCCATAATTGACACACAGATAAAGCAACTGTCTCTGTGTATACAATAGTCACCCCTCAACTCAATCTATACCTTAAGAAATAAAGAAGTGAATGAACTTTTTGGAGGATAATCAGGAAGCACCCTCTTTAAATTGGTCAAGCATGTCATCTGTATCTTCAAGAAAGACATAAATAAAAGTGACAAACAGGAAAGGAGAAAAAATACAATCCTCTACCATATAATCAGAAAATTCCAGTGGTGAGTCAAGCAGATTCTGATGTGATTGATTTGTATGAAAAAATAACAAGTTTTTTTTTTCTTTTGATATGTAGTTGGGATATTGAATGTATCCTATAGTATAGACAGGAAAAAATGTGTGAGCTGAATAAGGAAAGCTATCAATTCTTTAGCTGCTCAAATTTTTTATGTTTCTGTCTCTTAATACTGATTGTTCCCCACGATCAGAATGCATCCTTCCCCCATCTCCATCTCAGAGGCTCCTCTTTCAAAACAGTTTAAGCATCCCCTTCTATATTAAAACTTTCGTGATTTTCCATATCCTAGAGTTGTACATCTCAAAGTCCTTTTTTGTTTTCACTATTAGGTTTTTATTTGCTGTTACGTTGCACCATAAATAACAGTGCTGGGCCTGGAATCAAGAAGACTCATTTCTCCAAATTCAAATCTGACTTCAGACTCTTAACAGCTGTTTGCTCCTTTCAACCTTTTTGTTTCAGTTTATTTGTGTGTAAAATGAACTGGAGTAGGTAGCAATGCACTATAGTGCCAGGAAAACCCTAGATGGTGTCATAAAGAGTTGAACACAACTGAAATGACTTAATGACACAAATTCATTTGCATTTATTCTCTAAATGTATCCAAAAAAAAAAAAAAAAAAAAAAAAAAAACTTGATCTCCAAATACTTAATTAGTGAATTTTAAGTTCTAGGTTCTGTACTGGGTGCTCCAAATACAAGAATCTAAAAAACAATCTTTACTTCCAGCTTCTTGCATCTTTTTTTCTTTCTTTTTTTTGCGGGTGGAGGGTAGACTGGTTTTTCTGATTCTCCTAAGGCTGCAGATGCAATAGCCACTGTGCCTTGGCACAATTCTCACTAATTATTATCACTGGACTTTAATCTTAATCCATTTCTGACTTGGGTTGGCTTGTTGTTACTTATAGGACAGCATAGTGGAACCCAACTCTCAGGGTCTCACCACAATTATACCAGGCTTGGTAGAGACACCTGACTGGCTTAGCTCAATGAAACTCAGAATTACTGGAGGTGAAATGATCTACAATTCTATTCTACAAAGTAGTAGGAATCCTATATACATGTAGTCAAATCTAGTAGGTTCTTACTTTTTAATGGTATAAACAAGTACAAAAAGAAGTACACAGAGTATTGGCCACCAAAATTTATACACATTTCAATTGTTTACATTTGCTAATTTTCCTCTTGAAAATAATGTTACAGATTTATGGGCTGATGAAATGTAGAAACAGTGTTTATGTATACAAATGTTTACATATTTAAGCATATATAGGCTTGTGTGTGAGTATACACACATATATGTATGTGTGTATGTATTGATGCATATATATATACAAATATGTATATATGTATGTATGTATATGGATATGTATTAAATACCAGGTAGATTGGGAGGGAAGGCACTAGCAGAATTCTGGGGTTCAATTAAGGCTTAAGAAAAAAGATTATACCTGAACAACATCATAAAGGAAAAGAGAGACTCTATAAGGCAGAAATTGCCTCCCCAAAAGTACACTTTCAGAATGTGAGACTAACATATGCCTTATTGTTTTCTCTCTTAGCTTCTAGAAAATAGAAACTTTCATTTCTCTTGTCCTTATCCCTAGCATAAAATACAATGCCTGGCATTTAGTAGTACTAGTAAATGATTTCTGATTTTGTGGTATTCTATAAAAATCTTTACCACCAGTAAATGGTAAAGATTCAATAGGACCTGGGTTTATGAGATCTGAGTTTGAGTTTGAGCACTGCCACTTAGTAGCATTGTAGGAGCAGAGGCAGCAGTAGGAGTAGTGGAAGTGGTTGTGGTGGTGGTGGTGATAATATAGCAATAATAATAAGAAGAATCAGAACAAGAAGGAGGAGGAAGAGGAGGAGGAGAAGGAAGATGACAAAAAGGAGGAAAAGAAGAAGAAAAAGAAAAGAAGACTTTTATTTCCAAAAAAGTTATGTTTTAAAAGAAAACAAAGATCTTCCCCCCAAAAAAAACCCTCAAGAAAAATGAAATAAAAAAATAAATATGAGAGAGAGAGAGAGAGAGAGAGAGAGAGAGAGAGAGAGAGAGAGAGAGAGAGAGAGAGAGATTGTTAGAGAATGTTTCAATCTGTGTTCAAACACAATCAGTTCCTTCTCTGGGTAAGAATAGAATTTTTCATTATAAGTCCTTCAGAGTCATCATGGATCACTGTACTGATAAGAATAACAAAATCATTTACAGCTGATCATCTCAGAACATTGCTATTGTTATTTTATATATAGTACATTTCATTTTTCTTGAGTTCATGGAGGAATTTTTAGTTTGTTTTTTTTTCTGAGAGTATCCTACTCATTATTTCCCATAGAAAAATAATTTTCCATTATAATCACATACATACTACACAACTCCCTAATTTGTGGGTATCTCCTCAATTTCCAAATTTTTGCCCTGAGTAGAGAGCTATTCTAATTCTTTTTGTACATAAAGATCATTTTCCTTTTTAGAAAAATATATTTTAGTATTCATGCCTAGTAATGGTATTGTTAGTTCAAAGAATATGCGTGAATTTATATTTCTTTGGGCATGATCCACATTTTTTGATCATTTATCAATTGGACCATGCCTCTTATTTCTTTAAATAAATTTGACAATTCTCTCTATGTTTGAGAAATGAGCCCTTATCAGAGAAATTACTTCAAAATTATATTTACAATTACTATTGCTAACTGTATTTCCCCCCTTTTTTTCTATTCTCTCTCTCTTTTCATCCTTTCTGTCCTCAAAAGTGTTTTTCCACTGACCACTTTCTCACCCAATATTGCCCTCTCTTTTATCATTTTCTCCCCTTCCTATTTCTTATTTTTTCCTACTTTCCTGCAGGCTAAGAAGATTTCTATATCTATATTGAGTGTTTATGTTATTTTGTCTTTGAACCAGTTCTGATGAGTGAAAGGTTGACTCACTGTTCCTCTCTTCCCCCTCTTCCTCTCCATTGTAAAACAATTTTCTTGACTTTTTTATGGCAAATAATTTATACCATTCCAGTTCTCTCTTTCTTTCCCTTTCTCTCAGTAGATTCCTCTCTTTCCTTTTAATTTTATTTTTAAAAGATATTCTCTCTTTTCATTCAACTCACACTTATGTCCTCTGCCTATTTATATTGATGGAAACAATAATCTTTATTATGATTATTTTACAAAAATTTTGAGGAAAGTATTTTTAAAAATTTCAATAAAATTATATTTTCCAAATTAATATAAAGATGTTTAAATATTTGTTTTTTAAAACTTTGTGTTGCAAATTTTTCTTCCTCCTTCCCTTACTTTCCCCCTCACAAGACAGCAGGAAACCTTATAAAAGTTAAATATGTACAATTCTTTAATCATATTTCTATGTTTTCATGCTGCATAAGAAAAATCAGACCAAATGGGGAAAAACATGTGAAACAAACAGACAAAGAAACAAAAAAATGAAAATTCTATGTTGTGTCTGTATTCAGTCTCCATAATTCTCTCCCTGGATGGGAATGGCATTTTCCCTCTCAAGTCTATTGGAACTACTTTGAACCATAGCATTGTTGAGAAGACAATTGATTATCATATAATCTTGTTGTTATTGTGTACAATGTTTTCTTGGTTTTGCTTGCTATATTCAGCATCGTTCATCAAAGTCTTGCCAGGCTTTTCTGAAATCAGCATGCTCATTATTTCTAATAGGACAATAATATTCTGTAGTGTTCCTTCTTCTTTTATATAATATATGATGGTTCTCTGTGAGAGCAGGTTTCTTGGGGAGGTTTTTGGGAGGCAGCCTTAGTTTCAGTTGAAAGTAATAATCACTCCAAATGCAGCCAGCTGATAAAATCCAAACGTTTATTTTCTCTTTCCTTGGGCCAGGGTAGCTTTCTTAGAGGCCTCAGCTTTCCTTGGTTCTGAGAGCTCTCGTTGCTAGTCTTTTGCTTCTGCCTCTGCCTCAACTCCAACTCGTGGCTTTCTTCTGAACTGACCCTGACTGGCTCACTGAAGCTATTTTTATGCTCAGTGTAAAAGGTTGACTCCTCCTCAGAGAAAGTAGGATTGTGAGTTTCTGACTTGTGAATCTCCCAAAAGTGTGAACTCCAATGAGTACTTACATACATTACTGAGCTAGAGAATTTGCTAAGTACCATGCTAAATTGGCAACTGACTTATCACTTTGTAAGGATTCTAAAAATATTCCTTTAAATTCATATAAAATAATTATTCTGTCATTCTCTAACTGCTGGGCATTCATTCAATTTCCAGTTCCTTGCCACTACAAAAAGGGATGCTATAAACATTTTTGCACATGTGGATCATCCTCCCCTTTTATGATCTCTTTGGGATAGAAAACCAGTAATGTTACTGCTAGATTAAAGAGTATGCACAGTTTTTAATAGTACTTTTTTGTTGTTGCTGTTGTTGTTGAGGCAATTGGGATTAAGTGATTTGCCCAAGGTGATACAATTAGGAATGACCAATTGTCTGAGTCCAAATTTGTACTCAGGTCCTCCTCACTTCCGAGCTGGTTCTCTATCCACTGTGCCACCTAGCTACCCCAGCACTTTTAGTTTTGAGGAAAGTATTTCAAGGCACACTAAAGTGCTCATTTAAAATTTGATTTGCCTTTAATCATTACTTACATGGAGAAAGATGATGTGAAAGATATATTTCTTTTTAACATTTTATTTATTTTATCCTGAACTTAAGAAATAAAAAAAAAAACAAGCATTGAAATAACATAGTTGGAAGAAAAAAAATGATTGTACATGAGAGCATAAATATATTTTAGATACATGATCTAGATATAAAGAGATATTACAAAAAAAGTAAAGAACATGGAATATATTACCTATTAGACTTTTGGATTGGTGAACAAATTCTGAATCAATGAGAAAGAGAGAGCATTGGGAGTTATAAAGTGAATAATTCTGATTATATTAAATTAAAAAGATTTTGGACAAATAAAAATATAGGCAAGATCAAAAGGAACAAAGAAAATTGGTAGGCATTTTTATAGACAAATTCATAGTTAAAGATGTCATATCTAAAATAAATTTTAAAAATTTATTAAATCTATAAGAAATATTTGGATGAACTGTCAAACTCTACAAATCAAGTCTTGATTTATGGTTTTATTGATTATCTATACTTAAGAAAATGATGGAAAAATTGTTAATAAAGCAGATTAAAATTTGATGTGTGTTGTGTGTAATTTTTTCCCTATGAAAACCTTTATTTTGAAACATTCAGCACAATAATCCTGGTATTAAGTATCACTTTGCCAAGATATAACTACTAGTATGATCTAGTAATTACAAAGCTGGGATTAATGTCCCAGTTTTCCTATATCCCTTCTAACATTTATCATTATCTTTTCCTGTCATTTTAGTCATTCTGGGAAAAGTGAGGTGGTACCTTAGAGTTATTTTAATATGCATTTCTCTAATAAATAGTGGTTTAGAGGATTTTTTCATATGACTATAGATGTGTTTAATTTCATCATATGCAAATTGTCTGTGTGTAAAATCTTATACTGTGCACGAAAGTGTGCAAAATGTTTAGAACATTACATTTGACCATTTATGAACTGGGAGATGACTTTCATTCTTATAAATTTGACACAGTTCTTTATATATTTCAGAAATGAGATCTTTATTAGAAACACTAGATTTGTCCCAAATTTGCACTTTCCTTTTAATCTTGTTTCTGGTGATTTTGTTTGGGAAAAAATAATTTAATGTAATCAAAGTTGTTCATTTTGCCTTTCAAAATATTCTCTACTTCTTCCTTGGTCATAAATTCCTCCCTTCTCCAAACATCTGATAGGTAAATTATCTCTTGATCTCCTAATTTTTTTTTATGGTATCGCACTTTATGCCCAAATCATATACCCATTTTGGCCTTATTTTTTATGGGGTGTGAGATGTAGGACTATGTCAAATTTCAGAAGTACTATTTTCCAGTTTCCCCCCAAAATTTGTCTGATATACAGTGCTTATTCCCATAGCTGGAATTTGGTGTTTATCAAATATTAGATTGTGTTGTATGTATCTAATCTATTACACAGACCCACCACTCTACTTCTTAGCCAGTACCAAATGGTTTTGATGAGTGCTGCATTAGAAGTTTTAGGTTTATTACTGTTAAGTCATCACCCAGTGTATTTTTTTCATTAATTCGCTTGATGTTCTTGATCTTTTTTTCTTCTAGATGAATTGTATTATTATTTCATCTAGTTATATTAAATATTTTTGGCAGTTTGATTGTTTTGACATTGAACAAGTAGACCAATTTAGGCCAAATTGTCATTTTTATTATATTCACTCAGTCTACCTAGGAGCAATTGATATTTTTCCAATTGATTAGATCTGTCATGTTGTGTGAGAAGTGTTATATAATTGTGTTCACATAGTGTTTGGGTTTATCTGATCCTTTATTGTAAACTCTGCCAGATCCTGATTAATTCTGACAGTTGATCCTTGATAACTAAATTGCTTTTTTTCTGGCAGCTTGCAGTATTTTCCCCTTGAGATTGTAATTCTAGATTTTATAAATTTGACTTGATTCTTTATACATTTTAGAAATGAGGCTTTTATCAGAAACATTGGATGTAAACATTGTTTTCCAGCCTTGTATTTCTCTTTTGTCCTTGTTTAAGTCTTTGTTTGTTCAGAAACTTTTTAAGTAAATGTAATCAATGTTGTCCATTTTGCATTTCTTAATGTTCTTTAGTTCTCCTTTGATCATAAATTTCTTCCTTTCCAAATATTTGAGAGATAAACTATCCTTTACTCTGCTTTAACTCCATCATTATTCTTTCATTATAATTATTGCATATGTCATTCAATTTGACAAATATAAACAGGCAGTTTTCTTTATTCCTTTTTGTTTGTTTGTTTGTTTAATATTATTTTCATTATATCTGCTAGATTCTGGCCATTATTTTTTAACATTTTATTTTTCCAACTGCATGAAAAAACTATATTAATTATTTATTCTTTTAAAATGTTCTATTCTCCAAATTCTTTCCTTCCTACCCTTTTCTACTTTCTGATTGGGAAGGCAAGGAATTTGATATTGGTTATACACATCATCATGCAAAACATATTTCAATATTTTCCATGTTGTGATCATATAGAGGGAAATGGGAATGAAAAATATGAAGAGGGACTATGTAAAATTTCTCTTAATATCCATATTTGCTTTAAATGCCCACATAATTAATATAACAGAACAGAACAAGAGATATAGGGGAAATAATTTCTGGTAGAGAGGGAAGGAAGTTCACAGCCTCCAAGCAATGCTGCAGAAAAAAGCAGGGTAGGGCATTACTTTTCCATTACATTAAAGACTAGTGGAAGGGAAAGAAAGAAATGTATTGGTTTATGCTTTATAAAAATTGCAGAAAGGAGGGGGAAAATGGTGCATATTAGATGTGAGTAACCAGTAAGATTTGGCCCCATTTTCCTATATCCAAGTAGAGACTCTAAAAGTATATGAGTAAGTGATAAGAAATTATGTGATAGGAAGTAGAAATGAACTAGTTATATGGCAGAATAAAGTGATATCAAATGGAGGGTATTCTTTAATCATATAATAGTGATTTCATGAAACTAGCAGGAAATCAAGCAGTGTAGGTGTCTGCTAATAAAAATGTTGTGGGAGATGATAAATAAGAGTAATACAAAATTGGCAGTCCTGATACACTTTGAATCATTGGCATAAATTCCCAAATTGATGTTATTACAACTTCACTTGAGCATTTGAGGAAGAAAAAGCAATCATAAGCAATTGTAAAGCATCATGAATGCTATCTAGTGTAACATAAGTTCTCTTTAATTGTATTTTCTATGATTCTAGGTCTAATCAAATCAGAAATGCTTTGATCAAGACCTTAACAAGGAAGAGGTTTATCAAAAATAAGTCAGGTACAAAGTGATGATTCATTTTGAGGAGGCATCACAGCAACTTGAAGATCATTTCTGTAGATATCGAGGTATTGCAAATATAGTCATAAAAGTAATGCAGACTTCTAAAAATAATGAATAAAATTAAAACTCAGACAATTTTAAAAAATAGTTTATTATTTACCTACTGTGTGTGAGCCAGTGTGCTATGTTGGGAAAATACAAAGGAAGAAAATTAAATAGCTCATATAGTCAAGGAAATTACCTTGAGAAAAACAACATACACACATATATGCATATGTACATATGTATAACATGGGTGTGTTTGGGTATGTATGTGTGTGTGTGTAGAAAATAAATACAAAATAATTTGGTAGGTGTATTTGTTCCATTAAAAAAAAAAAAACTTTTGAGATATTGACATCAGAAATAAAAAGATATTTGTGTAGACTGTCAGAAATCTCTATTTCTCATTGTACCTTTTTAGGCAGTTCAAAAAACCTTTCTCTTTTTTAGGAAAAAAAAATGCCATTTTCTGTATCATGTTCTTGAAGGCTTTTTCATTTGCTGATTCCTTAGGCTATAAACGAAGGGATTCAACATGTATTACTGATGTATTAAGCATAGCAACTCCCTTGTTCACTGAATGTTTGATATATATGAAGCTGCAGCTGCTATTAAAAGTTAAATCATGTGAGAATAGCAAGTGACAGACTTCTTCTGATAGATTGTGTGTGTGTGTGTGTGTGTGTGTGTGTGTGTGTGTGTGTGTAGGAGAGAATGATTAATGTCAATGTAATCATAAATATCACCACTGCCTAGGAAATGCCCTTTGTCTCTAAGAATTGTGTATCTGTCAAGGATAATTATAAGAGGGGAGAATAATCACAGGCCAATGATATTATCAGCACAATAGTCAAGTTGTTTCATTAGAATCATTCCTGGGAAGATGATCATGAATGAAATCAATTATAAACAGACGACTAGTAATGTGCAGACTCTGTTGCTCATAATGTTAGTATAATATAGAGGCTTGCCAATGGCAATATAGCAATCATGGCCACTAGAAGGTAAAATTCAGTTACTACGAAAAGGAATTTTTAAAAAGACAATTGAGCCAAGCAGTTGTCATAAGAAATAGTTTTGTCCCCAGTAATGATGTTGCCCAAGGATCTGGGAAAACCAGAATTGTAAATGAAATTTCTAAGAAGGAGAAAATCCAGAGTAAGATATATATTGAAGTCTGAAGGTGAGAATCCAGCAGGATGAGGATGAGGATAGTCATATTGCCAGGAATGATGAGTGTATATGCCAGTAAGAGAAAGAAGAAAATGAGAATTTGAAGCTCTGAATCATCTGACCATCCCAGGAGGATGAACTCTGCTATTTGCATGTGATTTTTCGTGTTTGTTTCACTTTTAATAGATCTACAAAAAAAGTAAAAAGAAAACAAATTTAAAAAGAAACAACTTATACATGGTCTCTATTTGAAATAGAGCAGGGAAAAAGATATTAGAATTAATATATTCAATCATTCAAATATTTATTAAGTCCCTGTTTATGTTATTACGATGATATAAGGAGTTCTCAAAGATAATACACCATTGATGCTTTTAAGGAGCTTAATGTATTTGGGAATATATATCCCTCCAAAATATAATATAAGAAAATACAGCTAAGTACAAAATATCTCCAAGTGAAATGCTAATTTCCTTATTCTTCTTTAGCTATTATTTACGGTCTGTAATTGCCCACCAATGTACTTTTAATAACTTATCTAATAATACAATATTTTATCATATGGTACATTCAAACATATTTAGAACAACTTTACATTTACTTTACATATACTACATCCCTTAAACTTTGCAGTTTACTCACAATCCTCCTTTGTTATGTATGAAATATAGTATTTCCCTCTACCTTCTCCATTTTTATTCATTTCACAATGTCCAACTTAATTTACTTCAGTTTCCCTATCTCCAATATGGGGATAATTATACTCTTCTAGTTAGGAATAACCTCTGTTTCCATCCTAACCAAACTTTGTCCACCTTTGCAGTTCTTATTCTATATAACAGTGAATTTTATAATGGTGTCTATACCATATATACCTCTACTGGGCTTAACTAGGAGATTAAGGACATTATCTTCTGCCATTCACATTTTAATCGCCTTTTTATCATCTTCTAGCCTATGTCAAGGAATGATGAAAAAAGAGATTAAA